>NC_092048.1:59013070-59347383 GCF_003086295.3 Arachis hypogaea
TGGTGAGAGCTTGTGCTCCGAGATGGTTGCCACAAATGCCGCTGTGTACTTCCTCTAAAACTTCCTTTATGTTGGAGGTCGGCACACATTTTAACAATGGTATTGAAATCCCTCTTTTGTATAGGGTGTTGTTTATGATAGTGTAGTACTGTGCCTCCCGTTTTAATCTCTTTGCCTCCTTTTCATCTGTGGGGAGTGTTTCTGTTTTGAGGTAATTAATTATGGGGGTCATCCATCCTTTATCCTGACCTGTTATGGCTAGGACTTTTTCCTCTTCCGAGAAGGACGGGTTCTGCAGCATTTCCTAGATGAGGCTTCTATTGTTGCCCCCTGGTTTGGTGCTGGCTAGCTTTGAGAGTGCGTCAGCTCGGGCATTTTGTTCGCGGGGTATGTGGTCGATCTTATATTCCCCGAGTTGTCCGAGCTGTTCCCTGGTCTTATCCAAATACTTTCTCATGGTGGGGTCTTTGGCTTGGTAGCTCCCTGTTATTTGTAAGGTGACTACTTGTGAATCGCTGAAGATGTTGAGTTTTTGAGCTCCCACCTTCTTAGCCAGCTTCAAACCAGCTAGTAACGCTTTATATTCCACCTGGTTGTTTGAGGTCGAGAACCCAAATTTGAGGGAAAGCTCCACTTGGGTTCCTTGGTTGCTTTCTATTATCACACCTACACCACTTCCAGTTTTATTCGAGAAACCATCCACGTAGAGGTTCCATTCTGTGGGGGTTTCCAGAGTGTCTGTGAATTCTGCAATGAAGTCAGCTAAGTACTGTGATTTAATGGCTGTCCGAGCTTCATATTGGAGGTCGAACTCGGATAACTCGACTGCCCATTGTAAAATTTTGCCTGCTAGATCTGTTTTCTGCAATATCCCTTTTATGGGTTGGTTGGTCCGAACCTTGATGGTGTGAGCCTGGAAGTACGGGCGAAGTCGTTGAGATGTCAGTATGAGAGCGTAGGCAAACTTTTCTATTTTTTGGTAGTTCAGCTCAGATCCCTGCAGTGTTTTACTAATGAAGTATACAGGTTGTTGCCCTTTGTCGTCCTCTCGAACCAGTGCTGAGGCTACTGCCCGACTTCCTACCGCGAGGTATAATACAAGTGGCTCTTCCTCTCGTGGTCGAGTTAGGATAGGTGGTCGTCCCAGGAAACTTTTGAAATCCTAGAAGGCTTGCTCGCACTCCATTTTCCATTCGAACTTCTTTCCTTTCCTTAAAGTAGCATAGAAGGGGAGAGATCTTATCGCTGATCCTGCTAAGAATCTGGATAAGGCTGCCAATCTCCCGTTGAGTTGTTGCACCTCTTTGACACAAGTTGGGCTCTTCATGTTGAGTATGGCCTAGCATTTATCTGGATTTGCCTCAATTCCTCTTTGTGTGAGCATAAAACCTAAGAATTTGCCTGCTTTTACTGCAAAAGTGCATTTTGCAGGATTGAGTCGCATGCCATGCTTCCTTATAGTGTCAAACACCTGGGCCAAGTCAGACAATAATGTCTCTTCACTTTGTGTCTTTATTAACATGTCGTCCACGTAGACTTCCATGATTTTTCCGATATGATCTTAAAAGACTTTATTTATTAGCCTTTGATAAGTAGCTCCCGCATTCTTGAGACCAAAAGGCATCACAATGTAGCAGTATTTTGCTTTTGGTGTTAAAAACGAGGTCTTTTCTTGATCAGGTGGATACATGGGGATTTGATTGTATCCGGAATATGCATCCATAAACGAGAGGTATTTATATCCGGATGTGGCATCCACCAGAGCGTCGATACTTGGGAGTAGATAAGGATCTTTTGGGCAGGCTTTGTTGAGATCGGTGTAGTCGGTGCCCATTCGCCACTTCCCATTTGATTTTTTCACTAAGACGACGTTAGCTAGCCATAGTGGGTACTTGACTTCTCTTATGAATCCTGCCTCCAGTAGTGCCTGTACCTGTTCTTCCACAACTTGGGATCGTTCTGGCCCAAGTTTTCTTCATCTCTGCTGTACTGCTCGAGATCCTGGATAGACCGCCAACTTGTGGCACATTAGTTTTGGGTCTATGCCTAGCATATCCGCCGCTTTCCATGCGAAGAGGTCGACATTATCTCGTAAGAACTCTACTAGTGATTCTTTTGCGTCTCCTTTTAGGATTGTGCCAATATTAGTTGTTTTGTCTGAGGTGTCTCCGATCTAAACTTTCTCTACTTCACCTTCGGGTTGTGGATGGAGTTCCTCTCGTCTCTGAACTCCTCCAAGCTCAATTATATGGAATTCTTCTCCTCTGCCTCTGAGGTTTAGACTTTCATTATAGTAGCGGCGCGCCATCTTTTGATCTGCTTTTATTGTAGCTATCCCTTCTATAGTTGGGAATTTCATGCACAGATGTGGAGTTGAGACTATGGCACCGAGTTGATTCCATGTTGTCCGACCTATTAAAGCTTTGTAAGCTGAACTCACGTCGACCACGATGTAGTCTATTTTGAGTGTTCGGGATTGGTTTCCTTTTCCGAATGTTGTGTGTAGTGAGATGTAACCAAGTGGTTGCACTGGGGTGTCTCCCAGTCCGAACAGGATGTTTGCGTATGCTCTAAGCTCCTTTTCTTCTAAACCAAGCTTGTCGAAGGCCGTTTTAAATAAGATGTCGGTGGAGCTCCCTTGGTCTATCAGCGTGCGGTGGAGATTTGCATTTGCCAATATGATGGTGATGACCATGGGATCGTCGTGTTCCGAGATGATACCGGATGCATCTTCTTTGGTGAACGTAATTGCAGGGATGTTGGGTTTTCCTTCCTTCCCCTCGACATGATATACTTCTTTGAGATATCTTTTGCGAGATGATTTGGAGACTCCTCCTCCTGCAAATCCGCCGTGTATCATGTGGACGTGTCTTTCTGGTGTACGAGGTGATCGCTCAGTTCGTCCGACATCTTCATCCCTTCTTCTCTTTCTTTGCTCATCATCTCGGGTGGCCAGAACTGATCTAGTTTTCCTTCTCTCACTAATTTTTCTATGACATTTTTTAAGTCGAAGCATTCGTTGGTGGAATGTCCTCGGACTCGATGATAATCATAATATTCGTTCCGATTTCCTCTTCCTCTTTTGCCTTTGAGTGGTCGAGCTGGGGGTATCTTTTCTGTGTTACAGACTTCTTTGTAAATATCCACAAGGGACACCCAAAGAGGGGTGTAATTATGATACTTTTTTATTTTCTCCCCCGTTCGATCTTCCTTCCTCTTGGATTCTTTATCTTTATCTCGGTAGGTGAAACCGGATCTCGAGGCTTCTCCAAGTCAGAAATTTTCTTTCATGTTGATGTACTTCTCCGCCCGCTCTTGCACCTCATCCAGAGATGTGGGGTATTTCTTTGATATAGATTGGCTAAAAGGTCCCTCCTGTAGGCCGTTGATGAGGCCCATGATAGCGGCCTCTGTTGGTAGGCTTTGTATGTCTAGGCATGTTTTGTTGAATCTTTCCATGTAGTTGCGAAGGCTTTCCCGATCTCCTTGCTTGATTCCTAAGAGACTGGGGGTGTGCTTAGCCTTATCTTTTTGGATTGAAAATCTGGCCAGGAACTTTTTGGCTAAGTCGTCAAAGTTTGAGATAGATTTCGAAGGTAGGTTGTCGAACCATCTGATGGCAGTTTTGGTAAAGGTTGTTGGAAAAGCTTTGCAACAAACTGCATCTGAGGCGTCGGTGAGGTACATTCTACTTCTGAAATTGCTGAGGTGATGGTTGGGGTCTGTGGTGCCATCGTACAAAGTCATATCCGGAAGTTTGAAGTCCTTTGGGATTTTGGTCTTCATGATCTCCCTAGTGAATGGATCTTGATCCTTGCGAGAGTTGTCCTCAGGGGTGGATCGAGTAGTTTTGGCTTTGAGATCGGCTTCGATTTTTAGAAGTTTATCCTCCAATTCCCGGTGTCGCCTTATCTCTCTTTGTAGATCCTTTCCTGCTTCTTGCTGATGTCGGGCTTCTTTCTCAAGTTGCTTTAAACGATCTTGAAGCGCCTCTAACGGATTTGATGAGTTTTTGTCCCCGTTAGGGTCTGGAGTATCTTTCGGTGTAGCATCCTCTAGATCTGAATCATGGTCGTTGTCATGGTCGTCCGCCATGGTGATGGGATGACTTCCAGGGTCCCCGGCAACGGCGCCAATGTTCCGAGGGTTACCTGAAACTGTAGGTCGATCTCGGACGAGATCTTCTGTACTGGTCGGAGTTGACGTGTCCGGCTGGTGGATGGCAGCCGAAGCTGGTGTGTCTGACTTGTTGGACTGATAGCGCTGCTGATCCTTTGTCACGGGAGGGTGGGGGTACCTTCAAGAGACTCCGATGCTTAAGTTAGCATGGGTATTAAGCAGGTTTTTTTGTAGAATCAGAGTATGAGTTATACCTGGGTGCTCCAGTGTATTTATAATAGTGTGGGATGACCTTCTTAGATAGATAAGTTAGTTATCTTATCTTATCTTATCTTTGGGCGAGGTCAGCTTATCTTCAATGGAACCGCCCTTATCTCTATAGGCTTGGGCTGCCTTTGGATCTGGGTTGTATTCCTTGAGTTGGGCCCTTTTTTGGGCTTTCTTGTCGATTTGGCCGAGCTCTTTTAGGAAGATGATGAGCGGATAATTTATACGCTTTTTGACATTATTTTTAGTATGTTTTTAGTAGAATCTAGTTACTTTTAGGGATATTTTCATTAGTTTTTATGTTAAATTCACATTTCTGGACTTTACTATGAGGTTGTGTGTTTTTCTGTGATTTCAGGTATTTTCTGGCTGAAATTGAGGGACTTGAGCAAAAATCAGATTCAGAGGCTGAAGAAGGACTGCTGATGATGTTGGATTCTGACCTCCCTACACTCAAAGTGGATTTTCTAGAGCTACAGAACTCAAAATGGCGCGCTTCCAATTGTGTTGGAAATTCGACATCCAGGGCTTTCCAGCAATGTATAATAGTCCATACTTTGGCCGAGTTTAGACGATGTAAAAGGGCGTTGAACGCCAGTTCTACGCTGCTGTCTGGAGTTAAACGCCAGAAACAAGTCACAAACCAGAGTTGAATGCCAGAAATACGTTACAACCTGGCGTTCAACTCCAGAAAGAGCCTCTGCGCATGTAACGTTCAAGCTCAGCCCAAGCACACACCAAGTGGGCCTCGAAAGTGGATTTATGCATCAATTACTTACTTTTGTAAACCCTAGTAACTAGTTTAGTATAAATAGGACTTTTTACTAGTGTATTAGACATCTTATGATCTTCGGATCATCTTTGATCACGTTTTGGGGGCTGGCCATTCGGCCATGCCTGGACCATTATCACTTATGTATTTTCAACGGTAGAGTTTCTACACTCCATAGATTAAGGTGTGGAGCTCTGCTGTTCCTCAAAGATTAATGCAAAGTACTACTGTTTTCTATTCAATTCAACTTATTCCGCTTCTAAGATATTCATTCGCACTTCAACATGAATGTGATGAACGTGACAATCATCATCATTCCCTATGAACGCGTGCCTGACAACCACTTCCGTTCTACCTTAGATTGAATGAATATCTCTTGGATCTCTTAATCAGAATCTTCGTGGTGTAAGCTAGATTGATGGCGGCATTCATGAGAATCTGAAAAGTCTAAACCTTGTCTGTGGTATTCCGAGTAGGATTCAGGGATTGAATGACTGTGACGAGCTTCAAACTCGCGAGTACTGGGCGTAGTGACGGACGCAAAAGGAGGGTGAATCCTATTCCAGTATGATCGAGAACCTCAGATGATTAGCCGTGCTGTGACAGAGCATTTGGAGGATGGGATGTAGCCATTGACAACGGTGATGCCCTTACATAAAGCCAGCCATGGAAAGGAGTAAGATTGATTGGATGAAGACAGCAGGAAAGCAGAGGTTCAGAGGAACGAATGCATCTCTATACGCTTATTTGAAATTCTAACCAATGAATTACATAAGTATTTCTATCCTTATTTTATGTTTACTTATTATTTAATTTCGAAAACTCCATAACCTTTTTATATCCGCCTGACTGAGATTTACAAGGTGACCATAGCTTGCTTCATACCAACAATCTCCGTGGGATCGACCCTTACTCACATAAGGTTTATTACTTGGACGACCCAGTGCACTTGCTGGTTAGTTGTATCGAAGTTGTGAATGAAAAACGATTTATTAAGACGTGCGTATAGAGTTTCTGGCGCCGTTACCTAAGATCACAATTTTGTGCACCAAGTTTTTGGCACCGTTGCCGGGGATTGTTCGAGTTTGGACAACTGACGGTTCATCTTGTTGCTCAGATTAGGTAATTTTCTTTTTGTTTTATTTTTAAAAATTTTTCAAAAAAAATCTTTCAAAAATTTCTCCTTTGTTTTCGAAAAAAAATTTTAAAATAAAAATGTTTTCAAAAATATATTTTTCTTCAAAATTTTTAAGAATGAATTCTAGTGTTTCATGAAGCATGTTGAAGCCTGGCTGGCTGTAAAGCCATGTCTAATTCTTCTGGGTAGGGAATGTCAGGCGTGTCATGTCTGAGTTACATACTAAAGCTTGGCTGGCTATTAAGCCATGCCTGACCCTTTGATTGGAGCTTTAGTTTAAAGAGCATAAGATTCCTGGAATTCATATTAAAAATTTTGGAATCCTTATTTTTCTTTTTCAAAATGATTTTCGAAAAAATTAAAAGAAAATACAAAAAAATCATAAAATCATAAAAATCAAAAAAATATTTCATGTTTCTTGTTTGAGTCTTGAGTCAAGTTGAAAGTTTGGTGTCAATTGCATATTCATCTTGCATTTTTCGAAAAATTTATGCATTCATAGTGTTCTTCATGATCTTCAAGTTGTTCTTGGTAAGTCTTCTTGTTTGATCTTGATGTTTTCTTGTTTTGTGTTGTATGGTGTTTTTCATATGCATTCTTGCATCCATAGAGTCTAAGCATCAAAGATTTCTAAGTTTGGTGTCTTGCATGTTTTCTTTGCATATAAAATTTTCAAAATGTGTTCTTGATGTTCATCATGATCTTCATAGTGTTCTTGGTGTTCATCTTGACATTCATAGTGTTCTTGCAAACATTCCTTGTTTTGATCCAAAAAGAAAAGAGAAAAACATGAAAATGATGTTTTAAATTTTTCTATCTCATCATTAAAAAATTCAAAAATCAAAAAAATATCTTTCCCCTTTTTCTCTCTCAAAATTTCGAAAATTAGATTTGACTTTTTTCAAAAAATTTTAAAATCTAGTTGTTTTTATGAGTCAAATCAAATTTTCAATTTAAAAATCTTATCTTTTTCAAAATCTTTTTCAAAAATCAAATCTTTTTCATTTTTCTTAGTTATTTTCGAAAATTTTAAAAAAATATTTTTCAAAAATCTTTTTCTTATCTTTTTCACATAATTTTCGAAAATAACATCATCAATTAATGTTTTGATTCAAAAATTTCAAGTTTGTTACTCGCTTGTTAAGAAAGATTCAAACTTTGAGTTCTAGAATCATATCTTGTGATTCTTATGAATCAAGTCATTAATTGTGTTTTTAAAAATCAAATCTTTTTCAAAACTAATTTCAATCATATCTTTTCAAAAATATCTTCTTATCTTACCTTCTTCAAAAATTTGATTTTAAAATATCTTTTCTAACTTCTTATCTTCTTATCTTTTCAAAAATTGATTTTCAAATTTGTTTCAACTAACTAACTAACTCTCTCTCTAATTTTCGAAAATATCTTCCCTCTTTTTCAAAATTTCTTTTTAATTAACTAATTATTTTAATTTTTGATTTTAAAATTTCGAAAATTACTAACCTTTTTCAAAAACTATTTTCGAAAACCACTAACTCTTTTTCAAAAATTATTTTCGAAAATTCGCTTCCCCCTCTCATCTTCTTCTATTTGTTTATTTATTTACTAAGATCTCTTCCTCACTCACCAAAAATCCGAACCCCCTCTCTCTCTCTCTGAGTTCAGATTTTCTCTTCTTCTTTTCTTCTATTCACATAGGGACCTCTATACTGTGGTAAAAAGAATCTCTATTATTATTATTATTTTTCTGTCCCTCTTTTTCATATGAGCGGGAGCAAAGACAAGAATATTCTTGTTGAAGCAGATCCAGAACCTGAAAGGACTCTGAAAAGGAAACTAAGAGAAGCTAAAATACAACAGTCCAAAGACAACCTTTCAGAAATTTTTGAACAAGAAGAGGAGATGGCAGCCGAAAATAATAATAATGCAAGGAGAATGCTTGGTGACTTTACTGCACCTAATTTCAATTTACATGGAAGAAGCATCTCCATTCCTGCCATTGGAGCAAACAATTTTGAGCTGAAACCTCAATTAGTTTCTCTGATGCAGCAGAACTGCAAGTTTCATGGACTTCCATCTGAAGATCCTTTTCAGTTCTTAACTGAATTCTTGCAGATATGTGATACTGTTAAGACTAATGGAGTAGATCTTGAAGTCTACAGGCTCATGCTTTTCCCTTTTGCTGTAAGAGACAGAGCTAGAGTATGGTTGGACTCTCAACCTAAGGATAGCCTGAACTCTTGGGATAAGCTGGTCAAGGCTTTCTTAGCCAAGTTCTTTCCTCCTCAAAAGCTGAGTAAGCTTAGAGTGGATGTTCAGACCTTCAGACAGAAAGAAGGTGAATCCCTCTATGAAGCTTGGGAGAGATACAAAGGACTGACCAAAAAGTGTCCTTCTGACATGCTTTCAGAATGGACCATCCTGGATATATTCTATGATAGTCTATCTAAATTGGCTAAAATATCATTGGATACTTCTGCAGGTGGATCCATTCACCTAAAGAAAATGCCTGCGAAGCTCAAGAACTCATTGACATGGTTGCTAATAACCAGTTCATGTACACTTCTGAGAGGAATCTTGTGAGTAATGGGACGCCTATGAAGAAGGGAGTTCTTGAAATTGATACTCTGAATGCCATATTGGCTCAGAATAAAATATTGACTCAGCAAGTCAATATGATTTCTCAGAGTCTGAATGGAATACAAGCTGCATCCAACAGTACTCAAGAGGCATCTTCTGAAGAAGAAGCTTATGATCCTGAGAACCCTGTAATAGCAGAGGTAAATTACTTAGGTGAACCTTATGGAAACACCTACAATCCATCATGGAGAAATCATCCAAATCTCTCATGGAAGGATCAACAAAAGCCTCAACAAGGCTTTAATAATGGTGGAAGATACAGGTTTAGCAATAGCAAGCCTTTTCCACCATCCACTCAGCAACAAACAGAGAACTCTGGACAAAATACCTCTAATTTAGCAAATTTAGTCTCTGATCTGTCCAAGGCCACTATAAGTTTCATGAATGAAACAAGGTCATCCATTAGAAATTTGGAGGCACAAGTGGGCCAGCTAAGTAAAAGGATCACTGAAATCCCTCCTAGTACTCTCCCAAGCAATACAGAAGAGAATCCGAAAGGAGAGTGCAAGGCCATTGAATTAATTACCATGGCCGAACCTGTAAGGTTGGGAGAGGACGTGAATCCCAAGGAGGAAGACCTCCTGGGACGTCTAGTGATCAATACGGAGTTTCTCTCTGAAGAACCAAAGGAATATGAGGCTCACCTAGAGACCCTAGAGATTCTATTAAACCTCCTTATGCCATTCATGAGCTCTGATGAGTATTCCTCTTCTGAAGAGAATGAGGATGTTACTGAAGAGCAAGCTACTAAGTTTCTTGGTGCAATCATGAAGCTGAATGCCAAATTATTTGGTATTGAGACTTGGGAAGATGAACCTCCCTTGTTCACTAATGAACTGAGTGATCTGGATCAACTGACATTGCCTCAGAAGAGACAGGATCCTGGAAAGTTCTTAATACCTTGTACCATAGGTACCATGACCTTTGAAAAGGCTCTGTGTGACCTTGGGTCAGGGATAAACCTCATGCCCCTCTCTGTAATAGAGAAACTGGGAATCTACGGGGTGCAAGCTGCTAAAATCTCATTAGAGATGGCAGACAATTCAAGAAAACAGGCTTATGGACAAGTAGAGGACGTGTTAGTAAAGGTTGAAGGCCTTTACATCCCTGCTGATTTCATAGTCCTAGATACTGGAAAGAATGAGGATGAATCCATCATCCTTGGAAGACCCTTCCTAGCCACAGCAAGAGCTGTGATTGATGTTGACAGAGGTGAATTAGTCCTTCAATTGAATGGGGACTCCCTTGTGTTTACAACTCAAGGTTATCCTTCTGTAAACATGGAGAGGAAGCATAAAAAGCTTCTCTCAAAACAGAGTCAACCAGAGCCCCCACAGTCAAACTCTAAGTTTGGTGTTGGGAGGCCACAACCAAACTCTAAGTTTGGTGTTGAACTCCCATATCCAAACTCTAAATTTGGTGTTGGGGAGTCTCAACAATGCTCTAAACATCTGTGAGGCTCCATGAGAGCCCACTGTCAAGCTATTGACATTAAAGAAGCACTTGTTGGGAGGCAACCCAATTTTTATTTATCTAATTCTATTTTTCTTGTTCTTTCATATTTTATTAGGTTCATGATCATGTGGAGTCACAAAATAAATATAAAAATTGAAAACGGAATCAAAAACAGCAGAAGAAAAATCACACCCTGGAGGAAGACCTTACTGGCATTTAAACGCCAGTAAGAAGTATCTGGCTGGCGTTCAACGCCAGAATAGAGCATGGTTCTGGCACTGAACGCCCAAAATGGGCAGCATCTGGGCGATTGAATGCCAGAATTGCACCCTGGAGAAGAGCTGGCGCTGAACGCCCAGAACAAGCATGGTTCTGGCGTTCAACGCCAGAAATAGGCAACAAATGGGCGTTCAACACCCAGAACAAGCACCAATCTGGCGCTGAACGCCCAGAGTTGTGTGCAAGGGCATTTTGCATGCCTAATTTGGTGCAAGGTTGTAAATCCTTGAACACCTCAGGATCTGTGGACCCCACAGGATCCCCACCTACCTCCACTAACTTCTTCTCATCCCTCTTTCACACAATCCCATAAACACTCTTCCCCAAAACTCTTCACCAATCACCTCAATCTCTCTTCCCTATCACCACTTCACCACCCAAAACCACCCTTATGGCCGAACCTTACCCCCTCTCCCTTCCCTATATAAAGCCCTCCATTCTTCTTCATTTTTCACACAAAACAACCCTCTCTTCCCCTCCTTGACCGAAACACATCTCTCTCTCCCTCTTCTCCATTTCTTCTTCTTCTTCATCTCTTCTTTCTTCTCTTGCTCGAGAGCGAACAATATTCTAAGTTTGGTGTGGTAAAAGCATAAGTTTTTTGTTTTTCCATTACCATTGATGGCACCCAAGACCGGAGAATCCTCTAGAAAAGGGAAAGGTAAGACAAAAGCTTCCACCTCCGAGTCATGGGAGATGGAAAGATTCATCTCCAAAGCTCATCAAGACCACTTCTATGATGTTGTGGCCAAGAAAAAGGTGATCTCCGAGGTCCTTTCAAGCTCAAGAAGAATGAGTATCCGGAGATCCGACATGAAATCCAAAGAAGAGGTTGGGAAGTTCTAGCAAAACCCATCCAACAAGTTGGCATCCTAATGGTTCAAGAGTTCTATGCCAATGCATGGATCACTAGGAACCATGATCAAAATAAGAACCCAAACCCAAAAAATTATATTACAATGGTTCGAGGGAAATACTTAGATTTTAGTCCGGAGAATGTGAGATTGGCGTTTAACTTGCCTATGATGCAAGGAGATGCACGCCCCTACACTAGAAGGGTCAACTTTAATCAAAGGTTGGACCAAGTCCTCATGGACATATGTGTGGAAGGAGCTCAATGGAAGATTGACTCCAAAGACAAGCCGGTTCAACTAAGAAGACTGGACCTCAAGCCTGTAGCTAGAGGATGGTTAGAGTTCATCCAACGCTCCATCATCCCCACTAGCAACCGATCCGAAGTTACTGTGGATCGGGCCATCATGATTCATAGCATCATGATTGGAGAGGAAGTAGAAGTTCATGAAGTCATCTCCCTTGAACTCTACAAAATAGCCGAAAAGTCCTCCCCCATGGCAAGGCTAGCTTTTCCTCATCTTATTTGCCATCTATGTTACTCAGTTGAAGCTTTCATAGAAGGAGACATTTTCATTGAGGAAGAAAAGCCCATCACTAAGAAAAGGATGGAGCAAGCAAGAGAACCCATTCATGGATCTCAAGAGACGCATGAAGCTCATCACCATGAGATTCTGGAGATGCCTCAAATACATCTTCCTCCACAAAACTATTGGGAGCAAATCAACACCTCCCTAGGAGAATTAAGTTCCAACATGGGACAATTAAGGGTGGAACATCAAGAGCACTCCATCATCCTTCATGAAATTAGAGAAGATCAAAAAGCAATGAAGGAGGAGCAACAAAGACAAGGAAGAGACATAGAAGAGCTCAAGGACATCATTGGTTTCTCAAGAAGGAAACGCCACCATCACTAAGGTGGACTCATTCCTTGTTCTCACATTCTCTGTTTTTCGTTTTCTCTATGTTAAGTGTTTATCTATGTTTGTGTCTTATTACATGATCATTAGTAGTTAGTAACTTTGTCTTAAAGTTATGAATGTCCTATGAATCCATCACCTCTCTTAAATGAAAAATGTTTTAATTCAAAAGAACAAGAAGTACATGAGTTTCGAATTTATCCTTGAACTTAGTTTAATTATATTGATATGGTGACAATGCTTCTTGTTTTCTGAATGAATGCTTGAACAGTGCATATGTCTTTTGAAGTTGTTGTTTAAGAATGTTAAATATTTTGGCTCTTGAAAGAATGATGACAAGGAGACATGTTATTTGATAATCTGAAAAATCATAAAAATGATTCTTGAAGCAAGAAAAAGCAGCAAAGAACAAAGCTTGCAGAAAAAAAAAAGAAGAGAAAAAAACAATATAGGCGAAAAAAATAGAAAGAAAAAGAAAAAGCAAGCAGAAAAAGGATCCCAAGGCTTTGAGCATCAGTGGATAGGAGGGCCTAAAGGAATAAAATCTTGGCCTAAGCGGCTAAACCAAGCTGTCCCTAACCATGTGCTTGTGGCGTGTAGGTGTCAAGTGAAAACTTGAGACTGAGCGGTTAAAGTCAAGGTCCAAAGCAAAAGAAGAGTGTGCTTAAGAACCCTGGACACCTCTAATTGGGGACTTTAGCAAAGCTGAGTCATAATCTGAAAAGGTTCACCCAATTATATGTCTGTGGCATTTATATATCCGGTGGTAATACTGGAAAACAAAGTGCTTAGGGCCACGGCCAAGACTCATAAAATAGCTGTGTTCAAGAATCATCATACTGAACTAGGAGAATCAATAACACTATCTGAACTCTGAGTTCCTGTAGATGCCAATCATTCTGAACTTCAATGGATAAAGTGAGATGCCAAAACTATTCAAGAGGCAAAAAGCTACAAGTCCCGCTCATTTAATTGGAACTATGTTTCATTGATAGTTTGGAATTTATAGTATATTCTCTTCTTTTTCTCCTATTTGATTTTCAGTTGCTTGGGGACAAGCAACAATTTAAGTTTGGTGTTGTGATGAGCGGATAATTTATACGCTTTTTGGCATTGTTTTTAGTATGTTTTTAGTAGGATCTAGTTACTTTTAGGGATGTTTTCATTAGTTTTTATGTTAAATTCACATTTCTGGACTTTACTATGAGTTAGTGTATTTTTCTGTGATTTCAGGTATTTTCTGGCTGAAATTGAGGGACTTGAGCAAAAATCAGATTCAGAGGCTGAAGAAGGACTGCTGATGCTGTTGGATTCTGACCTCCCTGCACTCAAAGTGGATTTTCTGGAGCTACAGAACTTAAAATGGCGCGCTTCCAATTGTCTTGGAAAGTAAACATCCAGGGCTTTCCAGAAATGTATAATAATCCATACTTTGGCCGAGTTTAGATGACGTAAAAGGGCGTTGAACGCCAGTTCTACGCTGCTGTCTGGAGTTAAACGCCAGAAACAAGTCACAAACCAGAGTTGAACGCCAGAAATACGTTACAACCTGGCGTTCAACTCCAGAAAGAGCCTCTGCACGTGTAACATTCAAGCTCAACCCAAGTACACACCAAGTGGGCCCCGGAAGTGGATTTATGCATCAATTACTTACTTTTGTAAACCCTAGTAACTAGTTTAGTATAAATAGGACTTTTTACTAGTGTATTAGACATCTTATGATCTTCGGATCATCTTTGATCACGTTTTGGGGGCTGGCCATTCGGCCATGCCTAGACCATTATCACTTATGTATTTTTAACGGTAGAGTTTCTACACTCCATAGATTAAGGTGTGGAGCTCTGCTGTTCCTCAAAGATTAATGCAAAGTACTACTGTTTTCTATTCAATTCAACTTATTCCGCTTCTAAGATATTCATTCGCACTTCAACATGAATGTGATGAACGTGACAATCATCATCATTCCCTATGAATGCGTGCTGACAACCACTTCCGTTCTACCTTAGATTGAATGAATATCTCTTGGATCTCTTAATCAGAATCTTCGTGGTGTAAGCTAGATTGATGGCGGCATTCATGAGAATCCGGAAAGTCTAAACCTTGTCTGTGGTATTCCGAGTAGGATTCAGGGATTGAATGACTGTGACGAGCTTCAAACTCGCGAGTACTGGGCGTAGTGACAGACGCAAAAGGAGGGTGAATCCTATTCCAGTATGATCGAGAACCTCAGATGATTAGCCGTGCTGTGACAGAGCATTTGGACCATTTTCACAAGAGGATGGGATGTAGCCATTGACAGCGGTGATGCCCTTACATAAAGCCAGCCATGGAAAGGAGTAAGATTGATTGGATGAAGACAGCAGGAAAGCAGAGGTTCAGAGGAACGAATGCATCTCTATACGCTTATCTGAAATTCTAACCAATGAATTACATAAGTATTTCTATCCTTATTTTATGTTTACTTATTATTTAATTTCGAAAACTCCATAACCTTTTTATATCCGTCTGACTGAGATTTACAAGGTGACCATAGCTTGCTTCATACCAACAATATCCGTGGGATCGACCCTTACTCACGTAAGGTTTATTACTTGGACGACCCAGTGCATTTGCTGGTTAGTTGTATCGAAGTTGTGAATGAAAAACGATTTATTAAGACGTGCGTACAGTGTTTCTGGCGCCGTTACCTGAGATCACAATTTCGTGCACCAGAAGAGGTCGGATAGTCTAACTTGAAGAGATCGGTCGCTTTGTCGCCAATCATCCCGGGTCGGATAGCTCGACCCAGGGTATAAACACTTACTAACTGCTTTAACTTTCTAACTTCTCTTTTTACCTAACCACTTTAACTTTCTAACTCAAGGTATGATTACTGTTTTTCCTAATTAACAAGAATTCTATATATCATATATTTTGGATTGTGATTTTTACTCTCAGACTTTTTACTTGCATACAGTCCAAAAATTTACTTATATTTAACTCATTTCATGCTTTTATTGCTCTTTTGCCTTTATGCTTATATTGATAAAAATTATTTGCTTACCTGTTTTTCTGCTTTAGTTCTTGAACTGTATCCTGCAACTTCTGCTTTTTAGGATGTCTAATGACAAAAGTAAGGAAAAATGCAAAGCAACTACAAGCAAACGGAAAAGAGAAGAATCCTCCAGCACTATTTTAGATATCATCTACGACGATTCCTGGCGGGAAAAGAATTTTACCCCGCAGGAAAAGGCTAATCAGTTGGTGCCTGCCACTGACCCAGAAAAATTTGCAAACAAATACTGTGAGCTGAAGTACCCTGTTTTTGCCACTTCTAGGAACCTATTCCTGGAAAGGACCCTCAGAATTCCAGAAGAACTCAAATAATACACCTCAGAACAAATTAAACAGAGAGGCTGGTTCTTCTTGGAGAGAAACTTGACTGAGATCAACTCATCCTGGGTCAGAGAATTCTACTGTAACTACTTTAAAACGTCCCTGGATGCAGTACAGCTTAGAGGCAAACAAATTCTGGTTACTTAGGAAGCAATAGAAGAGATCCTCCAGCTCCTACCTAAGTCCGATAAACCAGATGGATATCAGCAGACTGAAGAGGATATGAGATTCATGAAGTTTGACTGGGACGCAGTGAAGCAGAGAATAGCTATTGATCCTACTGTCCCATGGGTCATGGGCAAGTCCACAGTGGCCCCAAAAGGAATAAAGATCATCAACCTGAACGATGAGGCTCGGCTTTGGCAGCAGATACTGAGTAACTATGTGATGCCGAGCACTCATGTGACGGAGGTGCCAGCTACCATGATTACCCTCATCTGGTGTGTGATGGAGGGTAAGGACTTAATCTGCCCCACTTCATCCGGTATTACATGGCCAGGGTTCATGTCAGAGGCACCCTCCCTTTTCCATACTTGATTACTCAGTTGGGCCGCCGAGTGGAGGTGCCATGGGAGCTGGCTGATGAAAAGCCAACTGCCGCGGACTGCAAGAAGATCATCCCTCACAGCAGGAAATTTCAGGCTTTGGGCTACCGACCTCCTTTTCTCACTGACTCTGCTGAGGCAGCCACATCTTCTGCTGCTCCTTCAGGCCCTGCTGCACCAGCCACCACTACTGCACCCTCACCTGCTCCGGAGCCCATCTATCATCTCGTGCACCAACTCTTCGCACGCCTGAATCGTATGGAATGTCACAACAAGCGACACTATGAGCACTTAAAGTTGATGATCCTATCTGGCAGTGACATCCCCTCCGAGCCTAACACCCCTTCTGAGCAATCTGATGCGGAGGCGGACGATCATGAGGAGGAGGCATATGTAGAGGCTGAGCAGGCAGGACCTGAGCAGGCTGCGCCACACCATGAGGAGCCCAATCAGATACAGCCGGCTGACCCAGAGATCCCTCTACAGGCAGAGCCTCTACTTCAGCAGGCAGACCCTCCGACCCTCATACAGACTGCAGAGCCTCAAACCACCACAGAGACACCTATTGCCCATCCTTCCAGAGATGACACTTCTTCACACCCAGCTTGAGTGAGCATCGAGGACAATGCTATTATTTAAGTGTGGGGAGATTGCCATCTCTGGCGAACTTTATTTTGGTGAACCACTTTTTAGACTCTCTTTTATCCTATTTTGCTTATTTTTCTGTATTTTTATTGTATTTCTGCATTTTGCACCATGGTTTATATATATTTATCTTAGATATTTAGTTTAGTTGCACTTTTAGCTTATTAAATTGTGATATAGAATACATGGATTAATTAGCTTAGTTTACCCTTTTAGCATACGATAATTTGGGTTAATTGAAAATAAAAAGAGTAAACTAGAAACTTTAGTATAACAGAATCACAACAATCCACACACTGTATATATATAGCAACAAATGTGAGTTAGTTAACAACATTTCTTCAAGGAAGAACACTAAGTTTTTAAGAGCCATCCTAAGATTCACATTGAGAATAATGGGAACTCTTGATTTCTACTTACATGACATACATAACTGATATATGGTTTTTGAGCCAACGAACACACAAACCCGTGAGTTTTTGAGCTTAACTGTATGGTTATATTTAACCATAAATTTCATTCCTGTGTGTTTCGCACTTCTTTTCTATGCTTGTAATCTCTACTTTGTTTTAATCTATATGTCCAATATAGAATGTAGATACATACCCGCATATGATTGAGGCCATCAGTTGAAATTGCCCTCACTTATCCCAAATAAACCTACCTCCTACATCACCTTTGTTAGCCCCATTGAGCCTTTTAATCTCCTTTTGTTCTATAACCACATTACTAGCCTTAAGCAGAAAAATAAATTAAAATCCCAAGTTGAATCCTTGGTTAGCTTAAGATAGAAATTATGTATCAACTAAGTGTGGGAAATTTTATGAGAACATGGGTTAATAGGAAAAGGATTAATTTAATAAGAATAATCAGAAATTTGGGAGCATGCTTGATAAACCACTATTTTATGGTTTATCTTGTACTCAATTGAGTGGTTTTTATTAACTCTTTACCCACTTATTCATACTATTTGCATGGTTTTATATTTCCTTCCTAATTATGTATTTTGATTGAAAACATGCTTCTTTGATCTTATATTTGCTTATTATTAATCCTCTCTTATTACCATTAGATGCCTTGATATGTGTGTTAAGTGATTTCAGAGATTACAAGGCAGGAATGGTTTAGAGGATGGAAAGGAAGCATGCAAAAGTGGAAGGAATACAATAAGTTGAAGAAACTGCAAAGCTGTCAGCCTGACCTCTTCGCATTCAAACAGTCATAACTTGAGCTACAGAGGTCCAAACGACGCGGTTCCAGTTGCGTTGGAAAGCTAACGTCCGGGACTTCAATTTGATATATAATATGCTATAGTTTTCCTGACGCTAAGCGATGCGACCGCGTGCTCCATGCGGCCGCGTCGCAGTGACGGAATTCCAGCGTGGTTGAATTCGAAACCAGCGAATTCTGGGCTGTTTCTGACCCAGTTCTCGGCCCAGAAAATACATATTAGAGGCTATAAAGTGGAGGAACGTATCCATTCATAAAGAGACTTTCATAATTCACAATTTTTAGGAGTAGATGTAGTTTTTAGAGAGAGAGGTTCTCTCCTCTCTCTTAGGATTAGGATTTAGGACTTCTCTTAGTTTTAGGAGTGACTCTCAATCCCAGGTTCAATGTTCTTTTTATTTATTTCTCCAATTTAAATTGTATGTCAGATTTAAGTTCTTTTGTGAATGCAATTCGAGGTATTTTCAGACTTAATTTTGCTTTGCTTTATTTATATGAATGCTTTTAATTTAATTTAGATATTTTCTCTTTTGGTCTTGGTTAAGAAATCAGTAACTCAGGAATTATCCAACTCAATAGCATAATTGATAATTGTTATCCTTGCTAATTGAATTTATCTTCAATAATCCCAATCTTTTCTTAGGAATTAACTAGGATTCAAAGATCTAACTAATTAGTCGCTTGACCTTCCCTTGTTATAGCAAAGGTTAACTAAGTGGAATTAAGATTCAGTTTTCATCATCATTGATAAGGATAACTAGACTGGACTTCCAATTTCTCATACCTTGCCAAAAGCTTATTTTACAGTTATTTATTTATTTTATTTGTCATTTAAATATATCTGTGCTCATTGCCCAAGCTCCAAAACCCCCCAATTTACAAAACTCATAACCAATAATAAGAACATACTTCCCTGCAATTCCTTGAGAAGACGACCCGAGGTTTGAATACTCGGTTATCAATTTCAAAGGAGTTTGTTACTTGTGACAACCAAAATGTTTGTACGAAGGGATTTTTGTCGGTTTAGAGACTATATCTACAATGCGACTGTTTTTATGAAATTCTTTACTGGCAAAAATCCTAACGTCAATGCTCATGTGAAATAAGCTCGGTTCTTACATTCTCCCCACCAAATAAGAAATTTTTCCCTCAAAATTTTGTGATTACCTGAGAATAACTTGGGATAATCTTTCTGCATCATGGACTCCGATTCCCAGGCATGCTCTTCGACTCCTGCTCTCTTCCAAGCATCCTTAACCAATGAAACTTCCTTTCCTCGCAGCTTCTTCACACTAGTGTCGTCGATACGCACCAGTGTTACTTGAAAAGTCAAGTTCTTCCTCAACACGACTGACTCAAGTTCTAACACATGAGCCGCATCCGACATGTACTGGTGCACGAAATTGTGATTCACACTTTTCACAACTTCGCATAACTAACCAGCAAGTGCACTAGGTCATCCAAGTAATACCTTACGTGAGTAAGGGTCGATCCCACGGAGATTGTCGGCTTGAAGCAAGTTATGGTCATTCTGTAAATCTTAGTCAGGTGGATTCAAATGGTTATGAGGTTTTGATAATTAAAAAATAAATAAAACATAAAATAAAATAAAGATACTTATGTAATTCATTGGTGGGAATTTTAGATAAACGTTTGGAGATACTTTGTTGCTTCTGAACCTCTGCTTTCCTATTGCCTTCTTCCAATCATGTGTGCTCCCTGCCATGGCAAGCTGTATGATCCTCTTGGATGAAAAATACCAGGTACGATCTCTGTACGGCTAATCAACTGTCGGATTTCTCGTCTCGGATGAAAAATACCAAGTACAGCTACTGTACGGCTAATCATCTGTCGGTTCTCAATAGCGTCAGAATAGGATCTCTCTATCCTTTTGCACACTGTCACTACGTCCAACATTCACAAGTTTGAAGCTCGTCACAGTCATCCCTTCCCAGATCCTACTCGGAATATCACAGACAAGGTTTAGACTTTTCGGATCTCAGGAATGCTGCCAATTGTTCTAGCCTATACCACGAAGGTTCTAATCAAGGATTCGGATGCTCTGTTGTCAGGAGAGACGATGCAAATCGTGAATCAGAGACCCAAGAGAATATATTCCGGCTATCGTCCAATGACTACGTTGAACATCATGTAGACCGCTTGTGTTTGTCAGGCACACGGATCTTGGCTAAGCAAGAAATGAAGATAGTGGGTGATTGTCACGGGTCACCCCTTCATTCTGACTTAACTGAATTAAGTATAAGAGTATATCTTGGAGAAGAAGTAGGCGTGAATTGAAAGAAAAACAATAGTACTTGCATTAATTCATGAAGAACAGCAGAGCTCCACACCTTAATCTATGGGGTACAGAAACTCCACGTAGAAAATATATAAGTGAAATAGGTCTAGGCATGGCCGAATGGCCAGCCTCCCAAAGAGTTTCCAAGTGTAAAGTCTAAGATGTCTCTGAATACAATAGTAAAAAGTGCTATTTATAGTAAACTAGTAACTTAGGTTTATAGAAAATGAGTAACTAAGTGCAGATAGTACAGAAATCCAATTCCGGGGCCCACTTGGTGTGTGCTTGGGCTGAGCATTGAAGCTTTCACATGCATAGGCCATTCTTGGAGTTAAACGCCAGCTTGGGTGCCATTTTGGGCGTTTAACTCCAGTTCTGGTGCCAATTCTGGCGTTTTACGAAGAAAAGGGTCTTTGGTGGGCGTTTGAACGCCAGTTTGGGCCATCAAATCTCGGGTAAAGTATGGACTATTATATATTGCTGGAAAGCCCAAGATGTCTACTTTCCAACGCAATTGAGAGCGCACCAATTAGGCTTCTATAGCTCTAGAAAATCCACTTCGAGTGAAGGAAGCTCAGAATCCAACAACATCTGCAGTCCTTTCTCAGCCTCTGAATTAGATTTTTGCTCAGGTCCCTCAATTTCAGCCAGAAAATACCTGAAATCACAGAAAAATACACAAACTCATAGTAAAGTCCATAAATGTTATTTTTTCATAAAAACTAATAAAAATATAATAAAAAGTAACTAAAACATACTAAAAATTATGTAAAAATAATGCCAAAAAGGGTATAAATTATCTGCTTATCACAACACCAAACTTAAATTGTTGCTTGTCCCCAAGCAACTAAAAATAAAATAGGATAAAAAAAGAGAATATACAATAAATCTCAAAAATATCAATGAAGATTAGTCTCAATTAAATGAGCGGGGCTAGTAGCTTTTTGCTTTTGAACAGTTTTGGCATCTCACTTTATCCTTTGAAGTTCAGAATGATTGGCATCCATAGGAACTCAGAATTCAAATAGTGTTATTGACTCTCCTAGTTCAATATGTTGATTCTTGAACACAGCTACTTTATAAGTCTTGGCCGTAACCCTAAGCATTTTGTTTTCCAGTATTACCACCAGATACATAAATGCCACAGACACATAACTGGGTGAACCTTTTCAAATTGTGACTCAGCTTTGCTAGAGTCCCCAGTTAGAGGTGCCCAGAGCTCTTAAGCACAATCTTTTTGCTTTAGACCACGACTTTAACTGCTCAGTCTCAAGCTTTTCACTTGACATCTTCACGCCACAAGCACATGGTTAGGGACAGCTTGATTTAGCCGCTTAGGCCAGGATTTTATTCCTTTGGGCCCTCCTATCCATTAATACTCAAAGCCTTAGATCCTTTTTTACCCTTGCCTTTTAGTTTAAAGGGTTATTGGCTTTTTGCTCTTGCCTTTTGGTTTAAAGAGCTATTGGCTTTTTCTGCTTGCTTTTTCTTTTTCTTTCTTTTTCTTTATTTTTCGCATTTTTTTTTTGCAAGCTTTGTGTTTTTCACTGCTTTTTCTTGCTTCAAGAATCAATTTTATGATATTTCAGATTATCAATAACATGTCTCTTTTTTTCATTATTTTTTCAGGAGCCAACAATTTTAACATTCATAAACTTTACTATAAAAAATATGCACTGTTCAAGCATTCATTCAGAAAATAAAAAGTATTGCCACCACATCAAGATAATTGAACTGATTTCAAGATAGAATTCATGTACTTCTTTTTCTTTTTCAGAAAATATTTTTTTTTATTTAAGAAAGGTGAAAGATTTATGGAATCATTCATAGTTTTAAGACATAGACACTAAACACTAATGATCATGTGATAAAGATACAAACATAGACAAAACATAAAGCATAAAAACGAAAAAACAGAAAAATAAGAACAAAGAAATTAAAGAACGGGTCCACCTTAGTGACGGCGGCTAGTTCTTCCTCTTGAAGATCTTATGGAGTGCTTTAGCTCCTCAATTTCCCTTCCTTGCTTTTGTTGCTCCTCTCTCATGGCCTTTTGGTCCTCTCTGATTTCATTAAGGATAATGGAGTGCTCTTGGTGCTCCATTCTTAGTTGCTCCATGTTAGAACTCAAATCTCCTAAAGAGGTTTTGAGTTGCTCCCAATAGTTATGTGGAGAAAAGTGCATCCCTTGAGGCATCTCAGGGATTTTTTAATGAGGAATTTCCTCATGCTCTTGTTGAGGTCCATGAGTGGGCTCTCTTATTTGCTCCATCCTTGTATAGTTCTAGAGATATGATCTCATGAACTTTTACTTCCTCTCCAATCAAGATACTATGGATCATGATAGCCCGGTTCACAGTAACTTCAGACCGGTTGCTAGTAGGAATGATAGAGCGTTGGATGAACTCCAACCATCCCCTAGCCACGGGTTTGAGGTCAGGCCTTCTCAATTGAACCGGCTTACCTCTTGAGTCTCTCTTTCATTGTGCTCCTTCCACACAAATGCCTGTGAGGACTTGGTCCAACCTTTTATCAAAGTTGACTCTTCTAGTGAAAGGATGAGAATCTCCTCTCATTATTGGCAAGTTGAATGCCAACCTCATAGTTTCCGGACTAAAATTCAAGTATTTTCTCTGAACCATTGTGAGCCAATTCTTTAGGTTCGGGTTCACACTTTGATCATGGTTCTTAGTGATTCATGTATTAGCATAGAACTCTTGAACCATTAAGATCCCGACTTGTTGGATGGGGTTGGTGAGAGTTTCCCAACCTCTTCTTTGAACCTCACGTCGGATCTCCGGATATTCACTCTTTTTGAGCATGAAAGGGACCTCGGGGATCACCTTTTTCTTGGCCACAACTTCATAGAAGTGGTCTTGATGGACTTTTGAGATGAATCTCTCCATCTTCCATGACTCGGAGGTGGAAGCAATTGCCTTCCCTTTCCTCTTTCTAGAGATTTCTCCGGCCTTAGGTGCCATTAATGATTATAGAAAAATAAAAAACAGAGCTTTTTCCCACACCAAACTTAAAAGGTTTGCTTGTCCTCGAGCAAAAGAAGAAAGAAATGAGGAGAAAAAGAAGAAATGGAGGAGATGGAGGGGTGTTTGGATTCGGCCAAGAAGGTGTAAGTGTTTATGATATGTGAAGTTGAAGGTGGTAAGGAGGGGTATTTATAGGGTAGGAGAAAGAGGGAAGTCGTGTATGAGGGGGTTGGGTTGGGACGGAAATGTTTTTAAATTTGAATGGTGAGGTAGGTGAGGTTGGTGGGTTTTGGGGAATAGAAGATGGATATGAGTGGTGAAGAGATTATGGGAAAGAAGGTAGGATTGGATAGGTGAATGGTGTTTGGGGAAGAGTGTTATGGAAAGGTGTGAAGAGGGGAGAAAGAGAGGTGGGGTAGGTGGGGATCCTGTGAGTCCACAAATCCTGAGGTGTCAAGGAATTCAGGTTCCTGCACCTTTCTGGAGTTTAAATGCCCACTGTGTGCCAATTCTAGTGTTTAACGCCAACTCTGCTACCTTTTCTGGCATTAAACGCCAGGCTGATGCCCTTTTCTGGCGTTAAACGCCAACTCTGCTACCTTTTCTGGCGTTAAACGCCAGGCTGATGCCCTTTTCTGGCGTTTAACGCCAACCAGACACCAGACACCCTTTTCTGGCATTAAACGCCCAGAATGCTGCCCATTTTGGCATTTAACGCCTAGAATGCTGCCTGCATGGGCGTTAAACGCCCATTCTGCTATCCTTACTGGCGTTTAAATGCCAGTAAGCCTGTCCTCCAGGGTGTGCTATTTTTGATGTTGTTTTTTATTTTGCTTTAATTTTGCAGCTGGTTTTATGATTCCACATGATCATCAACCTAAAGAAAACATAACTTGATAATGGAAAATAAATAAATATAATTAAATAATACTGGGTTGCCTCCCAATAAGCGCTTCTTTAATGTCAATAGCTTGACAGTGAGCTCTTAGAGAGCTTCACAGAGACTCAGAGCTTAATGGTGGCCTCCCAACACCAAACTTAGAAGTTGAGTGTGGGGGCTCTGTTTGACTCTGTATTGAGAGAAGCTTTTCATGCTTTCTCTCCATGGTTACAGAAGAAGATCCTTGAGCCTAAACACAAGGTAGTCCTCATTCAATTGAAGGACTAACTCTCCTCTATCTACATCAATCACAGCTTTCGCTGTGGCTAGGAAGGGTCTTCCAAGGATAATGGATTCATCCTCTTCCTTCCCAGTGTCTAGGATTATGAAATCAGCAGGGATCTACAAGCCTTCAACCTTCACTAAGACATCCTCTACAAGTCCATAAGCCTGTTTCCTTGATTTGTCTGACAACTCTAGTGAGATTCTTGCAGCTTGTACCTCAAAGATCCCTAGTTTCTCCATTACAGAGAGTGGCATGAGGTTTATACCTGACCCCAGGTCACACAGAGCCTTCTCAAAGGTCATGGTGCCTATGGTACAGGGTATTAAGAACTTTCTGGGATCCAGTTTCTTCTGAGGTAATTTCAGTTGAACCAAAGCATTCAGTTCATTGATGAGCAATGGAGGTTCATCCTTCCAAGTCTCATTGCCAAATAGCTTCGCATTTAGTTTCATGATTGCTCCTAGATACTAAGCAACTTGCTCTTCAAGAATATCTTCATCCTCTTCAGAGGAAGAATACTCATCAGAGCTCATAAATGGGAACAGTAAGTTCAGTGGAATCTCTATGGTCTCTGTATGAGCCTCAGATTCCTTTGGTTCCTTATTAGGGAACTCCTTAGTGGTCAGTGGACGTCCATTGAGGTCTTCCTCACTGGAATTCACTACATTTCCCTCCTCTACAGGTTCGGCCATTTTGGATATATTGATGGCCTTGCATTCTCTCTTTGGATTCTCTTCTGTATTGCTTGGGAGAGTACTTGGAGGGAGTTCAGTAACTCTTTTACTCAGCTGACCCACTTGTGCCTCCAAATTTCTAATGGAGGACCTTGTTTCAGTCATGAAACTAAGAGTGGTCTTAGATAGATCAGAGACTATGGTTGCTAAGTCAGAGAGGCTCTGTTTAGAATTCTCTATCTGTTGCTGAAAAGATGATGGAAAAGGCTTGCTATTGCCAAACCTATTTCTCCCACCATTATTATTATTGAAGCCTTGATTAGGCTTCTGCTGATCCTTCCATGAGAAATTTGGATGATTTCTCCATGAAGGATTATAGGTTTTTTCATATGATTCTCCCATGTAATTCACCTCTTCTATTCCAGGATTCTCAGGGTCATAAGCTTCTCCTTCAGAGGAGGCTTCTTTAGTATTGCCAGATGCAGCTTGCACTCTAGTCAGATTCTGAGAAATCATATTGACTTGCTGAGTCAATATTTTATTCTGAGTCAATATGGCATTTAGAGTATCAATCTCAAGAACTCCTTTCTTCTGAGTTATCCCATTATTCACAGGATTTCTTTCAGAAGTATACATGAACTGGTTATTTGCAACCATTTCAATGAGTTCCTGGACTTCTGTAGGCATTTTCTTCAGATGAAGGGATCCACCAGCAGAGTGGTCTAATGACATCTTGGATAATTCAGACAGACCATCATAGAATATGCATAAGATGCTTCATTCTGAAATCATGTCAGAAGGACACCTTCTGTTCAATTGCTTGTATCTTTCCCAAGCTTCATAGAGGGATTCGCCTTCCTTCTGTCTGAAGGTTTGGACTTTCACTCTAAGATTGCTCATCTTTTTTGGTGGAAAGAATTTGGCCAAGAAAGTATTTTCCCAAGAGTTCAAGCTTTCTTTAGGTTGTGAGTCCAACCATATCCTAGCTCTGTCTCTTACAGCAAAAGGGAAAAGCATGAGTCTGTAGACCTCAGGATCAACCCCATTGGTCTTAACAGTGTCACAAATTTGCAACAATTCAGCTAAGAACTGATGAGGATCTTCCAATGGAAGTCCATGAAACTTGCAATTCTGCTGTATTAGAAAAACTAATTGAGGCTTAAGCTCAAAGTTGTTTGCTTCAGTTGTAGGAATTGAAATGCTTCTTCCATAGAAGTTGGAAGATGGTGCAGTAAAGTCACCAAGCATCTTCCTTGCATCTCCACCATTGATGTTGTTTTCGGCTGCCATGTCTTCTTTTTTTTCGAAAATTTCTGTAAGGTCCTCTCCAGAGTGTAGTGTTTTAGCTTCTCTTAGCTTCCTCTTCAGAGTCCTTTCAGGTTCAGGATCAGCTTCAACAAGAATGTCCTTATCCTTGTTCCTGCTCATATGAAAAAAAAGTGAACAAAAATAATAGTGGAATCCTCTATGTCACAGTATAGAGATTCCTTTATGTGAGTAGAAGAAGAGAAGAATAGAAGAATGAGGTAGACAGAGAATAAAGAGAATTCGAACACAGAGAGAGGGAGAGGGTTCGAATTTTAAGAAGAAGAGAAGTGTTAGTAATTAATAAATAAATAGAAAAAGATGTGAGAGAGAGAGTATTCAAATATTAATTTAAAAGAAAAGAAAAATATTTTTGTTTTTATTTTAATTAATAGTTAGAATTCAAAATTATTAAAAGAAATAAAATAAAATTAGAATTTAAAACAATTAGTTAATTAAAAAGAATTTTGAAAAAGTTGTTAGTGGTTTTCAAAAATTAGAGAGACAAAAGTAGTTAGGTGGTTTTGAAAAAGATAAGAAATAGTAAAACAAATAAAAAGTCAAGTAATTAATTAAAAAAAAGATTTGAAAATAAATAAGAAGTTAGAAAAAGATTTTGAAATTAAATTTTGAAAAAAAAAGATATGATTTGAAATTTATTTTGAAAAAGATTGAAAAGAGAATTAAAAAGATTTTATTTTTAAAATTAAAGTTAATGACTTGACTAACAAGAAACTAAAAGATATGATTCTAGAATTTAAAGATTGAACCTTTCTTAACAGGAAAGTAACAAACTTGAAATTTTTAAATCAAAACATTAAATGCTAGCAAAGATTTCGAAAATTATGAAATAAAAATAAGCAAAAGATTTTGAAAATTTATTTTGAAGAATTTTCGAAAAACATGAAAGAAAATTAAAAAAGATTTTATTTTGAAAAAGATTTGAAAAGATAGAATTTTTAAATTGAAATTTTGACTTGACTAACAAGAAACAACTAAATTTTAAAATTTTTTGACTAAGTCAACCCAAAATTTCGAAATTTATGAGTAAAATAAGGGAAAGATATTATTTTTTATTTTTTTTGAATTAATGAAGAAAGAAAAAATAACAAAATGACACAAGACATAAAAATTTAAGATCAAAACAAATAATACATGCAAGAAAACTTTGAATGTCAGGATGAACACTAAGAACACTTTGAAGATCATGATGAACATCAAGAACATATTTTTGAAAATTTTTAAGAAAAGAAAGACATGCAAGACACCAAACTTAGAAATTTTTAATGTTTAGACACTATGAATTCGAAAATGCACAAGAAAAACAAGAAAAGACACAAAACATGAAAATTTAAAGATCAAACAAGCAAAATCATCAAGAACAACTTGAAGATCAATGAAGAACACAATGCATATATTTTCAAAAATTAAAGAAAAATTAAAATATGCAATTGACACCAAACTTAAAATTTGACACTAGACTCAAACAAGAAACACAAAATTTTTTTAGTTTCTATGATTTTATTAAATTTTTTTGTATTTTTCGAAAAAATTTTGGAAATAGAAATTAAAGAAATTCAAAATTTTTAATGAGAATTCCAGGATTCTTGTAATGTTAGTCTAAAGCTTTGGTCCAAAAGATTAGACATGACCAATCACCAGCCAAGCTTCAGCACAGAATTATACTTGAGAATCCAAAGGCTCATGCAATGTTATTCTAAAGCTTCGGTCCAAAAGAATTAGACATGGCCAAATGGCGAGCCAAGCTTTAGCATAACAAATACAGACATGTCCTTTTTGTAATGGAAAGTAGAAACCTCAGTCCAAAAGATTAGACATGGCTTAACAGCCAGCCAGATTTCAACATATCTCATGAAGCTCTAGAATTCATTCTTTAAAAATTCTGAAGAACACATTTTTTTTTTTGAATTTTTCAAAAACACATATTTTATTTTTTTTTCAAAAATAAAAATAAAAAGTTTAAACATAAAATAAAATTACCCAATCTAAGCAATAAGATGAACTATCAGTTGTCCAAACTCGAACAATCCCCAGCAACGGCGCCAAAAACTTGGTGTACGAAATTGTGATTCACACTTTTCACAACTCCACACAACTAACCAGCAAGTGCACTGGGTCGATCCCACGGAGATTGTCAGCTTGAAGCAAGCTATAGTCATCCTGTAAATCTTAGTCAGGCGGATTCAAATGGTTATGAAGTTTTGATAATTAAAAGATAAATAAAACATAAAATAAAATAAAGATACTTATGTCATTCATTGGTGGGAATTTCAGATAAGCGTTTGGAGATGCTTTGTTGCTTCTGAACCTCTGCTTTTCTATTGCCTTCTTCCAATCATGCGTGCTCCCTTCCATGGCAAGTTGTATGATCCTCTCGGATGAAAAATACCAGGTACGATCTCTGCATAGCTAATCAACTGTCGGATTTTTCGTCTCGAATGAAAAATACCAGGTATAGCTACCGCACGGCTAATCATCTGTGATCTGTCGGTTCTCACTAGTGTCGGAATAGGATCTCTCTATCCTTTTGCACACTGTCACTGCGCCCACCATTCACAAGTTTGAAGCTCGTCACATTCATCCCTTCCCAGATCCTACTCGAAATACCACAGACAAGGTTTAGACTTTCCGGATCTCATGAATGCTGCCAATCGTTCTAGCCTATACCACGAAGGTTCTAATCACGGATTCGGATGCTCTGTTGTCAGGAGAGATGATGCGAATCGTGAATCAGAGACCCAAGAAAATATACTCCGGCTATCGTCCAATGACTATGTTGAACATCATGTAGAGCGCTTGTGGTTGTTAGGCACGCGGATCTTGGCTAAGCGAGTAACGAAGATAGTGGGTGATTGTCACGGGTCATCCCTTCATTCTGACTTAACTGAATTAAGTACAAGAGTATATCTTGGAAAAGAAGTAGGCGTGAATTGAAAGAAAAACAATAGTACTTGCATTAATTCATGAAGAACAGTAGAGCTCCACACCTTAATCTATGGGGTGCAGAAACTCTACCGTAGAAAATACATAAGTGAAATAGGTCTAGGCATGGCCGAATGGCCAGCCTCCCAAAGAGGTTCCAAGTGTAAAGTCTAAGATGTCTCTGAATACAATAGTAAAAAGTGCTATTTATACTAAACTAGTAACTTAGGTTTACAGAAAATGAGTAACTAAGTGCAGATAGTGCAGAAATCCACTTCTGGGGCCCACTTGGTGTGTGCTTGGGCTGAGCATTGAAGCTTTCACGTGCATAGGCCATTCTTGGAGTTAAACACCAGCTTGGGTGCCAGTTTGGGCGTTTAACTCCAGTTCTGGTACCAGTTCTGGCGTTTTATGCCAAAAAAAGGTCTCTGGTGGGTGTTTGAATGTCAGTTTGGGCCATCAAATCTCGGACAAAGTATGTACTATAATATATTGCTGGAAAGCCCAAGATGTCTACTTTCCAATGAAATTGAGAGCACACAAATTGGGCTTCTGTAGCTCCAGAAAATTTGCTTCAAGTGCAGAAGGGTCAGAATCCAACAGCATCTGCAGTCCTTTCTCAACCTCTAAATTAGATTTTTGCTCAGGTCCCTCAATTTCAGCCAAAATATACCTAAAATCACAAAAAAACACACAAACTCATAGTAAAGTCTAAAAATATGATTTTTGCATAAAAACTAATAAAAATATAATAAAAAGTAACTAAAATATACTAAAAACTATGTAAAAACAATGCCAAAAAGGGTATAAATTATCTGCTCATCATGTACTTACGGAGTTGTGACACGTAGAATACATCATGCAAGTTAGATAAGTGAGGTGGCAAAGCAACTTGATATGCCACCAGCCCGAATCGCCTCAGAATCTCAAACGGTCCAATGAACCTCGGATTCAACTTCTTGGTTTTGATCGCTCTTCCAATCCCGGTCGTCAGTGTAACCCTCAGAAACACGTGTTCTCCCACTTCAAATTCTAACGGTTTCCTTCTCTGATCTGCATAACTTTTCTGTCGGCTTTGGGCAGTCAAGATCCTTGCATGAATCTTCTTAATGTTCTCAGTAGTTTCTGCTACTAAATCAGGACCCAAAACACTTGCTTCACCGGTTTTATACCAACAAAGTGGAGATTGGCACTTCTGTCCATACAAGGCTTCATACGGAGCCATCCCAACGCTCCCATGAAAGCTATTGTTGTACGCAAACTCCACCAATGGCATGTAACGGTCCCAACTTCCAGGTTGATCCAATACACACGCCCTTAGCATATCTTCCAAAGTCTGAATAGTCCTTTCCGACTGTCCATCCATTTGTGGATGATATGCAATGTTGAGACATAGTCTCGTACCGAAGGATTTTTGGAAAGCTCCCCAAAACCTTGATGTGAATCAGGGATCACAGTCCGACACTATGCTCGATGGCACACCATGCAACCTTACGATCTCCTTGATATACAACCTCGCTAACTCCTCCATAGAACAGTTCACTCGAATAGGCAGAAAATGAGCGGATTTGGTTAAGCGATCCACGATCACCTAAACCACATCAAATCCTGACCTAGTTCTCAGTAAACCGATCACAAAGTCCATCGCAATTCCTTCCCACTTCCACTGAGGAATCTCAAGTGGCTGTACCATTCCCGACGGATTCTGATGCTCTATCTTTACCTTCTGACACGTCAAGCACTTGGATACCACTATAGCTACATCACCTTTCATCCCAGGCCACCAGAACATCTTCTTTAAGTCATAATACATCTTCGTACTTCCGGGATGAATAAAAAACCCACTGTTATATGAGCTTCCGACAACAAGCCTTGCCTCAAACTCCCGACATCCGGTATACAAATCCTCCCCTTATATCTCCACAATCCTTCATCATCTTTGGTGAATTCTCCAAGCCTTTTCTCACCAACTGGTTGAAACCATTGCTGAAGCTTTTGCTCATCTTGCTGAGCCCTTTGAATCTCCATCTTAAGCGTACTTGAAATTTGCAACTGATTCAAACAAGCTCTTTCGGAAACTTCACCAATCTCCAGCTTAAGATCCACAAACTTATCCACTAACTCCTCCTCCTTGATTCTCATCCAAGCTATCGTTAAGGACTTACGGCTCAATGCATCTGCTACTACATTTGCCTTTCTAGGGTGATAACTCAGTTCAAAATCATAATCCTTTAGCAACTCCATCCACCTCCTCTGACGCATATTGAGCTCTTTCTGATCAAAGATGTATTTGAGACTCTTATGATAAAAAAAGATGCTAAACCTCACTCCGTACAAGTGGTGCCTCCAAATCTTTAATGCAAACACAATCGCCGCTAATTCCAAGTCATGAGTTGGATAATTTATCTCATGCGGTCTCAGCTGACGCGATGCGTAAGCTACCACGTTTCAGTGTTGCATCAGCACGCAACCCAAACCCTTCAAAGAAGTATCACAATATACTTCAAACGGTTTGTGCGATTCTGGTAAGATCAAAACAGGTGCTGAAGTTAACTTCTGCTTTAAAGTTTGAAAACTTTCTTCACACTCTGACGTCCACACAAACGGCACCTCTTTCCTTGTCAACTTAAGCATTGGTAGTGCAATCCAGGAAAATCCTTCAATGAATCTCTGGTAATATCCGGCTAAGCCCAAGAAGCTCCTAACTTCCGTCACCGTCGTTGGTCTTTCCCATTCCATCACCGTCTCTACTTTCGAAGGATCTACGGCTATTCCTCCCTTTCTCACCACATGACCTAAGAACTTTACTTCTTCCTTCGAGAACTCACACTTCGACAACTTAGCATACAATTTCTGCTCCTTTAAGATCTGCAACACAATCCTCAAGTGTTCCTCATGCTCCTTTGCCGTCTTATAATAAACTAAGATGTCATCTATGAAAACCACCATGAATTTGTCCAAAAAGGGACGAAATACTCTGTTCATGTAATCCATGAAAATAGCAGGTGCATTCGTTAACCCAAAGGACATCACCGCAAACTCATAGTGTCAATAGCACGTCCTGAACGCAGTCTTAGGGATATTATCCTCCTTCACCCTTATTTGTTGGTAACCCGACCTTAGATCAATCTTTGAAAACACTCCAGCTCCTTGCAGTTGATCCATCAAGTCATCTATCCTTGGTAGCGGATACTTGTTCTTCACAGTCACTTTGTTCAACTGTCGGTAATCCACACACAGTTGCATTCCTCCATCCTTCTTCTTCACCAATAAAACTGGCGCTCCCCACAGTGATACACTCGGTCGAATGAACCGCTTGTGCAGAAGCTTGATAAACCCCATTTGGAGGGTTTATCTTGTGTTGAATTTAGAGGATTTTATCGCCTTCTCCCACATTTATTCAATAAAATAGCATGGTTTTATAACTTCTCCTTTAATTATGCTTAAGAGTGAAAACATGCTTTTAGGACTTAAAATAGCTAAATTTAATTCACCTTGATTTCATTAGATGCCTTAATATATTTGTTAAGTGATTTCAGATTTAGGAGGCAAAGATTAGATTGAGGGAATGAAGAAAAAGCAGGTAGAAATGGAGAACTCATGAAGAAATCAAGGAATCGCAAAAGCTGTCAAGCCGACCTCTTCGCACTTAATCGATCATAACTTGAGCTACAGAGGTCCAAATGATGCGATTCCAGTTGCGTTGAAAAGTTAACATCCGGGGCTTCAAAATGATATAAGATTTGATATATTTGCATCGCGGCTAGGGTGCACACGCACACTGTACGCGTACGCACCAATGGTGACACATGGTTCACTTAATGTAACTCGTGGCTAGCGATTTTAGAAGCCTTGTGGGCCCAATCCAACTTATTTCTGATGCTATTTAACCCAAGGATTGAAGAGGGGTGAGGCATGTAGACACTAGTTTAGTTTTAGTTTAAGTTTTTGGAGGGAAAGTTAGTTTCTAGAGAGAGAAGCTCTCTCTTCTCTCTAGAATTAGGAGTAGGTTAGATCTAGATTAGAATTTCTTAGATCTAGGTTAATTTCATGCTTTGATTCACTTTTCCTTTTGTAATTTTTCTTCTTCTACATCTCTTCTCTCTAGTTTAGCATTTAATTCTTGTAATTCTCTACTTTTATGTTGATGCACTTTTGTTTCTTCTATTTCTCTTTCATTGCAATTTATGATTCATGTTCCTTTATTGTTCAATTGATTTGTTGTTGTTTAATTCCTTGCAATTGAGTAGTGTAGATTTACATTCCTTTCAATTTTACTATGCTTTCCTTTTATGCCTTCCAAGTGTTTGATAAAATACTTGGTTGGATTTTAGAGTAGAATTTTATGCTCTTGGCTTGGGATGGTAACTTAGGAACTCTTGAGTTACTAATGTCTAAGTGATTAACGATTGGGAGCCATTAACTCTAGATCTCACTAATTGAATTGGTGGAGAACTAGGACTTATGGACTTGGATTGATATAGCTCACTTGACTTTTCTTTACTACTAGTTAGAGGATGATTTAGTGGGATTGATCCTTGCCAATTCTCATGTTGTGGTTAGTGATAAGGATAGAGATCATTGACCACCAAGCCTTGCCAAGACCTTTTTAGTTGTTAGTTTATTTTCATTGCCATTTACATTTCATGTCTCTTATCCCAAAAATTCCAAAACATACCTCATAACCAATAACAAGACACTTTATCGCAATTCCTAGGGAGAACGATCCGAGGTTTGAATACTTCGGTTTATAAATTTAGGGGTTTATTTTAGTGGCAAACAATCTTTTGTGTGAAATGATTATTTGTTGGTTTAGAAACTATACTTGCAACGAGACCTCATTTGTGAATTCTACACCATCAAAAAATCCGTTCATCAAAGCTCTTCCAACTGAGTCTTTAATTCGGCCAGCTCTATCGGAGCCATCCTATACGGCGCAATCGACACTGGTCCGACTCCTGGCACCAATTCAATCGCAAATTCAATTTCCTTCTGAGGTGGGAACTCAGGGATATCTTCCGGGAATACTTCTAGAAAGTCTCTAACTACCGGAATTTGATCAAGGTTCTGATCATCACCTAACGCATTTGCAGCCAATAGAATATACCCCTGACACTCTTCCCCACTATAGTGCACCATTATAGAGTTCAAGTAGTAGCCCTCAGCTATCACTACTCCATTTTCTCTTTCCGGCATAAACCAATTTGACCGCTCAAAGCAATCCAACAAAACTCGGTTCTTCGACAACCAGTCAAACCCCAAAATCATCTCCAACCCAACCATTGGTAAACAGATCAAATCATGTACAAAGTCTCTACGCTCAAGCTAAAAACTTACTTGCCTACAACCTGACCTAGTCATAACTGTCTGATGCAGAGTATGTACATGCAGATCAAATGCTAACTCTGACACTTTCAAACCTAGTTCCTCAACTTTAGCAAACGAAATAAACGAATGCGAAGCTCCAGTATCATATAATGCAACTAAGGTTTTATCGCCAATTAAACATATACCTCTCATTAACATATCTGCCTTAGAAGCATCCTTGGCGTTCACAGCAAATACTCGCCCTAGGTGTTGGCTCTGACCCGCATTCGGGTTCTTCCCACGAGTGTAATCCCTTGCAATATGACCAGGCAATCCACATTTGAAGCAACCACCTAAACCAATCTTGCATGAGTCATATGGATGAAAACACCCACAACGCACACAAGTCAAATCTGAAGAAATCTTACTCTAATTTCCTCTCCCTTTGGCATACTGAAATTGATTCTGAGCATTCTTTCTGAAGCCTCCCTGCCCTTGAGGCGTATATCCTCCTCTCTTAAAACTTTGATCCCTCGGATGAAAATACTTGCCACGTCCCCGACTAGAGCTTCCTCCATGAGTTTCCTTGGACAAAGCTACCGTCTTTGCATATTCTTCCACCACTCTCGCCTTGTTCACCAACTCAGAGAAAACACGGATCTCCATAGGAGTCACAGCAGTCATAATGCTATCCTTCAAGTCCCTCTGGTACTTGATACACTTCCAGCTCTCGTAGGTCTCCGGGAAACCCTGACACACCCTAGAAAACCTACAAAGCTCCTCAAATTTGCTAGTGTAATCTGCCACAGACAAGGAACCTTGCTTCAACTGCATAAGTTCTATCTCCTTTGCTTCCCTGGCAGACTCAGGAAAGTATTTCTTGTAGAAGGCCGTTTGGAATATATCCTAAGGAACGTCGGCATTCTGAAGCTGAAGCAAGCGACACTCTGCTTGCCACCAATGCTGGGCCTCTCCCGCAAGCTGATAAGCGGCAAATTCTACATATTGGTTATTCGGAACATGCTGCGCCTGTAAAGCATGCTCCATGGCCTAAAACCAGTTGTCCACTTCTGTAGGGTTGGTTAATCCTCGAAAAATTGGCGGATGAACCTTGAGAAAAGTCGCCAAGGTCATCGGAGCACCTCCCATGTTATCGTCATTTCCCTCAGCATTGTCATTCGCGTTTCCTTCGCCATTCCCATTTCCATTCCCAGCCAGTTGGCCTAATCTCTTCACAGCTTGCAGAGTCATAGCAGCATTAGCTTCCATGGTATTTGCCAGATTAGCCATTGCCGCCATGAATTCGATATGGTTATCGGCCGGCTGCTCATTCCTACTCTATCGTGAACGTGCTCGACCTCGTCCGCGAGTGGCCATTAGGGTTCCTGTCTACACCAAACAATCGATATCAAGGTGATCAGTCTCAATATCAAAAGTCTAGTGCTTCAATTATCCCAAACAGGCACTCACAAATAAGCATGCTATGCAATATCAAGTAGATAACCTAATAGCATCAAAGAAAAAGACACATACAGAGTATGCAATGAAGCACAATCGGTCCATCCCTCAGGCTCACGAAGACAAACCACTCTGATCCCACTAAATGTAACACCCTAATTAGCCTAAGCCTTACCTCGCATCGTAAAGCAAAGGTTAATCAAAGGTTACGATAGTTCTAAGCACATACATATAATATATAGAAAGAAATAATATATTCTAGAAGCCCGATGAAGGATATAGCTCAAAATAGAATTTGAAAAGCACAAAACATGCTAACAGAGCTACTAACTTAAAGCACAAGATATAGATACAATATAACAATAGATAAGAGTATAATATCATAAGAATCTAGCCACGGCTCACGGAGTTTAAGCTGGCTAGCCATATATACAGACAAAACAGAAACAAAAATTTAAAATAGCTTATACAAGTTTTTCTCTCTCAATATAAGCCTCTAGGCAAAAGCAAGATACAAAAGTGAGAGATAAGTAAACAAAATAATAAAAAGTCTCCAAAAGTATCATGATCCCCCGCTTCCGTCACCATCCAAATAACTCACCGAGGTGGGTTGCGACCTGCATTTGAAAAATACAACAGAAACATGGTATGAGAACCGGAGGTTCTTAGTATAGTAACAGTACCCAATGATGTAGGATATAAGACCCCGAGACGCCAAAGGCCATCCTAGAACTTCATATCCTTCACAAGATTCAATCTTAAGGCATAACTAAAACAGTAAAGCATAACTTAAACCATAATACAATAAAAGTGTATTCTAACTTAAAGAATTCTCTAACTAATAACTCTCCGCTGTCCCACAGCCTTCGCCAACCTATCCTCCATGCGATCTCATCGTCACCGTCTTCCGAACCTCCTCAATCCCAGTAGAAAACACAATTAATATGCAATGCAATTAAAACACAAGTATTGGCATGTAAGGCAAGTAATTCAAGTAGCAATTAGGCATGTTATACAAATAGGCATACAATTACAAGTCGGCAAAGCAAACAAACAGATAGAAAATGCACATGATGAATGCCTGTCCTACTAGCTGTGATATCACATTGTCGGTTCAACTACCAACCCGACACATCTACATGGAGATGTCGCCCTTCAGAATCAGCATTGGGAAATCCCGAGATATGGTGCTCGGATCACCGTCCAAGATTTTTTGTCTGCACACTCTATTGATCCGAAGGGATGCGAGCGGGATACTCTTGCCTCAGACCTCACATCTTAATGTAAGTGGGATTAACCACCGTCCTTACGCCGCCGCCGCTACCTCGACAGGTGGGATTAACCACCATCCCTGCCGAGCGCATAGCGTCTCATACTCTTAATATAAAATAGTAGTTCAGTGATTTTTCAGAAAACATTTTCAATACATCAATGATTCATCATTGCACATTCGAGTCCTCGACTCATTACAACCACTGTCAAATCAACATTTTCATTCCGAGTCCTTGACTCATCTCAACTATTATTAATTCTCATTTCCGTTCCGAACTCAACAGTTCACCAGTTCTCATTTCAGATACCAATCTACCTTCACACGCCATCAAGTCCATCCTCAGTACACCAGAAACCTAAGCCTCCGTTCTCTAATTTTTCATAATGATATCAATTAAATCTCTTAGGATTTTTCCCATGTTCTCATACCCAAACTTAAGCCCAAGAGTCTTAAAATGGTGTCACAGAAGCTTACAGTCTTGTTGGAAAGGTGAAATAGTTGAAAACAAAGTTTAAGCTTGAGAAACAGGGCGTGTGCGTAAGCATAAGGGTGTGCGTGCGCACGCCTAAAAAGATTTTTAAAACGTGTGCGTACGCATAGAGGTGTGCATGCGCACAGGTACCAAAATTTACAATACTGTTCTCTCGCACAAGCTGTGCTAGCGTCCTCAACAGATTACCCTTCCCAACTTGTGCGTGCGCACAGGTTGTAAATCCTCATTGGTTGTGTGCGCCCAGAAGTTGTGCTAGCACTCTAAGCAGAAGCCATTCCCCTATGTGTGTGTACGCAAAAGGCTATGCATGCGCACAGGTTTAAAAATTTGCAGGGGTGTGCATGCGCACAAGGCTGTCTGTGCACACATACCAGAAATCACAAAATTCTGTAACTTTGCAGAATTTCAGATTTTGACACCCAACTTTAAATGATCATAACTTCCTCTACAATAATCCAAATCTTACAAACTATATATCGATTTGAAGAGTTGTCACTGAATTTTAATTCTAACTAAATTTCAACAAAATTTGAAAACTGAGGCATAAGTTATGATCAGACAAAGTTCACCAAAATTCTCTTTTTACCAAAAGTTCACAATTTACCAATTTCCTAATTTTCACAACTCAAACAAACCAAAACCAAATAAAACCATTCCAAACTCCATTTCTCATCAAAATCTACCCTTTACAACATATTGCACCATTCTTACTACTTTTTCCTTTACATTTCATCCTTCTCAACCTTAACATTAAATGTGTCACATTATAATCAATCCTCATTCACATTTTCCAATCACATTACCATTTCATCAATCTCAACATCACACATATCACTACCATTCACTTTTCAATCCATATAATCATTCATCATCGTCATATTATCATCAATCATAATTAATCAAATTCATCAACCCATCATATATCATCATACATCATCATTCAACAACTCAACAACCATTTAAATTCAAACCTATCCTATGGGTCACTAGCCTAAGTGTCCATGAATATTATATACTATATAGAGAAAACTGAAACCATACCTTGGCCGATTTCCAATATGAACCAAAATCCCAATTGAGCACAAGCTAGCTTCCAACCACAATCCAAGCTACCAACAAGTTCCAACAATCTCCAATGATCACAACTTCAAGCTATAACACATATAATTTACAATAATTCAACCTATGGCTCAACATAATTGAAATTTCACAAAGGTTCAAGACCTCTTACCTTGTCCAACAGTTTTGGAAGCCAAACCCAATGCTAATAAAAGGCTAGAGTATACCTAAATACCCAAAAATCACAAAATTCCACTTAATCACAAACCCTAGGATCCAAAATTTTGGGGAGAAGAACTGAGAGATTTGAGCTTTTCTTACCAGTTTCTTGGGTGGGTTTCGTAGAGCTCTTCACAAGGAATGCGTAGCCGCAAACGGTGCGACGATCGGAGCTCTATAGCTCAAGATATGAGCTTGGAAAGATGATGATGAATAGTGTTTTCTCTTCTCTTCTCCCCCTTTCTCTTTCAGCTGGTGGTGTTGTGTTTTGAGCAAGGTTGCGAGAACCGGACCGGTCAATAAACCGGTGAGGTCACTGGTTCAATGGTTCATTGGTTCGACCGGAGTTCAACCGGTTTAATTAAATATTAAATAAAATTATTAAAAAACCTAAAAATAATTTTAAATATATAAATTCAATAATTTCTAACTTAAAAAAAATTTAAAATTTCACATAATAAATTATCCAAATATTAGAGGTTCACAAACAACTTCAAACATCAAAGTTTATAACTAAACAACTTCATAGATCATTAAGGAAGAGAAATATAGTGATACTAAGGCTTGGTTTGGTAAAGCTTTTACTTTTTAAAAGTAGCTTATGAAAGATGTCTTTTAAAAGATAGCTTTTTAAAAACTGCAGCACTTGCGTTTGGTAAAATCAAATTAAAAATGACTTTTAATAAGTACAAGCATCACAATTATGTTTGGTAAAACAGCTTTTAAAAGTTGAAAAAATTATAATAAACATGTTTATAACAAAAAATAATTTTTTTTTCAAATTTTTTAAAAATTTATATAATATTTTAAAATAAAATAATGTTAAAATAAAAAATTCATAATAAACATAAATATAATAAATAAATTCTTTTATTTTTTAACTTTAAAATTTTATATAAGTATTATAAAAATTTATTTTATCCTAAATATCATCACTAAAAATAAAAAATAAAAAGTATATGAAGATTAGGTTGAAAAATAAAAAATATGTGAAGATTGTGTTAGAATTTGTGAAGGTTAGGATGAGAAGTTAGAAATATATGAGGATTTCAATGGCAATATAATAGCGAGAAATATGTGCAGAAAAATGAAAAAAATTTAGTAAGCATAAGCCAGCTTTGAAAAGCTCCCTCCTAGATGCTTTCAAAAGCACCCCTAACTTTTAAAAACCGTAAGTACAAGCATTTGGGCTTTTTAATTTACCAAACGCAAAATGACGTGCTTGTGCTTTTAAAAAGCACAAGCACCTCTTGAAAAAGCTTTACCAAACTCAGCCTAAGAAACCCAAAAGAATATTTAAATTGGCATGGCTTGTGTACATATCATCTAGCAACACTTAAATTGTGGCTGTAAAGTATAAATAGATTGAATGATACTATTCAAAACAAAAGTATATTTGGAGAAAAAGAATTGTATGTGCAATCAATTAGGCAAATTAAATTTAGAATTCATATTAAAATAAAATTATAACAAAAACAATTACATGTATGCAAGCTTCACGGATCCATTTGCATCAACCAATATATTAGCACACTTGATGTCCCTATAAGAAATTCATTTTTTTTTCATTAGAATATTGGAGGTGTAAAATCATTATTACATTGTAGTAAGATAGAATTAAAAAGTTCAATGTTACCTGTGAATCACGTTACGATCATGGAGATACTTCAAACCACTTAGAATCTGTCTTGTGTATGCCGAAACCTGAGAATCCTTTAAATGATACTTTCTATAAAGACTTGCCAATGATACTTTTGTTACAAGCTCGAGAAAGATGTATAGCATGTTATTGTCCTGAGAAATAAAGATTAAAATACAATCATCATTTACGTAATCAAACTATAACAATTTATATAGAGTTGCCACATTAGCTCAATAGATAAAGAACTAATATTTATTCAGTCAAAAATTTTGAGCATACCTTGTCTGTGCCAAGATATCTAACTATGTTCTCATGTTCAAATTGACTCAGAAGATATATTTCCTGAAAAGAAGGCCACAAAATATTCACACGATCAAACATTGACTTGTAAGATGGAATGTACTAATATAAGCTTTAGATGAAAAGAGTTGAGTGGTTTGGCAGTTCACATCATAGCTACAGGAATAAAACAACCGAACTCAAAGAAAAGATTGAATTTTTGTTCATGGGGTTGTCCAATTTTTCACTGAGAAAACGATCTTCATCCTTCTCTAAGTGTTTATACTGTATTGTTTGAAGAAAAACAAAAAGATAAACAGTGGCTTTTGTGTGTTCTCACCTTTTCTTCTCAGACTTGTGAAGAACCAGAAAAGTAGAACCAAATGCTCCTCTTCCAATTTGCTCTATCACCTCATAAAACCATGAACAAATAAATAATTCAGCAACCAAAATCATGAAGCATCAAACAAATAAATCATGAACAAATAACCTCAGAAAATAAAAAATCAAAATCATGAATCCAGCAAACAAATAAATCATGAACAGATAACAAATAAATCAAAATCTTGAATCCAGCAAACAAACAAATCAGAAAATCATGAACAAAAAATCAGAAGGCAGCGAGGAGGAATAAGTAAATAACAGAGTATTACTTACCGGCAGTGAGTAACGGCGACAAAAGAGGAGGCGAGAAGAGAAGAGGAGAGGAGAGGCGAGAAGAGAAGAGGGAAGAGAAATGAGTGGGGGGCAGAAGTGTTCGAAGGGAAGAGGAGAGGCGAGAAGAGAAGAGGGAAGGTAAGAATGGTGGTCAGCTTGTCGGACGATGGGTCGCCGGAGACTGCTGTTGTTGGCTGAGAGAGAGACGAAGAGGCGGTGACTGCTGCTGGCTGAGAGAGAGAGGGAAGTAGCACCGTAGTGGGTTAGGGATTTGGGTGAGTGAGACTGATGAGAGTGAGGGAGAAGGGAGAAGGGAGAAGGGATGCCATGGTGGTTGCCGTGGTCAACGCCGTCGCTGCTGTGGCCGTAGGATGCGGTGGCAATGGCGGTGGGATGCGGTGGCGAAGAGGGGCTGCTCGATCGTGGCCCGTGGGTGATTTCTCTTCTGGCTTCTCACTTCTGGAGTTCTGGGGTGAGACTGAGATTAGGGCTTCGTTGTTTAGGCGTTTAGCCTTTCCTCCTTTTTTTTTAACCTCCAAAATGACGCCGTTTAGAAGTTTAAGTTTCAAACCAAAAACCGCTAAAAAATCGGATGGTTCTTCCGGTTCATCGGTTAACCGCCGGTTCGGCCGGTTTTCTTACCGATTTTTTGCCAGACGGTTTCTGACCTTACTCGGACCGGCTAGGTGACCGGTTCCCGGTTAATCCGATTGAACCGGCTGGGTCCGGTTCGGTTTTCAGAACCATGGTTTTGAGTGTTGTTGTTGAAATGGGTTCATTAAATGAACCCTTATATATGTTGGGCTTGGGCCCAACTTGGGCCCGGTCCAATCCGTTAGCGTTTTTAGCCCGTTCGGCCCAACTTTGGGCCAAACCTTTAAAATTAACACCCGATTTTCCATTTCTAATATTTTTCTAAGAATTTTGATTGTTTTCACTTTTTCTTGCGCAGTACCGGGCACACTTGAACCGGTCTGACCGGTTCGACTGTCGGTTCGCGATTTTTCTCGGTTTTTCGCAGAAAATACATTTTCTAACTCAGAAAAACCCACTGAGTCCAATAATCACATTTAAATCCTCAAATTTTCGTTCTAAATTTTTGGAACCCAATTTGCACAATTTTAATTACTTAATTAGACACTTAATTAAACTCGGTTCTTACACTGCCCACCTTACCTGTGTTTCTTTTAAATTTTTTATTATTTTTAAACGAAGTAGATTTTTTTGTATTTTTTGTCAATAACAAAAGATTCTTTTAAGAACTGAAAAAAATTGCTAAAGATCAAAATTTGGTCTATTTTTTATATGTATTTTTTAAATAATTATCAAAATATTCATACAAATTTTGAACTAAATAGATTTATTGAATACAAAATCCATTTGTCATTTATAAAATAATAATATTTTTTAGTTACTTTTGCTACATTTTAAAATATTTTGAGAAAATTTTGTCGTTATTAAAAATAGAATATATTTTTATCACGTCGTTAAAATAAGAGTTGAAATCACAATACTTATTTAAGTAAATGAGTGAACTGACTGAATTAAATAAGTTGATGTTTAAATATCTCTTAAAAAATTATTTTTTATTTATTAATTATATTTAATACAATAATATAGTTTATTTATTATGTTAAGATATTTTTTTTCGGTTAATTTTTTCAATACTTTTACTTTCACGTTAAAAATTTTTCAAACACATAAAAGAAACTTTTTTTCACAACTTGATAACACTCAAATATACACATAATAATAGAGATTGATTTTGATATTTATTTATCAAAACCTAAATAAAAATTACGAAAAGAGAACAACATTATGTTATTTTATATGTTTTATTTACAAATAAAAAAGATTGTATTTGCATGAATTAAATAAATTTTAACTCTTTATTTTATTATTATATTTTAAATAAGGTGAAAACTCAGGTGCAGTCAACTTCACGTAAAGTGAATAACTGAAAGTCATTAAATAATTTGACTAATTTAACTAAATTTTCATCTAATAGCTCTTAACTATCAACCTCTCGCATGAGTTTCCACCTTTAAATAAACTATTAAAATTTAAAATGACAATCTACTGCTGTTCCTAGTTCCTATTTCTTGATTTACCCGGCATTACCATTCGCGATTTTATAGGAATCTAGAAGGAAAAAAAAAAACCTGAAACTTCACAAAATAACAAAATGAAACCCTAGCAAGAATCACCACCAGTCACCCCTCATTTCCCTTCTCTCTCTTTTCCCTGCTTTTGTTCTTTCCGGTGTCTCCCTCGTCGTTAGTCGCGTCCTAGCACGCCGCCGTCGCCTCTCCTCTCTGAATACTGCGTGGCTCCTCCGTCGTCTGTGACCTTGTGGTGCTGTTCCGCCGCCTTCGCCTGCTACTCTCTCTGATAGTGTCTCTGCTCCGCCGCGGCGTCCTCTCTCTGCTTGTGCTTCTTCTCCGCCGCGACCTCCTTTCTCTTCTGCTTGTGCTTCTTCTGCGCCGCTCTCTGCCTCCTCTTCGCCTCTCTGCTTGGCTTCCTCATCCACTCCGCTGGTGTGCTCCGCTTTCCCGCCACTACTGTTTTTTTCTTTGGCTACATTTGTTCTAATTTTTTATTGTTGATCGATGTGTTATTGTTAATTAAGTGCTAATGTGGCTTCTGTTATAAGTGAAATTCTGCTTTCTATTTGGTGATGCTGTTGCTGATCGTTAATCACATTGCTGATAAAATTGATGATCCCATTGTTGATCAAATTAAGTAAGCTTTTTAATTTTTATGTAAGGTTGTCATGCTCAATCTTATCGATGATGATTGATATTAAAATATAATATTAGCTTTGCTATTTGTTTTTGGATGTGGTACCTGAGAATGAGATGTAATTCTTCCAAGGTAACCTTATAGCATTAAGACCAATTGATGATTATTATTAGAAAAAGGAAATCGAGCATGTGTTGCAGTCTTGGAACACGTGAGAAAAGAAATTCAGAATTGCAATGTCTTTGTAGATATATGGTGTTGCTGAAATCTGAATTTGTAATTAGGGGTATATAGTCGTTCTTCATCTGGATATCATTCTCCCTTTGATTTTGTTATGGTTTTTTTACATCTTGTGCTTATAGGATGTTACTTGTTTGTTTTCATTTGTCAGAGGACATACATACTTTTGCTTAAGATGTTCCTGCAAATTCCTGTTTTGCAATTAGGACTTGTATCTATCTGTTTCAATGATGTTGTGGCTTTGTTATGAGCTACTAAAGATACTTCCCGATAATCTGATATGTACTTTCACTTTCTTTTGATTCCAACAAGTTTGTAAGTGGATTTAATATTAGATCACTTCTTAAGGTATAAGGTAGTCTATATCTGAGTATCTGCCGCTTCGATGTTGGGGAGAAAAAGATGTATTTTATTTTCTGTTCTTTCTTCTGAGTGAGTGACTGAGAGTATGAGTATGAGGTAGTGGATGTCAATTTAGAACTGTAAATTTTGTTTGTTGACTCTTTGGGTGATTGATGGGACTGAGAATCATATTATGTATGATTACCTGGAAGAAATTTGTTTCCGAAAATACAATTTATGCATGGGAATCATTAAAAGATAGTAGAAGGGGGTAATGTTTCATGCTCATGAGACTGCACTGGCTGAATTGTATGCATACCTAGCTATATTTCATTTTCGCTATGGTTTTGATCTACAATGAATCGGTCTTATACTATCCCTTCTTCCTTCTTAACAATATATAGTATTTTTACAAACTGAACTAGGATCTCTGTCATTTGGGCTTGCGTTTGTTTCCGCCATTAGCAAGAAGATGAGTATTTGGAACTACGTGGTTACCGCTCACAAACCCACCAATGTTACCCATTCTTGTGTCGGCAATTTCACCAGCCCCCAAGACCTCAATCTCATCATTGCGTAAGGACTATTAAACCCTTATTCGGTTCTTCTTCCATCTTTTTTGGTTGGTTTTTTTATTAGAATTTGTTCAATTGAATCATGCTCAGTGAAAAATAAAGCATTAATTTTGTGTTATTAATACAGGAAATGCACCCGTGTTGAGATTCATTTGCTCACTCCTCAGGGCTTGCAGGTATCAAATTGTTTGAGCATCATTTCTTGTAATTTTAACTGTTTTGCCCTGTTGTTTCACCTTTTGAATTTGGAAAATGAACATTTTACTTGTCTTGATTTTTTTGTTTTTGGGGAGAGGGGGGGGGGGAGAGGGGGTTTGAATTATGAAAAAAAAAGAGAATGTGAAATTAAACTTAAAAGTTAGTTATCCTTGTAGCACGTTTGTACATCAATGATCAAAAGCTAAATTATTGTTGTTGCTCTATTTCTAAGAAGTTGTTGAAATGGATGGCTGTCATACTTATGTTGGAATTAATTCCTTGTTATAAGAGAATGAGTATCTTCATGCTGGTTTTTCTCTTTAATGGCTTTTCTTTTTTTGGTTAAGTTGTAAGAGCAAACAGTCAATCTAAATACCATAGTGTTTGTTTGAATTTGTATCATTATGTTCGGTTAGGACACAATAATATAGTTTTTGTCCATTGCTGAGCCATCTCAACTAGCCCATCATACAGATTATGGTTAATGCCAATGCAGATGTACTTGGTCACTTATGTAATGGCAACATTGCTCGCACCCCACTAAACATCTTATAACCTCATCCAACATCTTTGTTTACATCTTTGTTTACATTAATCTCTTGAAATTTTTGTGTTGCTTTTTGTATGAATGTGCAACAGAATGAGATAAATATAACTTTTATATGTGCAGCCGATGTTGGATGTTCCTATCTATGGCCGAATTGCAACACTAGAACTCTTCCGTTCTCATGTGAGCAAAAACATCAATACTTCTTGAGTTAATTTGCATTTTTGTTTTATTCTTGGATGAAATATTTATGTTTATGGCTCCGTTATTGTATCAATCAGGGTGAAGCACAAGATTTCTTGTTCATTGCAACTGAAAGATACAAATTCTGTGTTCTTCAATGGGATTCTGAAACTTCTGAGCTTGTTACCCGGTAATGGTTATGCTGGAGAAAGGAGCAATTGTTTTTCAGAAAAAGTTCAAACATAGGAGCCATAAATTTTGCAGTTGATGTGAAATTCATGTTATTTGATTAAATTTTAGGCTATACTTATGATTTGTGTCCTAGAGGTGGCCCATCAGACACCTTCCTTCTGCCTTAGATCAGTAATATTTATCTTGTTTATTTGCTTAATTCTCCATATCATTATTATTCAGAGCAATGGGGGATGTTTCCGATCGCATAGGACGTGCTACAGATAACGGTCAGGTGCTCGAATTGTGTTCCATTTCTATCTTTATGACATGTTCATATGAAGTTATGATATTTGTGATAACATTAATGTTTTATTTAGTGTTGAATGCAGTTAATTAGTTGGGTTATTCTCATTCTGCAGATTGGTATTATTGATCCTGATTGCAGACTCATTGGACTCCACCTATATGATGGATTGTTTAAAGTATGTACTTTTTTGAATAATGTAGAAATAGTAAATTAAAATGACCAATCCCATTAATTTTAAACTTTTATTTTAATTCTTTTGTTTACCAGGTTATTCCTTTTGACAACAGAGGACAACTCAAAGAAGCATTTAATATTAGGTATCCGATCTTCTTTTTTGTAGTATATATATAGGACTAAATTTACTGTCATGTCTTGCATTGAGGCTATGAATTATACTAATAATAACTAGTTAGATTTGAAGATTATTTTTTGGATAAAAAATTTCATTAAGATGAGGCGCGGATAATACAAGATTGGGGATGAGAGTTTCCCTATACAAAAGCAAAGCAGAAAAAGATTTATCTATAAAATATAACTTACCAATCGCTCGACATATTTTAGAGGGAAAGTCCCCTATAAATATCATGAGCTTTACACCATATAGATGATAGGCTTCTAATCCTATCCCGTAAAACAAGCTTGTTAGAAGATGTCAATGAAGGTGCATACATTATACTCCAACCAAATAGTCCAAATAGTGGCGTATACTTCACAATGTGGTTGGATCTTTACTACTTCCAAACCCCGCAAGTCTAGCTGCAGATTTGAAGTTGATCAGCTTTTCTCAGTTTCCCTCTGATATGCAACAAAGTAAAGCCACAGAAAAGCTAATTGTTACAAGGGGAGGAGAACTGCCCCTTCATACAACACCAAATGATTCATACTAGGTGTGAATTTGGGTATCTCATACTGCCCAGGTCCTTGTAACTCTCCCCTTATAACTCTCCTTCCATCAATTGTCTTGGAATATGGTTTTGAATCCTCTTTCTTTTTTCTGGAATCCTATCATCTGCAACAATCATAATATTTTGTTTCCTGTCCTCTTTTCTTATGAAACATGCTTCCCAAGAATCCTGAAGCATTTCTTTTTCCGCCTTTCATCCTGTGATTCCCAATTGCTCTCATGTTAATATGCGTATGATTTTGCATCTTAGATTTCAAATTGGTGCCTATCTTGTTTTGCATTGGCCCATGGTCTCTTTGGATCAATTGTTGAGCTTGTCCCATGGTCTTACATCAGTTTTTTACTTAGTAGGCACTACTTCAAGAGGTTTGGGATTGTACAATGTAGCAAATGTTCTGTGGCAATCCTTGGTTTTTGCAGTGCTTTGGTGTTTTCTATTTCTAGGGTTTCTGACGAACCATTTTCTGCTATTTTTTTGTTTGGGATAGTATTACACTATTACCTAATTACTCCTTTTTTGCTTTGCTAATGGTTTATCTGATGGTGTACTACTTCTTGATATTCAAAGGGATCCTTTTAGATCTTAGATTTCTCTTTTATATCTATCCGAGGATAACTTATCCTCTTCTGTATAACTCGCCTTCATTATAATTTTTTTAAAAAAATAAAGATGGTATTTCTGGTCTATATTTTACAATTTAAGACAGTTCACAGTTACCACTGATGTGGTTATTTACTGCATAACAGATATTAATGACCATTTAAAACATGATTAACCTCTGTCAAGTTAAATTTTCACATAATCTTAATCAGTTTTCCATTATTTTCTTTCTGTTAATTTTCTCAAGTTGGCTTTCTTTTATATTTCATTTTCACATAAATTTTAGTTTGCTGAAATCATGATGTATATATTTTCAGGCTTGAGGAGCTCCAAGTTTTGGATATCAAATTCCTTTATGGTTGTTCAAAGCCAACAATTGTGGTTCTTTACCAGGTTTCAATTCTGCTATGTTCTTCTCATTAGAAGTTTTTAGGTTATAAATGCATTGAATGAGTTGCTGCTTGCTGTGCTGTGCTGCTTTCTTTCATTTATTACGTTGTTTAACAATGAATTCAAGGGGGATCAAAATTATGAAAGCTTTTGATATTGCTTTTTTCCTTTGCATTTTCTCTTAATATGGATAGAAATGGAAGTAGAAGGATTCTTGATTCCTATGGGAGTATTCCTGTAAATCACTCAATTTCCTTTCTGAGCTGGCAGAACTGTAAATCACTCAATGTCCTTTGGACTGTCTCGCATTCCACATTTTAAGCTGCAACATCTTCTCCCCAATTTCCAGCACTTTATGCAAAATAAGAAAAATGTAAATGCTGCACATAAGAGAGCAGTTTACCAATGTTCATAAGGAACAGATAACTTAAGTCTTTGCCCCATAGGTTGGGCCATGCCTCTCTTAATGTTGTTTTGAAAATTCTCAAACTCTTAAGATTCCGTACATGAGTAAACTTCTCTCTGAATCTTGTTCTGCTTGTTGTCTTGGTAAAGCTCCTCTCCTCCCCTACTATTACTACTTACTGCTGTTTAACAGTGGCTATAGATATTATGTAGCTTTCATTGATGCACATTCAAGATTCACTTGGGCATATTTCTTAAAACTAAAATCTGAAGCATTTCCAGCTTTCTTAAAATTCAAAGCCTCTTTTGAACTTCAGCTTGGTACAAAAATAAAAGCCATCCAATCTGATTGGTGTGGGAATTCAGAAGTTTTTCACAGTATCTCTAACAAAAAGGCATTGATGACAGGCTGATCTGCCGCACTCACCTTACTTGCGCAAGCCTTGTTTTGGGATGAGGCAGTGGCAACTGGCACCTACACCATTAATAGAATCCCTCCTGAAAATCTGCAGCCCCTTCCCCTTCTGAAAAATTGTTTCACTAAAAGCCAGATTATAAGCAATTCAAAGTTTTTGGGTGTGCATGTTTTTCTTTTGTAAGACCCTATAACAAGCATAATTTTGATTTTCACACTTCTTAATGTCTCTTCCTGGGGTACAGCTCTGAACACAGGTTATTGATGTTTGGACACTAATGGCCACTTATTCATCTCAAAAGATGTTATATTTCATAAAAATGCTTTTCCCTACAAGGACTCTTCATCACATACTCGATCATCCAATGCATCATGCATATATCCTGTCACTAAGTTGCATCCCACTCATTCCAATGCATCTTTCCATCCATCTCATGCATCATCATCCAATGTTGCACCCACTTCTTCACAGGGTTCTCCCCCAATATGTATTGCTCAAACATTTCAACCTCAAACATCAAACACTCAACTTCACACACCAACCACTCTATCTCACACCCCAGATTCTTCAACCTTAGCTACGCCACCACCTATCACAGCAACCTAATCTCTACATCAGCTACTCTACCTACCACTGCCTCTACTGCTTTCACCCCCTCTTCTACCCCAACGACATCCAGATCTTATGCACCCTCATCTAGTCCCTCTATACCCTCTCCTACACTCTGACCGAGCCATGACTAGAGGTATCCTTCCAACACCTGTTCCAATCAACACTGTCACACAACCCCCACATATCCAGCCTATTAAACCAACCATTAAACAAGCCATTATGTCACCACCTCAGCCTAATAAAACATAAATTCAGTCACAAACTTAGGCCTTTAAACTACACAGTAAAATCTTTCACCCACAAATTCCAAACACAATGTTTGTTGCATCATTAGAGCCAACAACAGTTGAAGAAGCTTTGGCCTCAGTGATTTGCCGCCATGACAGACGCGTTCCAAACCCTTAATTGCAACTAAACCTGGTCATGGTCAATTTCCTCCAAATTGGCAGCAGATTGGGTATAAGTGGGCATTTCGGGGTAAGTAGAATTCTGATGGCAGCTTTCAGAAATTCAAAGCGCGCTTTGTTGCAAAAGGCTTCCTTTAAAGGGTCAGCTTTGACTATTCTGAAACATTCTCACCCGTAGTTAATCCAGCAACCATAAAGGTCATTCTAACCCTTACAGCTACTCAAGTCTGGAAGCTAAGTCCGCTTGATGTGAGCAATGTATTCCTAACTGGGGTACTCACGAAGAGGTGTACGTGACTTGTCCAAAAGGTTTTTCTTGTGCCACGGGGCAAGTGTGCAAACTCCACAAGTCTCTCTATTGGTTTGAGATTCTAATGGCTGCCCTTCGTTCTCTAGGATTCAACAATTCCCAGTGTGACGTTTGTTTGGGCAGAAACAGGGCAAGCTTGTCGTTGTACCTTTTAGTTTATGTTGATGACATCATAGTTATTGGATCCTCTCCTTCACTCATTTGGGAGCTTCTTTCTTAGTTGGACAACGGCTTTTTCCTCGAGAGATCTTAATTACTTTCTAGGAATTGAGGTCCAAAACCTATCTGATAGTTCCTTATTCTTTCTGAATAAAAATATATTCGCGATGTCTTGGAACACTTCAATATGGATAACGCTGAGCCTATTGCTACTCCTATTATTCTTCTGGGTTTGAAGCTCACAGAATCAGGCAGCGCTAGTTTACCTAATCCTTCTGAATACAGGTCTGGTTGGAGCTACAGTATGCCACTGTAACAAGACCTGGAATTGCCTTTACTGTAAATAATGCATGCCAATTTGTGGCAGAAACTCAGGAGAGTCATTGAAAGGCTGTAAAGAGGTTTTTAAGGTACTTGGTGGGCAGTCAGCAGTATGGAATCATCAGGCCATCCCTCACGAAAGAACTGAGCTTAAGAGGATATTGTTATAGATGGCAGAAGATCAACTTCTAGTGCTTGTGTCTTTCTTGGACCAAACATTATTTCTCGGCGGCCCCGGAAACAAACCAGTTACAAGGTCCAGCACAGAGGCTGAATACCGCAGCATGGTAGACCTTACAGCTGAGCTTATTTGGTTGGAATCCCTTATGACTGAGATAGGGGTGCCCATATGCAGACCAGTGAATCAGTGATCTGTGACAATCTCAGCACTATCATGTTGGCTCACAATTTGGTTCTTCACAACAGAATAAAACACATGGAGTTGAACTTTTTCTTTTTAAGAGAAAGAGCAATGGAAGGAAGGCTGTTAGTAGCTGATATTCCCACTGATCAGCAACCTGCTGACTTGCGAACTAAAGCCGTGTTAAAAACTAAATTTGTGGATCTAAGATCAAAGCTGCTTCTGACAGATATGCAGGAAACTGGGGAGCCTAGTTTCAGAGGACATAATGGAGTGAGCTAGAATAAGTTAGAGAATTCTCCCCAACTATATTAAGAGAGTAACTAATTGAATTAGCTAGGACTGCCAGCTAGACTAGGTTGTAACTCACTCATGAACTAGAAGCCCTATTATCGTCCCTCACCAGCTGCCCTTGCACTTCAATATAAGCAAGGAGAGAGCTCATAGAGAATCAGTTTTCAATAGCAGAATTTTGCAGATTCCAAATCCCTCTTCTCTTCTCTCTCTCTCTCTCTCTATATATATATATATATATATATACATAGTCACTGCTTTCTATTACCAGCAGTGCTCATAATTCTATTAGAATTATCACGAGTTTAGACAGAATGAGTGTTTTAGAGGGTGCAAGTTATATGCATGTCATAGTTGCACTATTGCAGGTTCAGCCTTTGGCTGCGTGTCTGGCATATTATGTAACTTATGTACTGAAATGTTTCTGCTACATTTGACAGGATAACAAAGATGCTCGTCATGCTAAAACATATGAGGTTTCTCTGAAGGATAAAGATTTTGTTGAGGGTCCATGGTCCCAGAACAACCTTGATAATGGGGCTGATTTATTGATACCAGTTCCCCCACCTCTTTGTGGTGTACTTATTATTGGAGAAGAAACCATAGTGTACTGCAGTGCTAATGCTTTTAAGGCTATCCCAATCAGGCCTGTATGTTTTGATATAGCATTTGATACTCCCTTTTGAATCTTCTACTGTGAATTTTGGATGTCACATCGATTGTATCCAAATGATCCAAGTTGTTCCATTGTTAATTTGCTTTATGTTTGTGTTGCAGTCTATCACTAAAGCCTATGGACGGGTTGATCCTGATGGTTCTAGATATTTACTTGGTGACCATACTGGGTTGCTTAGTTTACTTGTAATAACCCATGAGAAAGAGAAGTACGTGATCATTTATTCATATGCTTCAGTTTTCCTTGATAGTGTTCTCACGTCCTTGCGCATAGGATATTTTGGTTAAGACAGATTCTTTCCATGAAGGAAAAATGATCAGTCAGTGATCTGTTGTTGAATCTTATACTATGTATTGTATATTTGTTTTGCAGGGTCACAGGACTAAAAATTGAGCCTCTTGGAGAGACTTCTATTGCATCTACCATATCATATCTTGATAATGCATTTGTGTATATTGGTTCAAGTTATGGAGATTCGCAGGTGTGGTAATAAAATGGATACTTGTTTTAAATTGTGTTTAATTTCAGAATCCTATGGAATTCAGTTGTATCCTAAACTTGTACTCCCCAAGTATCAGTTTTGAAACTCAACTTGGATAACATGGAAATTGTGTATGAAAGGTTTATCTTAGGTTGGGTTGAATCATGATTTGCAACTGCTTACTTGAATGTAGTTTGGAGAGCATGGGCTCATAATGAATAGGAATTATAGGACCCGTTCATGCCTGTTCTGATTGATTGAATTGGTGTATATCTTTGAATTTTTTTTTTCGTTTAGAAATAAGAGGACTCATTCATGTGTTCTATTGGGAAAAAAAAAAAAGAATAGCTAAATAGTGGTAACTGGTGGTTTGTGAGTTGCTTCTGGTCTTCTTATGTACATTGCTACAATAAACAGTATGCACTAAATGTACTTTATAGTGTTGTGATTTTTAATGTTCAATAGGGTTAGGGTGGGGAGAGATCTTCATTTTCATATCTGATGTCATGCCTCTTTCAAGAATTTTGAAGTGAATGGTTTCATATTTGTGCTGTTAGTTTTACTTCTTCATTCATAAATATTGGACATTAACAGTTAAGAATTTGTGATGGTTGAAATACAGCTTATAAAGCTGAATCAACAGCCTGATGCAAAAGGTTCATATGTAGAAGTTTTGGAGAGGTATGTCAATTTGGGGCCGATCGTTGACTTCTGTGTGGTAGACCTTGAAAGACAAGGTCAAGGTCAGGTTGTGACTTGTTCTGGAGCTTACAAGGATGGTTCTCTCCGTGTTGTTCGTAATGGAATAGGGATTAATGAACAGGTCAGCTCTTTCCCAACTCTGCACGACCCCATTTAGCATGACAGAAAATGTCTAATACTCTAATAAAGACAAACCTGTATTTGTGCAAAAGCAAAGAATCTATATATCCAAGTAACTGAAAAATACTAATTCTTTGATGTATTTATATGTAGGCATCAGTAGAACTTCAAGGTATCAAAGGGATGTGGTCTCTAAGATCTTCAACAGATGATCTTTTCGATACCTTTTTGGTTGTGAGTTTTATAAGTGAAACAAGGATCTTAGCAATGAATCTTGAGGATGAGTTGGAGGAAACTGAGATCGAGGGATTCTGTTCTCAAGTACAGTCATTATTTTGCCATGATGCAGTTCACAATCAACTTGTACAAGTAGGTTATACCTATTTTTTGCCATGGTGCTTTTCTTTCTTCCTTTCGAATTGACACCTTTGTTTGGTTAAAATTAATTTGACCAAAAAAAAAAAGATTAATCAAAATGGATGTCATATTAAAGAAGACTTTCAATGTTTTGGAGTTGTTTTGTCATTCGCATTGCTTGATGAAATTTACTCTTGGGTTGTCATTTTTTTTGTATTCTTTTAATCTATCCTATTAATTGCACTTTTAAGTTTATGACTCCTGTGACAATTGTTTGGTAATATCACTTGCTTTGAAAAATTTCTTCGTTCTTTTCTTTTATTTTGGTCAAGTAGTGGCGGCTTAATCTTCTTGATGTCCAAACTTATATTATCTGGAGAACTGTTCAATTTCTTCTCTGTCCTCAGTTTAAACTAGCAGAACTGTGCAGACTGCAGAGGTTTTGTTTGCTTGTTTGCGATTGCTGAATGACGTCCTTGATATTGATGCATCAAAATACTCTGCTATTCCGTTCATTCTTATAGTTTTCTATATTGTTTTGGTAATCATAACTGCCTTGTTGTAGGTTACTTCAAGCTCGGTTCGGTTGGTCAGTTCCACAACTAGAGAACTGAGAAACGAATGGCATGCACCATCAGGCTATTCAATTAATGTTGCAACTGCAAATGCTACCCAGGTTTGATCCTTATTTTTCATCATCATGTAAAATTATGTGATTAAGCATTTATTACAGCAGATGAATAGGTTCAACTTCACTTATTTATAATTTCTGAAAATCAGATCAACAAATTAAGGGGATGCATCTGTTATATTCCCCATGGGATGAATCATAAAAAATGCTCCTCTAGTTTTCTGTCTCGATGTTGAAAGTCACACATGTAGGACAACTTCATTCACTTGATTTCAATCATGAGTATCTTCGGAATCTTTAGGAAAAATGAAATGTAGTTTGAGGACTGACTAGGGATCACTTAAGTTGAATGTAATGATAATAGGTGTTTTCTTTGGGTTAATCATAGAATACAAGTAGAAAGACTACCAAAGGAACATTTAAGAGGTAGTCTGATAAACTTTTGTTGTTTGGATTCTTGGTGGTGATTTTCCGCCCACCTTTTTGGTGCTATAACTTGTGACTGCTATGGTTCATTCTTGCCTTTTCTGCTCCTCCTTTCTCGTGTTTTCTGTTTTGGAGGATTTTATTGCGTCCCTAGTTGTCCATTCCTTTAAATTTTGTTCTTCCGGGTTTCCTCAGAAACATAGAAATGGTCTTAACGTGCATTTCAATATTTAGATATTATTGTGAGAATACAGATGAATAAGATCATGTTTGTTGTCAAAAAGTTAGTGATTATTACACACTTACTCCTGTTTATCAAATAAGAATACTGCAGTACTGCTTACAACTCGTGTGTTGATACAGGTTTTATTGGCCACAGGAGGTGGACATTTAGTATATCTGGAAATTGGAGATGGAATACTGCAGGAAATAAAGCATGCCCAACTGGAATATGAGATCTCGTGCCTGGACATAAACCCAATAGGAGAAAACCCCAATCACAGTAATCTAGCAGCAGTAGGAATGTGGACTGACATTAGTGTTAGAATATTTTCTCTCCCTGACCTGAATCTCATTACAAAAGAGCCTTTAGGTGGAGAAATCATACCCCGATCTGTTCTTCTTTGTGCTTTTGAAGGGGTAGGCTTTTCTTGACCTGTCATATAGGCTTTCGTTTTGATCTGTTGTGATTTTTCTCTTGCTTTTTTCTCAACCTGTCAACATATATATATATATATATATATATATATATATATATATATATATATATATATAAAATCTATTATTATTTCTTGCTTTAGTTTTCTGTACTTCTATGCTTGGAAATACTTTGGACTTGCGCAGTTCAATTTTTTGGAGTTGTAATTTTGGTATTCCCACTAGCAGTTGTGGGTGATATGCTAGACCTGGAATGCTCCTCATGTTTCTATACTTAGTTTGCAATTTCAGAATTTCTACTTCTGCCCTGTCATGGATGATAATTAGGCAACAAATGATAATATTTGTTTACAATTCTCCACGACACTTTTTCATGTTGCCTACTAATATGACATATTGCTAGGCTTTCTATCAACATTTCATCAGTGTTTTCTTTTTCTTTTTTATTTCCTAACATTTCTTTTCATGTGATTGTGGTCTGAAATTTATATTCTACAGATATCTTACTTGCTATGTGCCCTTGGTGATGGCCATCTCTTAAACTTTCTGTTAAACACAAGTACTGGTGAGTTAACAGATAGGAAGAAGGTATCTCTTGGGACACAGCCCATTACGCTACGAACTTTCTCGTCCAAGAATACCACTCATGTATTCGCTGCATCTGATAGACCAACTGTGATTTATAGTAGTAACAAAAAGTTACTCTATAGTAACGTGAATCTGAAGGAAGTGAGCCACATGTGCCCGTTTAATTCTGCTGCTTTTCCAGACAGGTATGTGAGGCTCTGGTAATTTGACATTTAAAAATTGGTTATATTTCTTTGTTCTATTGGTCTTGTAATTTTGATGCAAAGATCCTTGGTAGTGTTTTTACTGAAGTGGTGTCCATTTGTTGAACAGTCTTGCCATTGCCAAAGAGGGAGAACTTACGATCGGTACCATTGACGACATACAGAAACTTCACATTCGCTCTATCCCACTGGGAGAGCATGCAAGGCGTATCTGCCATCAGGAGCAGTCCAGGACATTTGCTATTTGTAGTTTGAAATACAACCCAAGTGCAGAAGAGCCTGAGACACACTTTGTGCGCTTGCTTGATGACCAGACTTTTGAGTTCATATCAACTTATCCGCTTGATACTTACGAATATGGTTGCTTCATAATTAGCTGCTCCTTCTCAGATGATAGTAACGTGTATTACTGTGTTGGAACTGCATATGTATTGCCAGAGGAAAATGAACCGAGCAAGGTAAGTTGACGATTGTCTAATATGTATTCTTTTCAGCATTATCCTGCGCAAAATATTTTCTGATGTTACATTTATTTCTCTTTATTTCAAAAACATGCAGGGAAGGATTCTTGTTTTTGCTGTTGAGGATGGAAAGCTCCAGCTTATTGCTGAGAAGGAGACAAAAGGAGCTGTTTACTGCCTGAATGCATTTAACGGTAAACTGCTTGCTGCTATTAATCAAAAAATTCAGCTTTACAAGTGGGTGCTCCGGGATGATGGTACCCATGAATTACAGTCGGAGTGTGGACATCATGGACACATCTTAGCTCTATATGTTCAAACTAGGGGAGATTTCATTGTAGTTGGTGACTTAATGAAGTCAATTTCCTTGTTAATATATAAGGTAAGTGCTGAAAATTATTTTGAAGCTTCAACTACCTTTATCTTCAGTTTTAACAATATAAATGTTGATCATTAAATTTGACATGAATGTGACTTTTGGCATGACCATGTGATCTTTGCTAACTTAAAATCTTGACCATCCATGGATGGGCAATTATTGGCTTTTTTCACTTTTAATAAAAATCACTCCTCTCGATATATATAGAAAAATATAATAGAAAATATAGGGAGAGGATCAAATGAGAGGAATGGTTAATTGTGTGTAAGAGGACTAAAGAAGTAAATTTGGGTTATTGGACTTTACATTGGTGGTCAAGGATAAAACCTGAATTCACTGTTTCAAGGAATCATATAGTTTTTATTAACTTAAAGCATCCATAAATGGTCGCAAGCTCATTTACAATAAACCACTGCTCACATTAGATACATCCTCGATACTCATCTGTATTGTTCTACTTGTGTTCCTTCTAATTTGATGAAAAACATAAATAGTTGTTTTTCTGTGGTTTGAATTTATAATAGCACATGATTTTTCGTACGTTGTTTATTACCAGCATGAAGAAGGTGCTATTGAGGAAAGAGCACGTGATTATAATGCAAATTGGATGTCTGCTGTTGAAATCCTTGATGATGACATATACCTTGGTGCTGAAAATAGTTTCAACCTCTTTACTGTCCGGAAAAATAGTGAAGGTGCCACCGATGAGGAACGAGGTCGTCTTGAAGTAGTTGGTGAGTATCACCTTGGAGAATTTATCAATCGGTTTCGCCACGGTTCCCTTGTTATGCGGTTGCCTGATTCTGAGGTGGGCCAAATTCCCACTGTGATATTTGGCACCATCAATGGCGTGATCGGGGTGATAGCTTCCCTCCCTCATGATCAGTATGTGTTCTTGGAGAAGCTTCAGTCAAGCTTGAGGAAGGTAATAAAGGGTGTTGGAGGGCTCAGTCATGAGCAATGGAGGTCATTTAGCAATGACAAGAAAACTGTGGAAGCCAAGAATTTTTTGGATGGGGATTTAATTGAATCGTTTCTTGATCTCAACCGTAGTAAGATGGATGAAGTTTCTCAGGCAGTGGGTGTTTCTGTAGAAGAGTTGTGCAAAAGAGTGGAGGAGTTGACTAGGTTGCACTGAACCTAGTTTAGATGATATATGTTTGTTCATTCTTTTTCTCTCTAGTGCTGTCTGTAACATTTTGCTTTTAAGTAGGGATTACATGTTGCTTGGTACCTGTTATTTCCCGTCATTCGCATTGACGTTTGCTGGGACTAGCGTATAGTATGTAACATGAGGTCTGTTTCGTTGACGGAGTTTGGGAAAAAAATGATTATGATAGTATTCTACGGCTGAAAAGTTTCTATTTGAAAACCAGAGTCATAAAATGCCTCAAAATGGCGCATATAGGTGAATCATAGATATATATGTGCTCACATCAGCCAAAAGCGCTGCAAATTGGACGGTTCGACTAAGACCGGTGCGGCTCGGGCGGTCAAACTGTACATGTGCACTTCTCTGTTAGATTAGTCGATGTGTGACTTGTAAGATGCTAAAGAAAAGCTTGAAACTTTAAATACGCAAGCTGCAGCAAATGAATCTCGAACCAAGCTAATGTTCACTTTTCATTCTTAAGATGTGTTAATATATATATATGATTTGTTTTAATTATACTTTAATTATTATTTAATAATATTATACTATATTTATTTAATTATTCCAGGTCAAATGGTATGATTAGTGATTTATTGGTTGAACTATTTATTCAGTGATCCAGTAGCTTAACCGGATTGATTTTCCGATAACCATGGCTCGAAGTATTTGTAAAGTGGCGGAAAGGTTTGGTTTTCTTAATAAAAAAGCATGATTAGTTTGGGTAAAATTTTGTAGGTTGCTAAATGATTTTTTTTTTTTAAGTTTTTCACAGGATACAAAATGGGTTTTATTTATTTATTTTTTATGTTTTTTCATAAATTGTAAGCCTTTTATAATGTTTTTGTCGTTTTTCGCAGTGCAAAAAGTCTTCAAAATTTTTTTAGTTTTCAATTTAAATGATAGTATAAAAAATCACATTTTTGTGTACTATTAGCGAAATTGAGGAAGCAAAAATTAAACAAGTATTTAATACAGTTTTTCCTATTTTCAATTGCTGAATGATATTTCTTAGTTTTATGTAAGTAATTGTAATAATTTAATCACTTAAAATTATAAATGATTAATTTTAAAATATAAATGTTGATAAAAAATAGTTTTTTATTTAAATTTGAATAAAATATACAAAAAATCAAAATTGAATAAAAATTCAAATTGTGTTTCTTTTAAATTTTAAAAAATTTGTATTTTTACAAATTTTTTAATTTAAAACGAAATGATTAACAATTTCTTAAAATTCATAAAAGATCTTCATTTGATTCATTGATATATAAAGAACCATTTTAAAACTTTTTGCCGTCGAAAAAAATAGGATAAAATATTATTTTAATCCTTAAAATTTTAGTCTAAAATTGAAATTGCTTAAATATTACAACTATATTAAAATGATCATTTCAAAACTGATCCTTAATTTTTGAACCAAATTACTCATGTGAAAATTAGGGGTGACAATGGAATGAATTTTTGCTCCCATTTTACAATAATTCGCATAGAGCCTGTCCCATTTCTATTCGCTGGTAGTAAAAAGTTGAATTCTAACCCACTTCCGCAGGTATCGCCCCACTCCTACCCGCTCCTATAATTATGAAAATCCAACAAATAAAATAAAATTTTAAAATTTATATAACTATCATCACATACATAAAATTTAAGGTAAAAATTTAAATATGATACATAACTAATTATTTTACATATATTATATATATTATACATATAGGGCGGGTATTACCTAAACCTAGCTCAGCTCTGGCCAAGACCCCGTCCGGCAGAAAACCCGTCCCGCATTGGGGAAGTAATTACCCGCTCCGATGCGGGTAGGACGGGGTGGATACCCGTGTGTTCGGGCAGTATTGTCACCGCTAGTGAAAATAAGATTTTTAAAAAGAAAAAATTATTGCAAAGGATTAGGGATGGCAATTTTCCCTGGCAGGGCAGATATCCGTGAGGATTTACCCGCTGGGGAGCAGGTTTGGGGAGTAATTTTTTTTCATGGGAGGTGGGTACGGGTACCTGTGTAACAAACGGGGCGGGGGCAGGGAGTGAGGTACCCTCCCTGTGGGTACCCGTTTAATACCCATAAAATTGAAATTACAAAAATATATATATATATATATATATATATTTATTTATTTATTTATTTATACATTTATGATATGCTGAAACACTAGCCCCAACCTCAAATCAGTTTCCGTGCCTCTCTTCTCATTTCCCTCTCTATCACCCGAGCCTCTCCCTCACTCAATCTCTCCAGCACCTTGCCACCTCCTCCTTTAGTCCTTCCAATCTTCCTTCTCACGGTGTCGCTGGCCTCCTCCCTCTGGGTCCCTCACATCATCGTCCCTGATCTTCCTCCGTCACAGCCGCCGCTCACTTCGTCGCTCACTATTTGTTACTCATAGCTTCGCCGCCTCTTCCTCTACTTCGCGATGCCTCTGCTTCAGATCTGCTTTGCAACGCTTTTGCCTTAGATCTGCTTCACGGCTTGCTTCGTGATGCCTTTGCCTCAGATCTGCTTCGCGACGCCTCTACCTTAGATCTGCGTTGTCGACGGCAACTCTACTTCAGCAACGCCTCTGCTCCGTAGCCGACCACCTTGCAATAAGTTGGATATTTCTGATTTTCTATTAATTGAGAATATATGTTCTGATTTTTATTTGATGAAATTGCTATGAAATTGGGATTAAATTTTGAATTCTGTTAATGGAAATTGGGTTTAGATTTAGGATTTGGATTCTCTTGATGTGAAATTGGGTTTAGATTTGGATTCTGTTAATTGATAAATTTGAGTGTAGAGTTAGATTTTGTTGCTGTAAAACTAAATTTAGGGTTTTGATTCTTACCGTAAAATTGGAAGATTGGATTATAATACTGAGTTCATTGGGATGTCATTGTTCACTAGATTTTTGTTCCTTTTATTTTTTTATTCGTTTTCTCTAAACCCATGGATATCCGAATATCCGGCAGGTACGGGGTCCTCGTTACCCGTCACGGGGACGAGGCAAGGACGGAGAGGGTTTTTGGAGGTAGGGGCGGGACCCGTTGCCATCCCTACAAAAGAATGTTAGGAAGATATAATTATTAAAAAAGATCTTTAATATTAAAATTATTTATAAGTATTAATTTTTATAAAAATTAGAAAGAAGGGCCAAATCTTTTAATAAAGACACAAATATATTTTTTCTAATTATCTATCATACTCAAATTCTTATTGATACATCTTCATCTTATTGACACACCTTCTTGCATAACTCATAACAAAGATTTATTGCTGCGAATCACAAATTCATCATTAGTAAGTCTTCTAATTTTTTGATAAGAAATTGATTGGGTTTAGGGGTTTTAATACAATAGATAAGGATTATTCAGTAAAAGGCACACCTAAAAGGACACAGCAAAAATACAAAAAGATAGATAAATGGAATTTTTTTACTAGACCTCTAAGAAACCTGTTCCTAGCAACCTAGGTTACTGGAAGGGTCCTTACTAAAGAATCACGTAGATCACCTTAGTGTTGGATCCTTCAATCTCCTTCATGCAACAAGCAAAGCAAATCACCCACCTCATTTAATCACATAATAAAAACATGCTAAAAGCAACGGAAAATTTATTCATCAAAAGTTGTATAAATGGTCTCACCAAAGGTGTTTAAATAGGCTCCTAACAAACTAACAAAAAGATAAGATAAGATTTTAAAATTTAAATCAGATTTGATCTTAATGGATTAGATCAGAGTTGTTCTTAATGAATTAGATCAGATTTGATTTAAATTTAAAATTCCTAGAAATACTACTAAGCAAATCAGAACTAAAAAAAATCTTCTAACAAACTCTAACCACAAAACAAAATAAAACAAATGCCTGAAATTTCGAAATTTAATGATAAATTATCCCTCCCACTGACTTTGAAAAGCATTATTGGGCTTCTCACTGTCCTGACTTAGCCCAATGGGCCTTGCCCATTCTTCTTTGGTTAGAACTTGATGTAACTCCTTATACATAATTGCTGCCAAGTTTTCAAAGCTCTCATTGATCATCTTTGCACGTGCTTTAGTGATGAGACCCTCTTAGAAGTGTAAAATTCTCATTCTGCCCTTTTATTTGGACAATCGGAAGCATAATGGCCTAATCTATGACACTTAAAGCAGGTAATATCATGATACCGTGCAGGAGGTTTAGAAGTGGAATTAGATGTGTGTGTCTTCCTGTGCTGGTCTATATAGGCTACTCCTTCGATTCGGTAGGTTTGGATCTAGTCTTTTTCCCGAAATTAGCACCTTTAGAATTCCACCTTGAAGTAGGGTTGGAAGAAGTATGCAGCCCTTTCGCCTTTCGCTATTTTTCCACCTTGATAGCCAAATTTACCAAGTCTTCTATATTCACAAATGGGTGACGTTTAACAGTATTTGCAATGTCTCGGTTCAGCCCACTCAAAAAACGTACCATAGTAGCCTCAGACTCCTCCTCAATATTTGCTTGGATTAGCAGCATCTTCATCACCTTATGATACTCATCTATAGACTTAGAACCTTGGTATAACCGTTGGAGCCATTGATGTAGCTCCTTGTAGTAGTAAGAAGGGACAAACCGTTGTCGCATGACCTTCTTCATCTTCTCCCAAGATTGAATTGGTGGTTTTTTATTCCGTCTTCTCTTTTTGTCCAGCTCGGCCCACCAGGCAAAGGCATAATCCGAGAATTCCACAGCCACTAGTCTTACCTTTTTCACTTCAGAGTAGTTGTGACACTGAAATAGGAGCTCCACCTTTCGTTTTCATTCCAGGTAAGCTTCAGGGTAACTTCTGCCTTTAAATTTTGGGATGCGTATTTTGATAGCATTGAGGTTACTATCAACATCTTCCCGTGGTCCATGATGTCGGGATCTGGGCGAAGTCTCTTCCTCAGACTCCACAGAACGATTATGAACAGATTCTTGGGACTGCGCTCGTCGACTAGGGGAAAAAGAATTGATTCGAAAATCTATGTCATCAAGACGCTATTCAATTCTTGCAAGGACACCAGCAAGTGCGTCGACGCGGAAAGTTAGTTGTGGATCGGGGTTTCCTTTTTTGTTAGTCATCAATGAACCTGTGAAAGAAGAGACCTCATAACACTCTTCTCACGTGTATCACTCGGGGTAGGACACTTGTGTTTACACTCAATACGTGACTTTTACCCTTTGTTGAGCTTACCACTCTTGCCTTTTTCCACTCTTGGATTGCTTTAAAAAGTTACACTTCAGAAAATGAGGAATTGAGACACCACACTAAGATAATCTGAATGATAGAGACATTCAACTTGACAAGAAGACAATCAAAATATGTGACAAAAGAAGAAAAACAAGAAGTGATACTAAGATGACAGAAACTAGCAAAATTGAGTCCTAATTGAAACCCAAAGAAAATTTGAAAAGCTAAAACAAAGGTGAAAAAAATTGAAATTTCGTGTTTATTTATTTATTTATTTTTTTATGCAGACATTAACTTTAATATATGAAAATTGTAGTAACGGAATTTAAGTATGAAATTTTCGTTTTTTTTTATTAAGCAACTAAAGTAAATTTACAGAAATTGAAGAGAAAAATAAAGAGACTAAGCAAGAATCCTGAAACGTGCAGATAAATAAGAATTTATCCACAACCTGTAACTCATAACAAATGATAAGAAATTGATTGGGTTTAGGGGTTTTAATACAATAAATAAGCATTATTCAGTAAAAGGCACACCCAAAAGGACATAGCAAAAATACAAAAAGATAGATAAATGAGATTTTTTCTACTAGACCTCTAAGAAACCTGTTCTTAGCAACTTAGGTCACCGGAAGGAGCTCCCTATTAGACCTTCAAAGAATCCATCCTTGACAACTTAGATCAGAGGGATAAAAATTGAAAGAAACCACCACGCAGATTACCTTAGTGTTGGATCCTTCAATCTTCTTCATACAACAAGCAAAGTATATTACTCACCTCACTTAATCACACAATAAAAACGTGCTAAAAGCAACGAAAAATTTATTCATCAAAAGTTGTGTAAATGGTCTCATCAAAGGTGTTTAAATAGGCCCCTAACAAACTAACAAAAAGATAAGATAAGATTTTAAAATTTAAATCAGATTTAATCTTAATGGATTAGATCAGATTTGATTTAAATTTAAAATTCTTAAAAATACTACTAAGCAAATAAGAACTAAACAAATCTTCTAACAAATTCTAACCGCAAAACAAATGCCTAAAATTTCAAAATTTAATGATAAATTATGCCTCCCACTGAATTTAGAAAGCATTATTGGACTTCTTGCTGTCCTAATGAAAAATTTATTCATCAAAAGTTGTGTAAATGGTCTCACCAAAGATGCTAACAAACTAACAAAAACATAAGATAAGATTTTAAAATTTAGAGTAAAGTATTGTTTTTGTCCCAATGTTTGGGGTAAATCCTATTTGTATCCCTAACGTTTAAATCGTCCTATTTGTATCCCTAACGTTTGTAAAAGTGATTTAATGTTATCCTGCTGTCAATTACACATCATCAGCCCTCTAGTTTGAATTTTAAAAATCTTTTCTTGAAGTTAGAATACAAATGTCTGGGATAGAATCGATGATCTACTCCGAAAAATAGCTCATCAAATGTTGAAACTAATTCCTACAATATTTACATAATTCACTTTTCTAGGGACATAATTGAATCTAAACACAAATAGTGGGTATAATATTAAAATCGAACACATCCAAGTGAGACCTAATTGAGAATGAATACATCCAAGTAAGAATAATTGAAAAATATAATCTGATTTGTTAGTATAATTAATAGTAGGATACTTTTATAAACGTTAAGGATACAAATAGGATGATTTAAACGTTAGGGACACAAATAGGATTTACCCCAAACGTTGGGGACAAAAACGATACTTTACTCTAAAATTTAAATAAGATTTGATCTTAATGGATTAGATCAGATTTGATTTAAATTTAAAATTTCTAAAAATACTACTAAGCAAATTAGAACTAAACAAATCTTCTAACAAATGCTAACCGCAAAACAAACTAAAACAAATGCCTAAAATTTCGAAATTTAATGATAAATTATGCCTCTCACTGAGTTTAGAAAATATTATTAAATTTTTTGCTGTCTTGACATAGACCAATGAGCCTTGTTTATTTTTTCTTGGTTAAAAGTTGATGTAACTCCTTATACATAAGTACTGCCAAATTTTTAAAATTCTCCTTAAACTTCTTTGCACGCGCTCTAGTGATTGAGCCCTCTGAAAGTGTGAAAATTCTATTTTACTCTTTTGTCTTAAAATACTCTAGTTGTCTTTTTGAATATGTATATTTTTTCTTATTTTCTCTAATTTATTAATTAATCATTGATTTTAGAAAACGTTGATAATAGAGTAATTGAGAGATAGAAACAGAGGTTGAGCATCGACACAGAGTGTTACAAGTTACAAGGCGTGACATCCCCAACTACTGTTTTCCAAGTCTCAAAATTTATTTAAGCATCATGAATGCTGAATTTAAATATATAAATCTGCCGGATGTCACACATTTATCATGCATAGTTCATGAAGCATGGCACACATGGCACGAATCAGATTCTGTGGTTATTTTGGAATCGGCCTCAAAATCAAATAAGAGGTACAACACCATATTGCTATATTAGACTGATATCATCCAATAATACCAAAGAGCGCCAATATATATATTTTTTTTTGAATAGCTAATAAGGTTACTAATAATAACGTAAGACCTGGGGAGTATACTCCTCTTTTGGTTTCATGAACTAGTTCTTCTCAAACCTCAAGGCTACAGTATGCATATAAAACTCTGATTTATTAGTCAAAGCTACAATATTCATATAAAACTCAACGCTACAGTATTCATATAAATTGTCAAAGCATAAAAAAATTAAGACACATTTATTAGTCTTTCAGCTTTTATTTGGTACCCTATATTCATATGAAACTCATTGATTTATTTAATTAATATTATCATACTAATATTTTACCATTTTATTTTATAGAGTAGTCAATAATTAGTAGTAATTAATCAATATTAATGTTTGTTGTTTTTTTTTTGTAATCTGCTTTCTCATTATTGGTTATTTATTGTTTTATATCTTTGCATAGACATAGAATTTACTATTTGTCCACGACAATTTTTTTGATATTTTCATATTGGAAAAAATATTGCAGTTGCACCAAATTAGAATATTATTTTTTATGAAAAAAAACCACAGGAGAGCTAATTGAAGAAAGATGTACGTATTCAAATTTTATGCATAAGATATGGCTTTGAACTAGAAAAATATGCAGAACAAGCGTGTTATCTACACAGTCAAGTTTAACTAATCTCAACTCATAAACCTCATTAATATTGATGGTGTTAACCATTCATCACACTCAATGATGATATAGCTCATATATACATTATGGAAGTAGAAAAGACTAACCATGATAATACACTCGATGAAGACAATAATGACAACGTTCATGACAAGTATGTATTCTAACTATTTTTTTTTATATTTTTTTCTTATATTAGTGATTAATGAATAGAGTTTTCTAGAATTTTTAGCGTTTTTAGGGATTTTAGAATTTTCTAGGATTTTTTTGGATTTTCTAAAATTTTCTAGGGATTTTTAGGGTTTTTTAGGGTTTCTAGGGTTTTTACGATTTTCTAGGGTACTTAGGGTTTTCTAGGGGTTTTTTTTGGGTTTTCAAGGGATTTTAGAGTACTTAAAGTTTTTAGGGTTTTCTAGGGTTTTTAAGGTTTTCTATAGTTTTCTATGGTTTTTAGGGTTGTCTAGAGTTTTTTAGAGTTTTCTAAGGTTTTTTAGGGTTTTCTAGGATTTTTAGGATTTTCTTTGATTTTTTATGGTTTTCTAGGGTTTTTTAGGGTTTCTAGAGTTTTCTAGAATTTTTTGAATTTTCTGGGATTTTTTTAGAGTTTTTTAGGGTTTCTAGGATTTTCTAAGGTTTTTTGGATTTTCTAGGATTTTTAGGGTTTTCAAGGTTTTCTAGGGTTTTTAAGATTTTCTAGGATTTTTTTGGGTACTTAGGATTTTCTAAGATTTTTAGGATTTTCTAGGGTTTTCAGGTTTTCTAGGGTTTAAGGTCTAGGGTTTAGGATTTTAGGGTTCAAGATTTAGGGTTTAGGATTTTTTAGGAAATTTTTAGGATTTTTTTAGGGTTTTTAGAGTTTTCTAGAGTTTATAGGGTTTTTTTAGGGTTTTTAGAGTTTTTTTTAGGATTTCCTAGGATTTTCTAAAACCCTAAAACCCTACAAACCCTGGAAAACCTAAAACCCTAGAAAAACCTAGAAAATACTAAGTTCCCAAAAAATCCTTGAAAATCCTAAAAATCCTACAAAACCTTAGAAACCCTTAGAAAATCCTAAAATACCCTAGAAAATCATAAAAAAACCATAGGAAAACCTAGAAAATATTAAAAATCCTAAAAAACCTAGAAAACCCTAAGCACCCTAAAAAACCGTAGAAAATCCTAAAAATCCTAAAAAAACCCTAAAAATCCTAAGTACCCTAAAAAACCCATAAAAATCTTAAAAATATGAAAAAATCCTAGAAAATCCTAAAAAGCCTAAAAATCCCTAGAAAACTCTAAGTACCCAAAAAACCCTAAAAATCCTAGAAAAACCTAAAAACCCAAGAAAATCCTAGAAAACCTAAAAAGCACTAGAAAACTTTAAAAACTCTAGAAAGCCCTAAAAATCATAGAAAATCCTAAAACCCCTAGAAAACCCTAAAAACCCTAAGTACCCTAAAAATCCCTTGAAAACCCTTGAAAATCCAAAAAAATCTGAAAAAACCCTAAAATCCTAGAAAACCCTAGAAAACCCTGGAATACCCTAGTAATCCTTAGAAAACCCTAAAAATCCTAGAAAACTCAAGAAAGCCCTAGAATATCCTAAAAATTCCTAGAAAATCATAAAAAACCAAAGAAAACCCTAGAAAATCCTAAAAATCCTAAAAAAGCCTAGAAAACCCTAAAAAACCAAAGAAAATCCTAAAAAACCAAAAAAAACCCTAGAAAATGCTAAAAATCCTAGAAAACCCTAGAACACCCTAGAAAATACTAAAAACCCAAGAAAATCTTAGAAAATCCTAAAAAATCTTAGAAAACTCTAAAAAACTCTAGAAAAAACTCTAAAAATCCTAGAAAACAAAAAAAAATCCTAGAAAACTCTAAAAAATTCTAGAAAACCCTAAAAAACCATACAAAATCCTAAGTACCCTAAAAAACCATTGAAAATACGAAAAAACCCGAGCAAAACCCTAGAAAACTCTAAAAAGCCCAAAAAACCATAGAAAACCCTAAGTATCCTAGAAAATCATAAAAACCTTAGAAACCATAAAAAACTCTAAAATACCCTAAAAATCCTCGAAAACTCTACAAAACTCTAGAAAACCCTAAAAAATCCTAGAAACCCAAGAAAATTCTAGAAAACGCCAAAAATCCTAGAAAACTCTAAAAACCCTAAGTACCATAAAAAACCCTAAAAAATCCTATAGAATCCTAGAAAACCCTAAAAAATCTAAAAAAACCCTAAAAAACCCTAGGAAACTCTAAAAAACTCTAAAAAATTCTAAAAACCAGAGAAAACCCTAGAAAACTCTAGAAAATCTTAGAAAATTCTAAAATACCCTAAAAATCCTAAGTACCCTAAAAATCCTAGACAACCCTAAAAATCTCAGAAAATCCTAAGTACCCTAAAAAACCCTAGAAATTTTTAAAATCTCTAGAAAACTCTAAAAAACTCTAGAAATCCTAAAAAACCCTAGAAAATCCTAAAAAATCCTAAAAGCCCTAGAAAACTCTAGAAATCATATAAAATCATAAAATCTTAGAAAACTCTAAAAACCTCTAAAAAACCCTAGAAAACTCCAAAAGCCCTAAAAAACCCTAAAAACCCTAGAAAACCCCTAAAACTTCAGAAAACAAAAAACCTAAAAAACCCTAAAAAAATCCTAAAAAATCCTAGAAAACCTAAAAGACATAGAAAACTCTAAAATCCATAAAAAAACCATAAAACCTCTAGAAAACCCTCGAAAATCCTCAAAAATAAGTTTTAGAGTTTCAAAAGACAGAATGTTTCATTTTTTTTTTGGATTTTCTAGGGTACTTAGGGTTTTCTAGGATTTTTTAGGCTTTTTAGGGTTTTCTAGGATTTTCTATGATTTTCTATGGTTTTTAGTGTTCTCTAGAGTTTTTTAGAGTTTTCTAGAGTTTGTAGGGTTTTCTTGGATTTTTAGAATTTCTAGGATTTTTTAGAGTTTTCAAGGATTTTCTCGGATTTTTAGGATTTTCTAGGGTTTTCTTTGGTTTTTTATGGTTTTCTAGAGTTTTTTAGGGCTTTCTAGGGTTTTTTAGGATTTTAAGGATTTCCTAGGTTCTTATTTGGTTATTTATGGGTTTCTAGGATTTTTTAGAATTTTCTAAGGTTTTCTAGGATTTTCAGGGTTTTTAGGATTTTCTAGGATTTTTAGGGCTTTCTAGGGAGTTTTTAGGGTTTTCTAGGATTTTTTGAGGTTTTTAGGGTTTCTTGGGTTTTTTAAGGTTTTTAGAGTTTTTTAGGATTTTCTTAGATTTTCTAGGATTTTTAGGATTTTCTAGGGTTTTCAAGGGTTTTTTTTGGGTACATAGGATTTTCTAGGATTTTTAGGGTTTTTCTAAGGTTTTAGGATTTTTTTTAGAGTTTTTAGGGTTTTTTGGGGTTTTTAGGATTTTTTAGGACTTTCTAAAATTTTTAGGAAAACTCTAAAAAACTCTAGAAAACCTAAAAACCCTAAAAAACTCTAAAAATCCTAAAAAACCCTAAGTACCCAAAAAAACCATAGAAAATCCTAGAAACCCCTACAAACCCTAGAAAATTCAAAAAACCCTAGAAACCCTAAAAAATCCTAAAAAAAATCTTAGAAAATCCTAGAAACCCCTACAAAACCCAAAAACCTAAAAATCCTAGAAAACCCTAGAAAATCCTAAAAAATTCTAGAAAACCCTAGAAAACCCTACAAAACCCTAAAAACCCTAAAAATCCTAGAAAATCCTAGAAAATCCTAGAAATCCTAAAAAACCCTAGAAAACCACAAAAAACTATAGAAAATCCTAGAAAATACTAAATATCCTAAAAAACCCTAGACAACCCTTAAAACCCTAGAAAATCCTAAAAGTCCCTAGAAAACTCTAAAAAACTCTAGAAAACCATAAAAACCATAGAAAACCCTAAAAACCCTAGAAAACCCATAGAATACCCTAAAAACCATAAGTACCCTAAATAACCCTTGAAACCCTTGAAAATCCGAAATAACCAAAGAAAATCCTAAAAAGTCTAAAAAACACTAGAAAATCCTAGTACCCTAAAATACCCTAAAAAATCCTAAAAATCCTAGAAACCCCTAAAAAATCCTAAAAAAAATTCTAAAATCCCCTAGAAAACCCTAGAAAATCCTAGCAAACCCTAGAAATCCCTAAAAACCCTAGAAAACTCTAAAAAACTCTAGAAAATCCTAAAAAACCCAAGAAATCCTAGAAATCCGTACAAATCCCTAAACACCCTAAAAACCCTAGAAAACCACAAAAAACCACAAAAAATCCTAGAAAATAGTAAAAATCCTAAAAAATCTTAGACAACCCTAAAAATGCTAGAAAATGCTAAAAAAACCTAGAAAACTCTAAAAATTTCTAGAAAACCCTAAGAATAATAGAAAACCACAGAAAATCCTAAAAACCATAGAAAACCCTAGAATACTCTAAGTACCCTAAATAACCCTTGAAAATTCGAAAAAACCCTAGAAAATCCTAAAAAGCCTAAAAACCCTAGATAACCCTAGGTACCCAAAAATACCCTAGAAAATCCTAAAACCCTAGAAAACTGTAAAAACCCTAGAAAATCCTAAAAACCCTAGAAAATCCTAAAAACCCTAGAAACCCTAAAAAACCCTAAAAAATCCTAGCAAACCCTAAAAAACCCTAGAGAACCCTAAAGACCCTAGAAAACTCTAAAAACTCTAGAAAATCTTAAAAACACCAAAAACCCTAAAAACCCTAGAAAACTCTAGAAAACCCTAGAAAACTGTAAAAAATCCTAAAAACCTAGAAAACTCCAAAAATCCTAGAGAACTATAAAAATCCTAGAAAATCCTAAAAAACCCTAAAAACCCAAGAAAATCATAGAAAACTCTAAAAAACTCTTAAAAATTTTAGAAAATCCTAGAAAACCCTTGAAAATCCTAGAAAATCCTAAAAAACCCTAAAAATCCTAAGTACCCTAAAAACCCTAGAAAACCCTAAAAACCCCTAAAAAAACCTAGAAAGCTGTAAAAATCCTTAGAAAATCATAAAAAATACTAGAAAACCCTAAAAAATCGTAAAACTCTCGAAAACCCTAGAAATCCTAGAAAATCCTAAAAACCCTATAAAACTCTAAAAAATTCTAAAAATCCTAAAAATCCTAGAAAACCCTAGAAAATCTTTGAAAATCCTAAAAAACACTAGAAAACGCTAAAAACCCTAGAAAATCCTAAAGATCCAAAAAATCCTAGAAAATCTTAAAAAACCCTAGAAAATCCTAGAAAATCCTAAAAAAATCCTAGAAAACCGTAAAAACTTTAGAAAACAAAAAAACCTAGAAAACCCTAAAAAACTATAGAAAACCATAAAAAAAATCAAGAAACTCTAAAAAACTCTTGAAACTACTAAAAACCTTAGAAAACCCTAAAAAAACTCTAAAAAATCCTTGAAAACTCTAAAAACACTAGGAAACCCTAGAAAATCTTAAAAACCCTAAAAAAACCTAGAAAATCAAAGAAAACCCTAAAAACCCTAGAAAATCCTCGAAAACCCTAAAAAGACTAAAAATCCTAGAAAACCCTAAGTACCCTAAAAAACCATAGAAAATTCTAAAACCCTAGAAACCCTAAAAAATCTTAGAAAAACCTGGAAAATCCTAGAAAAAAAACCGTAAAAAACCCTAAAAGCCCGAGAAAACCTACCCTAAAACCCTAGAAAACCCCAGAAAACCCTAAAAACTCTAAAAAATCCTAGAAAAGTCTAAAAAACTCTAGCAAATCCTAAAAAACCCTAGAAAATCCTAGAAAAACCTAGAAAACACTGAAAAACATTAAAAAACTCTAAAAAACTCTATAAAATCTTAAAAATCCTAGAAACCCTAAAAAACCCTAAAAAATCTTAGAAAACCCTAAAAACCCAAGAAAATCCTAAAACCTTAGAAAACCGTAAAAATCCTAGAAAATCCTAAAACCCCAAAAAACCCTAGAAAATCCTAAAAACCCTAGAAACCCTAAAAAACTATAAAAAATCCTAGCAAACCCTAAAAAACCCTAGAAAACCCTAGAAAACTCTAGAAAACTCTAGAAATCCCTAGAAAATCCTAGAAAACCATAAAAGACCCTAAAAACCCTAGAAAACCCCAGAATACCCTAGAAAACTCTAATAACTCTAGAAAATCCTAGAAAACCCTAGAAAACTCTAAAAAACTCTAAAAAACTCTTAAAAATCCCAGAAAATCCTAGAAAATCCTTGAAAATCCTAGAAAATCCTCAGAAACCCTAAATATCTTAAGTACCCTAAAACCCTAGAAAACTCTAAAAGCCCTAAAAAACCTAGAAAGCTCTAAAAATCTCTAGAAAACCATAGAAAATCCTAGAAAACCCTAAAAAAATCGTAAAAACCCTAGAAAATCCTATAAACCCTAGAAAATTCTAAAAAATTCTAAAAAATCCTAAAAATCCTAGAAAACCCTAGAAAATCTTAGAAAATCCTTAAAAAATCCTAGAAAACGCTAAAAATTCTTGATACCCTAAAAACCCTAGAAAATCCTAAATATTCTAATAAGCCTAGAAAATCCTAAAAATCCTAGAAAATCCTAGAAAACCCTAAAAAAATTCCTAGAAAACCCTAAAAACTTTAGAAAAAAAACTCTAGAAAATCCTAAAATATTATAGAAAACCAAAAAAATAAAGAAAACTCTAAAAAACTCTAGAAACTACTAAAACCCTAGAAAACCCTAAAAAAACCTAAAAAAACTCTAAAAAAAATCCTATAAAACTCTAAAAACTCTAGAAAAACCTTAAAAACCTTAGAAAATCCTAGAAAACCCCAAAAACCGTAAAAACCCTAGAAAATCCTTGAAAATTCTAACAACCCAAGAAAACCCTAAATACGCTAAAAAATCTAGAAAATCCTAGAAAATCCTAGAAAACCCTAAAAATACCATAGAAAACTCTAAAAACCCTAGAAAACCATACAAACCCTAAACCCTAAAAACCCTTAAAAATTCTAGAAAATACTAGAAAACCCTAGAAAATCCTAAAAACCCTAAAAAACCTAGAAAATCCTAGAAAACCTTAAAATCCTAGAAAATCCTATAAAACCCTAAAGAGCTTAAAACCCTAGAAAACCCTAAGTACCCTAAAACACTTTAGAAAATTCTAAAACCCTAGAATCCCTAAAAAATCCTAGAAAACAAAAAAAACGTAGAAAACCCTAAAAACCCGAGAAAACCCACCCTAAAAACCTTAGAAAATTGCAGAAATCCCTAAAAACTCTAAAAAACCCTCGAAAAGTCTAAAAAACTCTAGCAAAACCTAAAAAACCCTAGAAAACCCTAGAAAACACTAAAAAACACTAAAAAAACTCTAAAAAACTCTATAAAATCCTAAAAACCCTAGAAACCCTAAAATCCCAAAAAAATCCTAAAAAACCCAGAAAACCCTAGAAAATACTAAAAACCCAAAAAAATCCTAAAAGACTCTAGAAAACTCTAAAAAATTCTAGAAAACCCTAAAAATCCTAGAAAATCCTAAGTACCCAAAAAAACCCTAGAAAACCTTAGAAAATCCTAAAAACCTATAGAATAACCTAGAAAATGCTAAAAATCCTAAATGATGGGTTGGAAACGAAATTCCAACACCTAAAACTCACCGACAAGTGTACCGGGTCACATCAAGTAGTAATAACTCACAAGAGTGAGGTCGATCCCACAGGGATTGAAGGATTGGGCAATTTTAGTCAGGTGGTTGATTTAGTCAAGCGAATCAAGTGTTGATTTGAGTGATTTGTATCCAACAGAAGCTAAATTGCATGAAATATAAAGGGAGAGGGGTAATTGACAAGAATTTAAAGTGTGGAAGAATTAAAAGAACTGAATCTTAAAGTGCAAGTAATATAAATTGCAGAAACTTAGATTGCAAGAAACGTAAATAACTGAAACTTAAAGTGCAAGAAATGTAAATGGCTTGAATCATAAAAGGATTTGGGATTTGGGATTGCAGAAACTAAACAAGAAAAAGTAAATGACAATCAGTAAAGAAGTAGAAGAAGAATTGAGATGCAGCAGATTTAAACAAGAAAAGGAAAATTACTTTGAAAACCAAACAGAAAGTAGAATGCAGCTCAATTGCAATAACTAAAGGGAAATTGAAGATCTCAGGGGTGGAGGAGAATAGAACACAAGTCTAGATCTCAAATCCTTCCTTGATCTAATAAGAACAATTGCCAAAGAAATGGAAGAGTAAATTACAGAAGAAGTAGAAGATGAAAGTAGTAAATAGAATTTGGATTCAAATCTCAGTTGCTGAAACTTTGCAGAAAAATAAACAAAGAGATCCCAAGGTGAGATTGAAACAGAATTTCTTCAATTCTCCACCCAAGATCCAAGAAAAAGAGTAAAAAGTGCAAAAGCAAAAACAAGGAAGAAGAGAGATCAATTCTCCTTCCCAATTCTCTGAGATCCAAAGTGACAATTCACAAGAAAGTTAAAAATGAAAATTCTAAAATGAGGGTAAAGGTTCTATCTAAATCAAACTAGCTTCTATTTATACACTTCCTATTTTTGGATTTTAGAATTTGGAGTGGGCTTTTTAATTTGGTGAAGAATTGAATTTAAATTGAATTTTGGTTCAATTTTGGCCCATGGGTGTTTGCTCCCAGTAGTGTGCTCAGCTCCTGGGGAGAGCGCAGCATTAGGCATCATTTCCTTGCCCTTTTGAAACGTGCCAAGCTTGGGCAGCACCAGGGTAGTGCTCTGCTCTCCTTTAGAGCGCAGCATCATGCTGCCTTGAGGCTTGTCTTGTGCGCACCAAGCTCCTGGGCCGTGCCAAATTGTGCGTGTCATGCCTCCCTGGCCGTGTCACACTCGCGCTTCATGCATCAAGGAATAAGGAGAGTAGCGCTCAGCTTTTGGCAAGAGCGCAGCACTCCCTTTGCTTTGGTGAGGTCTCAAGTTCGAATCATGGTGGGAGCATTTTGGTGCCAATTTCCTTGGTTTCTTGTAGCGCCTTCTCCCCATTCTTCATGACTATCCCTGGTTCGAATCCTTGTGAGTGCATTTTGGCCAAGTTTGGCTTATTTTCCTTTGTGAGTAGCGCTCCCTCACTTCCCCTTGTGGCAAGCATTGGCAAGCTTTTCTCTTTGGATTTATTTTGGATGGAGCCCGACAATGCTCTTGGTAAAAGTTGAGCATTGTGCTTCTCCCATTTCTTCCTTGGTTCATTATAGTGCTCAACTCTCAAGGGGAGTGCAGCATCCAAGCCTTTGCTTCCTTGGTTCATTATTGTGCTCTTTTGGAGAGCATTGAGCTCTTGGAGAGAGCGCTGTGGCTTTCCTCTTTCATTGTGCCACGCTTTCTTGTTTCTTTTGCCATTCTTTTCTCTTTAGGCCATGCTTTTTAGGCTACGCTTTCTTGTTTTCTTCTTTTCTTCACCTACAAGTAATCAAAACAACCAATCAAAGTATCCCCAAATTCACAAGGTTTATAAATCATTCAAAAACCAATTAAATTTAGCTTAAACCTCATGATTTAGTATCAATTAAAGGGTGGTTGATTGATTCAACAAAACCATGTAATTCCACTCCACACTACTTACTTACAATGCAAGAAAGTGCATAAAACCTAATGAAACAAGTGAAATTTGCTTGAAAAGCTAGCATATGATGACTTGTCATCACTAAAAACCCTGGAAAATTCTAAAACCCTAAAAACTCTAAAAAATCCTAGAATACCCTAGAAAGTCCTAAAAATCCTAGAAAACCCTAAAAATCTTCTAAAAATCCTAGAAAATACTAGAAACCCTAGAAAAACCTAAAAAATCCTAAAAACCCTAAGAAACCCTAGAAATCCTAGAAAATCCTAGAAAACCCTAAAAAGCCTAAAAACCCTAGAAAATCCAAAGTACCCTAAAGAACTCTAGAAAATCCTAAAATCCTAGAAACCCTAAAAAATCCTAGAAAAACCAAAAAAACTCATAGAAAACCCAAAAAAACCGTAGAAAACCCTAAAAACCCTAAAAAACCCTACAAAAGTCTAAAAACTCTAGATAATCCTAAAAAACGCTAGAAAACCCTAGAAAAACCTAGAAAACACTAAAAAAATACTAAAAAACTCTATAAAACCCTAAAAACATAAAAAACCCTAAAACCCCTAAAAAATCCTAAAAAACCCTAGAAAATCCTAGAAAAGCCAGAAAACTTTAGAAAATACTAAAAACCCTAAAAGACCCTAGAAAACTCTAAAAAATTCTAGAAAACCCTTAAAATCCTAGAAAATCCTAAGTACCCAAAAAAACCTTAGAAAACCCTAGAAAATCCTAAAAAACTCCTAGAAAAACCTTGAAAACGCTGAAAACCCTAAAAAAGCCTGAAAATCGTGGAACACTCTAAAAACCCCAAAATCTCTAAAAAACCTTAGAAAACCCTAGAAAATCCTAAAAATCCTAGAAAATCCTAAAAACCCTAAAAAACCCTTAAAAATTCTAGAAAACACTAGAAATCCTAGAAAACCCTAAAAAATCCTAAATCCTAGAAAATCCTAAGTACCCTAAAAAATACTAGAAAATCCTAAAACCCTAGAAACCCTAAAAAATCCGAGAAAATCCTAGAAAATCCAAAAAACGTAGAAAATCCTAAAAACCTGAGAAAATCCTGAAAACCATAGAAAACACTAGAAAACCCTAAAAAATCCTAAAAAACTCTGGAAAACTCTAAAAAATCTTAGAAAACCCTAGAAAACCCTAAAAACCCTAAAAACTCTAGAAAATCCTAAAGATTCTAAAAAGCCTAGAAAATCCTAAAAACCCTAGAAAATCCTAGAAAATCCTAAAAAAAATCATAGAAAACCCTAAAAATTTAGAAAACTAAAAAAAAAACCTAGAAAACTCTAAAAAACTATAGAAAAAAAAAATCAAGAAAACTCTAAAAAACTCTAGAAAGTACTACAATGCCTTACTTTTTGCTTACTTCCCTTGCTAGCTTTTCCTTCTTTCTTTTGCTTAGAGAGCTTATTACTTATTGAAGGCTTGGTGGCAAATGTTGTAGCAGCCTTTGGCTTAATTGTACTCAACATTCGTTCACCACAGACACATGGCTCACATTTTTCTTCCCAGAATCATTGATGCCCAACATCTCTTTGGATAATTAAGTGTTTTGTAGCTAGGTTGCTCTTTATTTTGGACTTTCTGTTGGCAATCCTAAATCAGTTGATCTAAGTTGCCAAGTTTTGAAATACTCCTTAGAACTTACTTGTCCAAGCATATCCTAGTACAAAAACACCACAGGCATATGTCCTAGGGTTCAAGCTATTGGTGTCTGATGACAGGTCATCTTAGCCTAGTTTCACTAGTCTTTTTCCTTTGTTTTCAATAGGTTTTATGCACTTTCTTGAGCCATAAGTAAGCCATTTGGATAGAATTTCATGTGTACTTGGATTCAATCAACCACCCTTTAATTGACACAAAATCATGAGGTTTAAGCTAAAATTAATTGGTTTTTAAATGAATTTTAAGCTTTGTGAATTTTGTGATACTTTGATTGGTTGTTTTGATTACTTGTAGGTGAAGAAAAGAAAGAAACAAGGGAAGCGTGGCCTATGGAAGGAAAAAGCGTGGCCCATGACCATTTGTTCCTTGGCATCATGAACTGACATGCATTAATGCTTATGCATGCATGCATTTAACTATTGCCGAATGAAAGCATGCATTTAATGATTTTTCAACGTTAATGCAATTGGCTTTATTAATTAAAACATAATGAATGCATGCATGAAATATTTAATTAGTAAAGCTAATGAAAGTATGCATTTCATTTTAATGCCGTTAAAACAAATTGGCCAATGCATTAGCAATTAATTAACAAAGCCAATGATGCATGCATTATTAAGTTTTCTTTGCCAAAGGCATAAAAGAATGCAAAGCCAAAGCCAAGGAAACATTTGCGCCAACGTTGAGGCAAACGTTGGCTAAAAAAATTCAATCAGGGGGAGGCAACGTTTGCGCCAACGTTTGCCTCAAACGTAAGGTCAAATGTTGGTGCCTAAATACCTGGAAAGAGCAACCCTGTTTGATGCCTTGGATGAGCCACGTTTGCACCAACGTTTGCCTCAAACGTTGGGCCAAACGTTGGCTAGAAGAGAAGCAGGGGAAGGGCCACGTTTGAGCTCATGTTTGACCTCAAACGCTGGCTCAAATGTGGATGGCAGCAGAACATGGCCGAGCTGCATAATTGGCATAAAGGCGTTTGAGTCAACGTTTGCCTCAAACGTTGACTCAAACGTAAATCCCCAATGCCCAAGTTGCAAACAGATTTCTTCCCAACACCAAGAGCAATCAACAGAGGCTTTTGTCAACCCAATTCCATCAAGAGCAAGGGCCCAATTCAAGGCTTGAAGATCATTTGAAGAGAGTGTATAAATAGCTTAGAATTTAATTTTTTGGAGAGCTTTTTCTTTTGGAGCTTCCCTTTTTAGAATTTTTAATATTGACAGTGGAGAGCTCATCTTTACATTTTTTGAGTGGTTGCTTTTAGAATTTGAGAGTTTCTTGGAAGAAGAATTGAATTCTCTTCCCCTGGGTTGTTTTTGCTTTCCTTTCTACACACTTTGTTTGAGTCTTGGGTGTTGAGAATTGGGGAATTTCTGTCTCAATCTCACCTTGAGATCTCGGGTTTATTTTTTTGCACAATTGAATTTGAATTTCTCTTTACTGCTTCATCTTCTCTTTACTTCTGTAATTTACTTTTCTTAATTTCTTTTGCAATTATTCTTGTTGGATCAAGGAAGGATTTGAGATCTAGACTTGTCATCTAGTCTCTTCCACTCCTGAGATCTTCAACCTTCTTTTAATTTGCTGCAATTTAAGCACAAGTCATTTTCTGTTTTAATTTCTCAAGCATTTCTACTTTTCTGTTTAGATCTACTTTACTTCAATTCACTTTCTACTCTTCTGTTTAATTGCAATTCACTTGTTCTTGTTTAAATTCTGCAATCCCAACTCCCAATCCCTTTTACAATTCAAGCAATTTACATTTCTTGCACTTTAAGATTCAGTCATTTACATTTCTTGCAATCTAAGTTTCTGCAATTTACATTACTTGCACTTTAAGATTCAACACTTTTACTTTCTTTGCTCTTTCATTTACTGCAATTTCCCCTCTCCCTTTACATTTCAAGCAATTTAACTTCTGTCAATTACAAACCTCTCAACCAATACTTGATTCGCTTGACTAAATCAACCACTAAACTAAAATTGCTCAATCCTTCAATCCCTGTGGGATCGACCTCACTCATGTGAGTTATTATTACTTGATGCGACCCGGTACACTTGCCGGTGAGTTTTGTGTTTGGAATTCATCTTCCAAAAATACACATCAAGTTTTTGGCGCCGTTGCTGGGGATTGAAATAGATTGACAATGATTAAGTGAAGTGAAGATCTAGATCAAGCACTTTTTATTTTCTGTTGCTTTAATTTTTGACTAACACACTAACTGTTTGAATTTTTGCTTAAGCCAACTAACATTTCACTTAAGCAATGGATTGAAGTGTTATTGCCTTTCTGGTGTTGTGTGATTCTTATGCTTTTGGTTGTATGTCAGGTACAAGGAGAATTATACCCACTTTTTGTGAACAAGACGAAAGAACCCTCAGAAGATTAAGAAGAGCTGAAAGAGGGAAAAACATTGTTGGAGAAGAGGAGTCAGAAGAAGAATTTCAAGATATGGAGGAACACTTAACAAATCTACCAAATGGAGCAGAAGGGACAGCCAATAACAACAATAATCCACCACAGAGAAGAGTATTGGCTTCCTACACATGTGCAGATCCTAGACAGTGTGGGAGTAGCATTCTCACCCCAAATGTTAATGCAAATAACTTTGAACTAAAGCCACAACTCATCACCTTGGTTCAAAACAATTGTTCTTATAGAGGAGGACCACTTGAAGACCCTAACCAACACTTGTCCACTTGAACTAAAGCTAATTAACCTTTTTATTAAAATAGCTATGAAAAGAAAACTACCTCAGGTTGGGTTGCCTCCCAACAAGCGCTTCTTTATTGTCACTAGCTTGACATCTTTCATTCTTTGGTCAGTTTAAGTTCTGAACCTCCTTTTCCTTGTTCCATTGACCTCCGAAATACGGCTTTGCTCTGTGCCCATTTGCTGTGAACTGAATTTTTGTTGCCTCATCTAGCAATTCAAGGCTTCCATAAGGGAGAACCTTTGTCACCAAGTAAGGGCCAGTCCATTTGGATTTGAGCTTGCCAGGGAAAATTTTGATCCCGAAGTTATACAGGAGTACTTGCTGTCCTGGTTTGAACTCCTTCCTTGAGATCTTCTTGTCATGCCACTTCTTGGCCTTTTCCTTGTATATCTTAGCATTGTCATAAGCTTCTAGCCTAAACTCATCTAACTCATTTAGTTGTAGCAGCCTCTTCTCCCCTGCTGCTTGAGAATTAAGGTTGAGAAGTTTAGTGGCCCAAAAAGCTTTATGTTCAAGCTCTACAGGGAGGTGACAAGATTTGCCATATAACAGCTGAAAAGGTGACTTCCCAATAGGGGTCTTGAATGCTGTCCTATATGCCCAAAGTGCATCTTCTAATTTTCTGGCCCAATCTTTCCTGGTTGCTCCCATAGTCTTCTCTAAGATCCTCTTCAATTCTCTGTTTGCAAGCTCAGCCTGGCCATTGGTTTGAGGGTGGTATGGTGTAGCTACTTTATGGATCACTCCATATTTGTGAAGGAGTTTCTCCAGCTGCTTGTTACAAAAATGTCCACCACCATCACTTATAAATCCTTTAGGTACTCCATATCTAGTAAAAATGTGCTTCTTTAGGAATTGAAGAATAATTTGTGCATCACATGTGGTTGTGGCTATTGCTTCCACCCACTTTGAGACATATTCCACTGCTACCAAGATGTATTTGAAGGAGTAAGAAGGGGGAATGGTCCCATGAAATCTATGCCCTAAAGATCAAATAGCTCCACTTCAAGAATGAAATTTTGAGGCATTCCGTTCCTTTTTGTCAATCCTCCAGCCCTTTGGAATTCATTACACTGGTGAACAAACTTCCTGGCATCCTTGAAGATTGTTGGCCAGTAGAATCCACTCTGTAGTATTTTGACAGCTGTCCTCTCTGGTCCAAAATGTCTACCATATGCTGAACCATGACAATGCCACAATATATCTTTCATTTCATTTTCAGGGACACACTTCCTAATCATTCCATCAGAGCATCTCTTGAATAAAAACGGTTTGTCCCACAAGAACTTCCTTGCTTCATTGAGTAGCTTTTTCACTTGTTGCTTGGAGAATTCTTGGGGTATCTTCCTTCCCACTTTGTAATTTGCTACGTCAGCAAACCAAGGTGCTTGTTGAACTTGGAAAAGGTGTTCATCAGGGAAATTCTCATTTACTTGTTGTGGTCTATCTTGATTGGCCTCTTGTGGTACTCTTGATAAATGGTCTGCTACTTGATTTTCACTTCCCTTCCTATCTCTCACTTCAATGTCAAATTCTTGTAGCAGCAGCACCCACCTAATAAGCCTTGGCTTTGAATCCTGTTTGGACATTAAATACTTGAGAGCTGCATGGTTAGTATATACTATAACCTTTGAACCAATCAAGTATTGCCTAAACTTATCAAATGCATATACAATTGCTAAAAGCTCTTTCTCAGTGGTGGTATAATTTTTCTGTGTTTCATTTAACACCTTGCTGGCATAATATATGACATGGTGCAACTTGTCTCTCTTTTGCCCAAGCACAGCACCAATAGCAAGGTCACTTGCATCACACATAAGTTCAAAAGGTAAGTTCCAGTCAGAGGGTGTGATAATTGGTGCTGTAATGAGTTTTCTCTTTAAAGTTTCAAAGGCATGTTTACAGTTGTCATTGAAGATGAAGGGGGGTATCAATCATTAGTAAATTGCTCAATGGTTTTGCTATTTTTGAAAAATCTTTGATGAACCTCCTGTAAAAGCCAGCATGCCCAAGAAAACTCCTTACTTCTTTCACATTCACAGGTATAGGAAGTTTTTCAATAATTTCTATTTTAGCTTTATCAACTTCTATACCTTTGCATGAAACTTTATGCCCAAGAACTATCTCTTCAGGAACCATGAAATGGCATTTCTCCCAATTCAATACCAGGTTAGTTTCTTGGCATCTTTTCAAAACAAGAGTTAAATGATGCAAGCAAGTGTTAAATGAATTGCCAAAGACAGAAAAATCATCCATGAAGACTTCTAAAAAATTTTCCACCATATCAGAAAAAATGAAAAGCATACACCATTGAAAGGTGGCTGGGGCATTGCATAGCCCAAAGGGCATCCTCCTGTAGGCGAACACTCCAAATGGACATGTGAAGGAAGTCTTCTCTTGATCCTTGGGGTCCACCACTATTTGATTGTACCCAGAGTATCCATCTAGGAAGAAGTAGTAAGCATGGCCTGCCAATCTCTCTAACATTTGATCAATGAAGGGTAGAGGGAAGTGATCTTTCCTTGTAGCATCATTCAATCTCCTATAGTATGCACATTCTCCACCCAGTCACTGTCCTGGTGGGGATTAACTCATTCTTCTCATTGGTAATGATTGTCATTCCTCCCTTTTTTGGTACAACTTGAACCGGGCTCACCCATGAGCTGTCAGAGATTGGAAAAATTATCCCAGCATTCCATAGCTTCATGACTTCTTTTTGAACTACCTCCTTCATGGCTGGGTTGAGCCTTCTTTGGGGTTGAACCATAGGCTTTGATTCTTCTTCCAGCAGAATTTTATGCATACAGATGGCTGGGCTAATGCCTTTGATATCCTCAACTGTCCAACCCAAGGCTGTTTTGTGAGCTTTCAACACTTCAATCAACCTTGTTTCTTCTTCCATATTCAAGGAGGAGTTAATGATCACTGGTAGGGCCTCTTCTTCTCCCAGGAACACGTATTTGAGGTGAGGGGGAAGAGGCTTCAACTCCTGCTTTGGTTTCTCCTTCTCCTTATCTTCACTGGAGATTTCTGCCACTTCTTCTTCTTGGTCCTCCTCCACTTCTTCGTCCTATAGTTCATGATAAGTGGCTTCTAACATTTCCTCTACCAGACTTTCTATCATATCCACCTTCATGTAGTTCTCTTGTTTAGGGGGATGTTGCATTGATTTGAAGACATTGATGACCATTTGCTCATTGTGCACCCTGAAGATCATCTCTCCCTTCTCTACATTAATAATAGCTCTGGCTGTGGCTAGAAATGGCCTTCCCAAGATGATTGAATTATTTTCTTCTTCTTCTGTATCCAAAATTACAAAGTCTGCAGGGAAGATAAACTCCCCAACCTTCAATAATAGATTTTCCACAATGTCATTGGGTGTCTTGATTGATCTATCAGCCATCACCAAAGACATCCTGGTAGGTTTGAGTTCTTTTATGGCAAGCTTTCTCATCATTGATAATGGCATTAGATTAATACTAGCACCAAGGTCACAGAGAGCTTTGTCTAAGGTAATCTTGCCTATGGTACATGAAACTACAAAACTCCCTGGATCTTTGAGCTTTGGTGGGATACCCCCTTGAATCATGGCACTACATTCTTCAGTGAGAAGCACTGTTTCCTTCTCTTGCCAACTCCTCTTTTTGTTGATGAGCTCTTTCAAGAAATTTGCATATAGAGGCATCTGCTCTAGTGCCTCAGCCAGTGGAATATTTATCTCTAATTTCTTGAAGACTTCAAGGAATTTAAGGAAGTGTTGATCCTTGGTCTCCTTGTTGAACCTTTGGGGGTATGGCAGTGGAGGTGTGAAGTTCACTCCCTGCCTTTGACCCTTGGTTGGTTCTTCCATTACTTCCTTCCTTTTCTTTGAAATTTGTGGCTGGTCTTCTTTATCTTTGAGCTTCCCTGAAGTTTGCTTGCTTGTTGTTACTTTTTTGTTGCTGGCTTCCTCTTTCTCAGCTTACTTCTTGTCATTTTCCTTTGGCTTCTTGGTTGTTTCTTCATCTTTCATCAAGACCTTTCCACTCCTTAGCTGTATAGCTTTGCACTCTTCTTTTGGATTAGGGATGGTGTCACTTGGCAATGAGCTTGATGGTCTCTCAATAGCAATCTGCTTGGAAAGCTGTCCAATTTGTCTTTCCATATTTTTCATGGAAGCTTCTTGATTTTTAGTTGTAAGTTCTTGGTTCTTCATCATTTTCTCCATCAAGAGCTCCAAATTGGTGATCCTCTGAGAGTCTTATGAGATTGGTTGGTTGTGATTGGTTATGATGGTAAGTGTTTTGATTGGTGGCTTGGTTATTGGATGGATGATGGTTAGAGTTGAGGTAAGTGTTTTGGGATTTTCTGTATGTATTTTGGTTGTTATTCTGCTGGTTGTTGTGGTTTGTGTTTTTCTAACTGTTTTAGTTTGAATTCCTTTGCCATGGCTGTTGAGTCTGAGTGTGATTGTCTCCCCATCTGAGGTTGGGGTGGTTCTTCCAGGAGGGGTTGTAAGTGTCACCATAAACCTCATTGTGTCCAGAGCCTTGATTGTGCATGTAATTCACTTGTTCTTGCTGTTGATCTTCACAAGTTTCTTCACCTTTCCCCCATGTGGTTGATGGCTGGCTTGTATTTGCTGCTGCAACTTGGAGGCTATCAATCCTCTTGGCCATTTGCTCAAATTATTGCTGAATTTACTGTTGTATCATTTTGTTTTGAGCTAGGATTGAGTCCACTCCTTCCAACTCCATCACTCCTTTCCTTTATGATGGTTGGCATTGCCTTTGGTGAGCAAAGAAATATTAGTTGTTAGCCACCATATCAATGAGATTTTGGGCCTCCTCTGCAGTTTTCATCAATTGTAAAGAGCCCCCTACTGAGTGATCTAGTGCCTCCTGAGCTTTCAATGTCAAGCCTTCATAAAAATTCTGCAATATGTCCCATTCATTGAACATTTCAAGAGGGCACTTCCTAATTAGAGCCTTGTATCTCTCCCATGCCTCATAGAGAGGTTCAGTATTCATCTATGTGAATGTTTGTACTTCAGTCTTCAACCTAATAATCCTCTGAGGCGGGTAAAATTTGGCAAGGAACTTGCTCACTAGATCTTCCCAATTGTTGATGCTATCTCTTGGAAAGGATTCTAACCATTGAGTGGCTTTGTCTCTGAGGGAAAATGGAAATAACAGCAGCTTGTAAATGTTAGGATGTACACCATTGGTTTTGACAGTATCACAAATCCTCAGAAAAGTGGATAAGTGTTGGTTTGGATCTTCAAGTGGTCCTCCTCCATAGGAGCAGTTGTTTTGAACCAAGGCGATGAGCTGTGGCTTCAGTTCAAAGTTGTTTACATTAACATTTGGGGTAAGAATGCTACTCCCACAATGTCTAGGATTTGCAAATGTATAGGAGGCCAAAACTCTTCTCTGTGGTGGATTATTGTTGTTATTGGCTGCTCTTGTTGGTGGATTTGTTGGGTTTGTTGAGTGTTCCTCCATGTCCTGGAACTCTTCCTCTAATTCTTCCTCTCTAATAACACTTTTACCTCTTGCTTCTCTTCTTAATCTCCTGAGGGTTCTTTCGTCTTGTTCACAAAAGGTGGGTATAGCTCCCCTTGTCCCTGACATACAAACAAAACATAAAAATCACACAAAACCAGAAAAACCAGGAAAACTTCACTCTATTGCTAAAGTGAGGTCTTAGTTAGCTTAAGAAAAAATTCAAACAGTTAGTGTGTTAGTCAAAAAGTAAAGAAACAGAAAAGAAAAAGTGCTTGATCTAGACCACCACCTTTCTTAATCATTGTCAATCTAATTAATCCCCGGCAACGGCGCCAAAAACTTGATGGGTTGAAAACGAAATTCCAACACCTAAAACTCCCCGGCAAGTGTACCGGGTCGTATCAAGTAGTAATAACTCACAAGAGTGAGGTCGATCCACAAGGATTGAAGGATTGAGCAATTTTAGTCAGGTGGTTGATTTAGTCAAGCGAATCAAGTGTTGATTTGAGTGATTTGTATCCAACAGTAGCTAAATTGCATGAAATATAAAGGGAGAGGGGTAATTGACAAGAATTTAAAGTGTGGAAGAATTAAAAAAACTGAATCTTAAAGTGCAAGTAATATAAATTGCAGAAATTTAGATTGCAAGAAACGTAAATAACTGAAACTTAAAGTGCAAGAAATGTAAATGGCTTGAATCATAAAAGGATTTGGGATTTGGGATTGCAGAAATTAAACAAGAAAAAGTAAATGAAAATCAGTAAAGAAGTAGAAGAAGAATTGAGATGTAGCATATTTAAACAAGAAAAGGAAAATTACTTTGAAAACCAAACAGAAAGTAGAATGCAGCTCAATTGCAATAACTAAAGGGAAATTGAAGATCTCAGGGGTGGAGGAGACTAGAAAATAAGTCTAGATCTCAAATCCTTCCTTGATCTAATAAGAACAATTGCTAAAGAAATGGAAGAGTAAATTGCAGAAGAAGTAGAAGATGAAAGCAAAAAATAGAATTTGGATTCAAATCTCAGTTGCTGAAACTTTGCAAAAAAATAAACAAAGAGATCCCAAGGTGAGATTGAAACTTTGCAGCATCCAAGCCTTTGCTTCCTTGGTTCATTATTGTGCTCTTTTGGAGAGCATTGAGCTCTTGGAGAGAGCGTTGTGGCTTTCCTCTTTCATTGTGCCACGCTTCCTTGTTTCTTTTGCCACACTTTTCTCTTTAGGCCACGCTTTTTAGGCTATGCTTTCTTGTTTTCTTCTTTTCTTCACCTACAAGTAATCAAAACAACCAATCAAAGTATCACCAAATTCACAAGGTTTATAAATCATTCAAAAACCAATTAAATTTAGCTTAAACCTCATGATTTAGTATCAATTAAAGGGTGGTTGATTGATTCAACAAAACCATGTAATTCCACTCCACACTACTTACTTACAATGCAAGAAAGTGCATAAAACCTAATGAAACAAGTGAAATTTTCTTGAAAAGCTAGCATATTATGACTTATCATCACTAAAAATCCTGGAAAACTCTAAAAACCCTAAAAACTCTAAAAAACCCTAGAATACCCTAGAAAGTCCTAAAAATCCTAGAAAACCCTAAAAATCTTCTAAAAATTCTAGAAAACACTAGAAACCCTAGAAAAATATAAAAAATCCAAAAAACCCTAGAAATTCTAGAAAATCCTAGAAAACCCTAAAAAGCCTAAAAATCCTAGAAAACCCAAAGTACCCTAAAGAACTCTAGAAAATCCTAAAATCCTAGAAACCCTAAAAAATCCTAGAAAAACCTAAAAAACTCCTAGAAAACCCAAAAAAACCGTAGAAAAGCCTAAAAACCCGAGAAAACCCTCAAAATCCTAGAAAATCCTAAAAACCCTAAAAACCCTACAAAAGTCTAAAAAACTCTAGATAATCCTAAAAAACGCTAGAAAAACCTAGAAAACACTAAAAAATACTAAAAAACTCTATAAAACCCTAAAAACATAGAAAACCCTAAAATCCCTAAAAAATCCTAAAAAATCCTAGAAAATTCTAGAAAAGCCGAAAAACTCTAGAAAATACTAAAATCCCTAAAAGACCCTAGAAAACTCTAAAAAATTCTAGAAAACCCTAAAAATCCTAGAAAATCCTAAGTACACAAAAAAACCCTTGAAAACCGTAGAAAACCCTAGAAAATCCTAAAAAACTCCTAGAAAACTGACGGTCGGATTTCTGCCAGTAAAGAAATTTATAGAATTAATCGTGTTGTAAGTATAGTTTCTAAACTGTTCCAAGGGTTACCTGAAACTGGAGGTCGATCTTGGATGAGATCTTCCGTACTGGTCGGAGATGATGTGTCCGGCTGGCTGGTGGCGGCCGGAGCTATTGTGTCCGACTTATTGGACTTGCTGCACTGCTGATCCTTGGCCACCGGAAGGTGGGGGGTACCTGCAAGAGACTCCGATGCTTAAGTTAGCACGGGTATTAAGCAGGTTTTATGTCGAATCAGAGTATGAGTTATACCTGGGTGCTCCAGTGTATTTATAATAGTGTGGGCTGACCTTTCTGATAAGATAAGTTAGCTATCTTATCTTATCTTATCTTTATCTTGAGTGAAGTCAGCTTATCTTTAAGGGAACCGCCTTTATCTCTGTAGGCTTGAACTGCCTTTGGATTTGGGTCGCGTTCCTCCATTTGGGCCCTTTACTGGGCTCTCCTGTCGATTTGGCCGATCTCTTTAAGAAGAGGTCGGATAGTCGGACCTGAAGAGGTTAGTCGTTTTGCCACCAATCATCCCGGGTCGGACAGTTCGACCCAGGGTATGAACAGTGCCCCTGCTTGAGCTCGGTCTTCTTTTTGAGGTCGAGTTCTTGACTTCGGTCCTTCTCTAATGAAGCCGAACTCAAGCATTTTGTCGATTTCCTTTGTAGAAGCTTTTGAATGTAGAACATTTTTCCTCTAAAAGCGCGCGCTCTTATATCGGCGCTGTTTTGGGAATGCAAGCGGTTTTAATATCCACATTTAATTGGCATTTAATTGCCCCGTTTCCCCTAACTTCTCTATTTTTTTGAATTTTGCACTCAGGAAAACGGTTTCTCTCCTTCGCCCTTTTCGTAACTTCTTCACATTTCTTCTTTCACTCTCTCGCTTTCTGTCTTTCGCTTGCGCTTCTGCTTTCGTCACTTGGCGTTTTTCTGGGCAGCCTTTGTCTCTGCGCTTCCACTCTTCCTCGCAGCTTCTTCCGTCTCCAGGTTAGTCCCATTTCGTATTTTCCTCGTTTGTTTTTGTCTTTGCGATGGGGTTTTCCTTTTGATCTTCTTTTTGGAGAAAGTTTGGATCTTTCCATTTTTTATCATGCTTGACTTGTTGCATGCTCTGGAGTTTCTTTGTTTTTTTGGTGCGAATGTTTTTCTTTTGCATGTTGCCGCCGTTTCTGTTTGTGCCTTGGCTGATGATTTTTTGCTTGATTTCAAAAGAAAGTTTGCGCCTTTGCTGCTTCGTCTTTTTTGACATTTCTGATATACTGTAGAAGTAGTGTTTTTTGCTGGTAAACTATAGGAGTGTGGTCCTTTGCGTTTTTGCTTCCTTTGTTTTCTTTCTGGATTTTGTTTTGACGAGTGCTGGGATGTAAGCCGTAGAAATAACTTGAAAACCTTGCTTGTTTACTGCCTCCAAGGGATGCCCCAAGACCTTTGTCTTGAGTCTTGGGGTTTTCCCTTTTTGTTTATCCTCCCGTCGAGATGTTTTGCCTTCTGTCCGAGATGTTTTTGTGTAATCCATTGTTCCTTTCTTTTTGTAGGATTTAGTTGACCTCATGTCTTCCCGAAATAACGTAACAGAAAGGCCTTCCCAGGTTCCCGCGGGTATGGCTGATTGGGTGGACTCCATGGTTCTTATGTGTGTCTCGCTGGTTGATTCCGAATTTCGTACTCAGCTTAGGCAGTTTCACAGTGTCTGTAGTAATTCTGGTGATGAGAAGAATTATGAACTTGTCCCTCCCTCTTCTGACGAGAGAGTCTGTTTTTCGACTCGAGTTGTTGACAATCGCCCCTTCTTTTATGCTTACGATTTTTTCTTTGGTCAACTGGGTATTACTCTTCCTTTTACTCCATTTGAAACCGACTTGTTATGGTCTTGTAATGTTGCCCCTTCTCAACTTCACCCTAACTCCTGGGGTTTTATAAAAATTTTCCAGTTGCTGTACGACAGTTTTGGTATTCCTGCTTCCCAATCTCTCTTTTTCTATTTGTTTGTTTTGACTAAGCCCGGTGTGGTAAAAAAAAAGTCAGCTTGGGTCTCCTTTCGTTCTACCCAAGGAAAGTAAGTTTTTTCCATGTTTGACGAGTCGTTCCGTGACTTTAAGAACTACTTTTTCAAGGTCCGAGCTGTTGAAGGAGCTCGACCCTTTTTTCTGGATGAAAACGACAAACCTACCTTTCCCTTGGAATGGAAAAAAGACGTGAGGGTCTCCCGGTATTCGTGGGAGATGTTGGATGAGGCTGAGCGGGCCTTTGTGACTATCTTGGAAGAACGCTGGGGTCAACCTCTCCATCTTGACACAAAGAAATTCCTAACCAATCCTTCTCTTCTTCAATTTGAACTGGGTATCTTGTGTTTCTTTTATGATTTTATGTGGCTTGTAGCTGTCTTTTCCGACTTGTCCGACTTGTAGCTGAGTTTTCTGTTTTGTTTTTCAGAGGCAATGAAGAATAATGAATCCATGAAAGCTTATAAGAGGGCGCAGAGGGCGACTGCTACCAGAAATGCTGCTGCCCAGGCGGCTGGGGAGGGATCTTCCCAAGTGGGCGGGAAGCCATCAGTGCAGAGTTCTGCCGGGTGAAGAAGGTGATCCCTACTCCCCGAGTTTGTTTGGCAGATCCTCACATTACCTCTGCTGCCCCTTCTGTTGCTACTCCCAATAAAAAACAAAAGACTGCTGAGCCTTTTGACCTTGATGCTCCTGATTTTAATGCTATTGAATTTGTGGATCAACAAATCGGCCCCTACGGTGCTCTTTCCATGGATGATGTGTCCATCCTTCATCACTTGGATTTTATGGCTCGAAATCATGTTAAGATGGCGTACATGTCGGCTGCCATATATCGGACTGCTTAGAATCTCCCTCTCCATGCTACCAAGGCATTTATGGAAGAGGCGAAACAAGAATTCGACCAGATGAAGGGATTGAAGGAGGAGCTTGAGGTGAAGGTGGTTAAGCTGGAAAAAGACTTGGAGAACGAGAAGGCGAGTTCTGAAGCGCTAGCTGCTTCTTTGAGGTTGGCTGAAGATGCAGTCTTGATCCATAAGGATAGTTATGTTACATCCTATAGGGAGGGGAGGTGCCTGAGAGAGGAGCTTGACAATGCCCGGGAAGACTATGCTGAGCTCCAAGGTCATCTCGTTGGCAGCGTGACTGCTGCTTATGAGAACTTGAGAGAACAAGTTCGAATCATTGCTCCCGAGGCCGATCATACCCTCTTTAGCTTGGATAATATTGTCAGGGATGGCAAGATTGTCCCTGATGATGAGGGTGATGACAATGAGGTGGTTCCTCCCCCTGTGTTTTCTACCAAGGTGCCGACTTCTTCCGCTCCTCCAGTTGGGCCCGAGTTGGATTGCCAGATCCTGAACCGGGAGGATGGTACTGTAGATGCGGTGCCGATTCAGACTCGCCCCCCTCTCCTTGTTCTGACGCAGTCAAGAAGGCTCCTGATGCTGGCGAGAAGGCTTCTGATGCTTGTTGATCTTTTTCTTTAAAGTAGTTGGCCCGGCTTGTGGGCATTTGGAAACTTTTTATTTGATTGCTGACATTTCTTAGTTGCTTTTCTAGCAACTTTTTATTTTTGAAAAACAAACAATTAGCTTGCCGTCTTTTGGATAGTAAGTGTTGGTGGCCTTTCGAGGCCTTATGACTCTGTAAAGAACAGGTTTTTTGGCTAGGCTTCCTTCTGCCAATGCTGACATCTTGCAGCCCGACCTCCTTGGGTTTTTGTTGTGTAGCTTGAATCTCTGTAGTTGTAGGGGTCCGATTTGTTTGGTTTTCTTGCTTTGTGTGTGTTCTTTAGCGCTCTGTAACCGATTTCTTTGCGTTGGTCCCCTGCTAAACTCTTGGACCTTTGTCAGGTCTCTTTCAAGGATTACTTTTTACGATCTTCTCGTTTGTAGGAGATCGACTTCGTTAGGTTGGCCTTTTCCAGGTTATTTTCGTAATCCTCTTTCTTGGACCTTTGTTAGGTCTCTTTCAGGGATTACTTTCAGTAGTAGGAGTCCGACTTGGTTGTATCGGTCTCCTTTAAGTTATTTTTTGTAATCCTCTTTCTTGGACCTTTGTCAGGTCTCTTTCAGGGATTACTTTTATAACTTGTTTATAGGAGATCGACTTTGTTAGGTCGACCTTTTTTCAGGTTATTTTCGTAATCCTCTTTCTTGGACCTTTGTTAGGTCTCTTTCAGGGATTACTTTCAGTAGTAGGAGTCCGACTTGGTTGTATCGGTCTCCTTTAAGTTATTTTTGTAATCCTCTTTCTTGGATCTTTGTCAGATCTCTTTCAGGGATTACTTTTATAACTTTTTAGTAGTAGGAGTCCGACTTGGTTATATCGGTCTCCTTTAAGTTATTTTTGTAATCCTTTTTCTTGGATCTTTGTCAGATCTCTTTCAGGGATTACTTTTATAACTTTTTAGTAGTAGGAGTCCGACTTGGTTATATCGGTCTCCTTTAAGTTATTTTTGCAATCCTCTTTCTTGGATCTTTGTCAGATCTCTTTCAGGGATTATTTTTATAACTTTTTAGTAGTAGGAGTCCGACTTGGTTATATCGGTCTCCTTTAAGTTATTTTTGTAATCCTCTTTCTTGGATCTTTGTCAGATCTCTTTCAGGGATTACTTTTATAACTTTTTAGTAGTAGGAGTCTGACTTGGTTATATCGGTCTCCTTTAAGTTATTTTTGTAATCCTCTTTCTTGGATCTTTGTCAGATCTCTTTCAGGGATTACTTTTATAAATTTTTATTTTGGGTTGACTTTGTCATGTCGAGCCCTTCTAAGTTAAAGTAATCCTCTTTAATAGGGTTGGCCAGACTTCTTTCCAGGGTTTACTTATAACTTGGGTTGACTTGGTCCGACTTCTCAACGTCGGCCAATCTTTAAGTTATTATTTTAGCAATCCGTAAGACCTCGTCAGGTTCTTTTTTAGATCACTTTCGATAACTTCTTACATTATTCTGTGTTCATCTTTGCCGATTTGTAGAAAGTGGTTGTCATCTCTAGATCGTCCTTTGGGTGAATCGCGTTTTCACCTTTATCGGACGGTTGTCTTTGTCGTGATCGTGCAGTGAAATTATTTTTCACTTTCTGCCGATCTGTTGCTTTATAATCGGACGATGAATGCTTCAGATTAATGTGTCTTGAAATCTTTGTAGAGTATCTAAAATATATTTTATTTTAAAGGAAAAGTGCAAATATATACATATGGGATTGTCTGAGTCTCAACTTGGTGCCTCGTTAAAAAACCTTTTCAGGAAAAAGAGTGCATCCAATGATGAGATCTTTTATCTTTTCTAACTGTAGTACCTTTTGAGGTTGTAGGCGTGTGATGACCTGGGAAGCTCTCGTCCATCGAGTTCAGACAGTCTGTAGTAGCCCTTTCCAAGTACTTCTACAACTTGGTAGGGTCCTTTCCAGTTTGCTGCCAGCTTTCCCTCTCCTGGTCGAGTTGTTCCGATATCATTTCGGATTAGGATGAGATCATTTTCTATGAAACTTCTCGGCACTACCTTTTGATTATATCTGGAAGCCATTCGGCGTTTTAGAGCTTCTTCCCTGATCCGAGCTCTTTCTTGGATTTCGGGTAACAAGTCGAGCTCTTCTCTCTGAAGTTAGAAGTTTGCTTCCTCATTGTAGTGAACTATTCTGGGCGACCCTTCCTCAATCTCTATTGAAATCATCGCCTCTGTTCCGTATGCTAATCGGAAGGGGGATTCCTTCGTGGTGGAATGTGGCGTTGTTCGATATGCCCACAGGACCTGTGGGAGCTCTTCTGCCCAGGCTCCCTTTGCATCTTGTAATCTCCGTTTTAATCCGGCCAATATGACTTTGTTAGCAGTTTCAGCCTGCCCATTGGCTTGTGGATGTTCGACGGAGGTGTACTGGTGCTTTATATTCAAGTCGGCTACTAGTTTTCTGAAGCCAGCATCTGTGAATTGGGTGCCATTGTTTGTGGTTATTGAATATGGAACCCCGAATCTTGTGACAATGTTTCGATATAAGAATTTCCGGCTTCTTTGAGCGGTGGCATTGGCTAGGGGCTCTGCCTCGATCCACTTTGTAAAGTAATCTACTCCCACTATGAGAAATTTAACTTGTCCTGATCCCTGTGGGAAGGGGCCGAGAAGATCGAGTCCCCATTTTGCAAACGACCAAGGCGAAGTCACGCTGATGAGCTCTCTTGGCGGGGCGATGTGAAAGTTGGCATGTTTTTGACATGGTGGACATGTCTTTACAAATTCTGTGGCTTCTTTCTGTAGAGTTGGCCAATAAAATCCCACCCGGAGTACTTTTTTGGTGAGAGCTCGTGCTCCGAGATGATTGCCACAAATGCCGCCGTGTATTTCTTCTAGCACTTCCCTTGTGTTGGAGGTCGGCACGCATTTTAGTAAAGGTATTAAGATTCCTCTTTTATACAGGATGTTGTTTATGATGGTGTAGTACTGTGCCTCCCTTTTTAACTTTTTTGCCTCCTTTTCTTCTGCGGGGAGTGTTCCTTCTTTGAGGTAGTTGATTATGGGGGTCATCCATCCTTGGTCTTGACTTGTTATGGCCAGGACTTTTTCCTCTTCCGAGATTGACGGGTTTTGCAACATTTCCTGGATGAGGCTTCTATTGTTGCCCCCTGGTTTTGTGCTGGATAGTTTTGAGAGTGCATCAGCTCGGGCATTTTGTTCGCGGGGTTTGTGGCAGATCTTATATTCCCCGATTTGTCCGAGTAGTTCCTTGGTTTTATCCAAATACTTTTTCATGGTGGGGTCTTTGGCTTGGTAGCTCCCTGTTATTTGTGATGTGACCACTTGTGAATCGCTGTAAATGTTAAGTTTTTGAGCTCCGACCTCTTTGGCCAGCTTCAACCCAGCTAATAATGCTTCATATTCCGCTTGGTTATTGGAGGCCGGGAACCCGAACTTGAGGGAGAGCTCAACTTGGGTTCCTTGGTTGCTTTCTATTATCACGCCTGCGCCGCTTCCAGTTTTATTTGAGGAACCGTCCACGTAGAGATTCCATTCTGTAGGAGTTTCCAGGGTATCTGTGAATTCTGCGATGAAGTCGGCCAGATACTGTGATTTGATGGCCGTCCGAGCTTCATATTGGAGGTCGAATTCTGACAACTCGACTGCCCATTGTAGAATTCTGCCTGCTAAATCTGTTTTCTGCAATATTCCTTTTATGGGCTGGTTAGTTCTAACCTTAATGGTGTGAGCCTAGAAGTACGGGCGGAGTCGTCGAGATGTTAGGATGAGAGTATAGGAAAATTTTTCTATTTTCTGATAGTTCAGTTCGGATCCCTGTAGTGCTTTGCTAATGAAGTAGACGGGTTGTTGCCCATTTTCGTCTTCTCTGACTAGTGCTGAGGCTATCGCCTGGCTTCCTACTGCGAGATATAATATGAGTGGTTCTCCTTTTCGTGGTCGAGATAGGATAGGTGGCCGTCCTAAGAACTCCTTGAAGTCTCGGAAAGCTTGCTCACATTCTGTCGTCCATTTGAACTGTTTTCCCTTTCTTAAAGTAGCATAGAAGGGGAGAGATCTTATCGCAGCTCCTGCTAAGAATCGGGATAGGGCAGCCAATCTTCCGTTGAGTTGTTGTACTTCTTTGACACAGGTTGGGCTCTTCATGTTGAGTATAGCTTGACATTTGTCTGGATTTGCTTCAATTCCCCTTTGTGTGAGCATGAAACCCAAGAATTTGCCTGCTTCGACTGCGAATGTGCATTTTGCGGGGTTGAGTCGCATGGTATGCTTCCTTATAGTGTCAAACACTTGAGCCAGGTCGGACAATAATGTATCTTCGCTTTGTGTTTTTATCAACATGTCGTCCACATAGACTTCCTTGATTTTTCCGATGTGATATGAGAAGACTTTATTCATTAGCCTTTGATAAGTAGCTCCCGCGTTCTTGAGACCGAAAGGCATCACGATGTAGCAGTAGTTCGCCTTTGGTGTTAAGAACGAGGTCTTTTCTTGATCTGGTGGATACATGGGGATTTGGTTGTATCCCGAATAGGCGTCCATAAACGAGAGGTATCTATATCCGGAGGAAGCATCTACCAGAGCGTCAATACTTGGGAGTGGGTATGGATCTTTTGGGCAGTCTTTGTTGAGATCGGTGTAATCGGTACACATGCGCCACTTCCCGTTTGATTTTTTTAGCAAGACGACGTTGGCTAGCCATAGTGGGTACTTGACTTCTCTTATGAATCCTGCCTCCAGTAACGTTTGTACTTGTTCTTCCACAGCTTGGGATCGTTCTGGTCCGAGTTTTCTTCACTTCTGCTGCACCGGCCGAGATCCTGGATAGACCACCAACTTGTGGCACATTAGCTTAGGGTCTATGCCTGGCATGTCTGCGGCTTTCCATGCGAAGAGGTCGACATTATCTCGTAAGAATTGTATCAGTAATTCCTTTGAATCTCTTCTTAGGACCGTGCCGATATTAGTCGTTTTGTCTGAGGTGTCTCCAATCTGAACCTTCTCTACCTCACCTTCTGGGTGCGGACGGAGTTATTCTCGACGCTGAGCTCCGCCAAGCTCAATTGTATGAAACTCTTCTCCTCTTCCTTTGAGGTTTAAGCTCTCGTTATAATATTGACGTGCCATCTTTTGATCTGCTTTTATCGTGGCTATCCCCTCTGCAGTTGGAAATTTCATGCATAGATGCGGAGTCGAGACTATTGCGCCAAGTTGATTGAGTGTTGTCCGACCTATGAGAGCATTGTAGGCCGAACTTATGTCGACCACAATGTAGTCTATTTTGAGGGTCCTAGATTGGTTCCCTTTTCCAAAAGTAGTGTGTAGCGATACGTATCCCAGTGGTTGTATCGGTGTGTCTCCTAGTCCAAACAGATTGTTCGGGTATGCTCTAAGTTCCTTTTCGTCTAAACCGAGCTTGTCGAAGGCTGTTTTGAATAAGATGTCGGTAGAACTCCCTTGGTCTACTAGTGTGCGGTGTAGATTGGCGTTTGCCAGTATAATAGTGATGACCACAGGATCGTCGTGTCCTGAGATGATGTCGGATGCGTCCTCTTTAGTAAATGTTATCGCCGGGATGTCGGGTGCTTCCTCCTTTCCTTCAACATGATATACTTCTTTGAGATATCTCTTTCGGGATGATTTGGAGATCCCACTTCCTGCGAATCCGCCATGTATCATGTGGACGTGTCTTTCTGGTGTCCGAGGTGACTGTTCAGCTCGTCCATCATCTTCGTCTCTCCGTCTTTTTCTTTGGTCATCATCCCGGGTGGCCAGAAATCGATCTAATTTTCCTTCTCTTACCAATTTTTCTATGATATTTTTCAAGTCGAAGCACTCGTTGGTAGAGTGCCCTCGAATTCGATGGTATTCACAATATTCCTTCCGGTTTCCTCCTCCCCTTTTGCCTTTGAGTGGCCGCGCTGGGGGGATTTTTTCTGTATGGCAGACTTCTTTGTACACGTTGACCAGGGATGCTTTGAGAGGAGTGTAGTTGTGGTATTTTTTGATTTTCTCACCCTGTCGATCTTCTTTCCTTTTGGAGTCCTTGTCTTTGTCTCGGTAGGAGGCCCTAGATTTTGAGATTTCTCCCAGCCGAGCGTTCTCTTCCATGTTGATGTATTTTTCTGCTCGCTCCTGGACTTCGTCTAAGGAGGTAGGATACTTTTTTGATATAGATTGGCTGAAATGTCCCTCTCGTAAGCCATTGATAAGCCCCATGATGGCGGCCTCTGTTGGTAAACTTTGTATGTCCATGCATGTTTTGTTGAATCTTTCCATGTAGTTGCGGAGGCTCTCCCGATCTCCTTGCTTGATCCCTAGTAAGCTGGGTGCGTACTTGGCCTTATCTTTCTGGATGAAAAATCTGCCTAGGAACTTTTTGGCCAGGTCGTTGAAGTTTGAGATGGACTTCGGAGGTAAGTTGTCGAACCATCTGATCGCCGTTTTCGTGAGAGTTGTTGGAAAAGCTTTGCAGCGAACGGCATCTGAGGCATCGGTAAGTTACATTCTGCTTCTGAAATTGCTGAGATGATGGTTGGGATCTGTAGTGCCATCATACAAAACCATATCCGGGAGCTTGAAATCCTTTGGGATTTTGGTCTTCATGATTTTCCTGGTGAATGGATCCTGTTCTTTGCGTGAATTTTCCTCAGGAGTGGTCCGAAGAGCTTTTGATTTGAGGTCGGCCTCTAATTGCTGTAGTTTTTCTTCTAGTTCTCGACGTCGCCGTACCTCTCTTTGTAGATCCTTTCCGATCTCCCGTTGTTGCTGGGTTTCTTTCTCAAGTTGCTTTAAGCGATCTTGAAGTGCTTCCATGGCTCCCAGATTTGGTGAGTTTTTGTCCCCTTTGGATTCTGGAGTATCCTTTAGCGTAGTGTCCACGTTCTTGTGCGGTGTTCTGTTCTCCAGATCCGAGTCGTGGTCGTTGTCATGGCCGTCCGCCATGGTTTTGGGATGACTTTCAGGTTCCCCGGCAACGGCGCCAATGTTTCAAGGGTTACCTGAAACTGGAGGTCGATCTCGGATGAGATCTTCCGTACTGGTCGGAGATCACGTGTCCGGCTGGCTGGTGGCGGCCGGAGCTGTTGTGTCCGACTTATTAGACTTGCTGCACTGCTGATCCTTGGCCACCGGAAGGTGGGGGTACCTGCAAGAGACTCCGATGCTTAAGTTAGCACGGGTATTAAGCAGGTTTTATGTCGAATCAGAGTATGAGTTATACCTGGGTGCTCCAGTGTATTTATAGTAGTGTGGGCTGACCTTTCTGATAAGATAAGTTAGTTATCTTATCTTATCTTATCTTTATCTTGAGTGAAGTCAGCTAATCTTTAAGGGAACCGCCTTTATCTCTGTAGGCTTGAACTGCCTTTGGATTTGGGTCGTGTTCCTCCATTTGGGCCCTTTACTGGGCTCTCCTGTCGATTTGGCCGATCTCTTTAAGAAGAGGTTGGATAGTCGGACCTGACGAGGTTAGTCGTTTTGCCACCAATCATCCCGGGTCGGACAGTTCGACCTAGGGTATGAACATAAACCAATAGAGAATCCTTTCGTACAAAAGTTTGGTTGTCGCAAGTAACAAAACCCAATAAAATTTATAAACGAAGTATTTAAATCTCAGGTCGTCTCTCAAGGAATTGCAGGGAGGTGTATTTATTATTGGTTATGGAAAATAGTGTTTTTGGGTTTTAAAAGGTTTGAACAAGGGAAATAAATTGCAAGAATTAATAAATTAATAACTAATAAAACTCTTGGCAAGGTATGAAAACTGGAAGTCCTATCCTAGTTATCCTTATCAATGGTGATGAGAATTATATTTTTTTTGTTTGCTCCCACAAAGTCAACCTCTAACTATGAAGGTAAGTCAAGTGGATAAATCAATTTAACACCTAAAGTCCTAGTCAACTCCTAAGGAAAGACTAGAGTTATAGGAATTTAAATCAATCAGCAAAGATAACAATTATCAATCACGATGAGTTTGACAACTCAAGAGTCACCAATTAATCAACCAAAGCCAAAAGAAAAAAATCTAAATTATTTATATAAATAAAGGAAAGCAATCATAATTCTGAAATACCTCAAATTTCATTAATAAATGAAAATCAATCCAAACATAAAGAGTTTATAAACTAAATTGAGAAAATAAATAAAAATGAATATTAAACCTGGGAATTGAGAAGAAGAAATCCTAATTCCTTTAAAAGGAATCCTAATTCTAAATCCTAAGAGAGAGGAGAGAACCTCTCTCTTTAAAAACTACATCTAGATTATGAAAAGTGAATAATCGAAGACCTCTTGTTGAATGGATGTATTTCCCACTTTATAGCCTCTAATCTCTATTTTCTGGGCCAAAAACTGGGTCAAAAATAGCCCAGCGTACAGGTCGCAGGAAAGTGACGCGGAAGCGTCGTCCACGCGTTCGCGCAGATTATTGGGTTTTCACCAGGTCACGCATCCGCGTAATCCACGCGTTCGCGTCACCTGGCTTCGAAGCAGCTATGGCAAATTATATATCGTTGCGAAGCCCCAGACGTTAGCTTTTCAACGCAATAGGAATTATCTCATTTGGACCTCTGTAGCTCAAGTTATGACTGTTTGAGTGCAAAGAGGTCAGGCTGGACAGCTTAGCAATTTCTTCAACTTCTTGTATTCCTTCCACTTTTGCATGCTTTCTTTCCATTCTCTGAGCCATTCCTACCCTGTAATCTTTGAAATCACTTAACATACATATCACGTCATTGAATGATAGTAAGAGAGGATTTAAAGTTAGTAATTTAAAGGCCAAAAAGCATGTTTTCAATCATAGCACAAAATCAGGAAGGAAAACGTAAAACATGCGAATAGTATGAATAAGTGGGTAAAGAGTTGATAAAAACCACTCAATTGAGCACAAGATAAACCATAAAATAGTGGTTTATCACCCTCCCCACACTTAAACATTAGCATGTCCTCATGCTAAGCTTAAGAGAACTGAAAGAGTGAAGGGGAATGGTAGAATGTATGAAATGCAACCTATGAATGCAACTAAATGCAGAATGCTTTTTCTACTTGGTGAAAAGTAAATAAATCCTTCAAGAAGAAATATGAACTGGATCTCACTAATTCAAATCACAAAATAAAATACAAGTGAACTTGCAAGAAGAAAATAGCTCATGAAAGCCGGGAACAAAGAATCGAGCATCGAACTCTCACTGGAAGTGTATGCACTCTAATCACTCATGTGTTTAAGGTTCGATTCTCTCAATTCTCTACTAACCTTGCTTTCTAAGGCTTGCTCTTCATCTAACAATCAACAAAAATTTAATGCACAGATACACATATCAAGAGGTCTTTTAAGGGTTGTAATAGGGTCAGTGTCAAGGTAGGATTGTATTTGGCCAAGTGGACTAAAATCTGAATCCTTAATTAACTTAAACTTTCCACCTAACTTAGACAATCCATGTAATCATAATACAAAACCTAACTGTCCATTAACCATGTTTTCCACATATTCATGCATTCTAATTTTAAGTACAGTACATATGCATTGCTTTCACCACTTACTTTGGGGCATTTTTTCCCTTTTATTTATTTGCTCTTTTTCTTTTCTTTTTCTATTTTTCTTTTCCTCTTTTTTTATATATATCATTTTTTTATTTTTCTCAATGCATATGATTAAATTATTGAATGCATGAACATGTCCTAAACATTTCTTTCATATTTTCAGAAAATTCTAACATACTCAATTCTCAAACCAAATGTTTCCAAACCCACTTTCTCCACACTTAATTCATGAGCACTCTCACTAGTCTAAGCTAACCAAGGATTCAAATTAAGGACATTATTTTTCGGCTTAGAGTTAGTGATGAGCTAAAATAAAGAATAAAAGGGGTAAAATAGGCTCAAATTAGTTTGCAAAGGATAATGAAAGGTTAAGGCCATATGGGTATGTAAGCTTAGTGAAACAAAGGCCTCAATCATATAAGTGCATGCATACATCAAACCATGAAAATATAGAATCAAGCAAGACAAGATCACAATTTTAGAGAGAAAAATACACACCAAAAATAAAATATTGGTTGATAAAATGCAACCAATTAAATAGGCTCAAAAATCTCACAGGTTTTTTGTGTTCGAGCTCTAAAGTATGTTCCAGTATAATATTTCTTCAAACAAGTTTTTCAAAAAGTTTAATTCAAATTAGTGAAATGCTCTAAAAAGTTTCTTGAAAAAGAAAATATTACTTTAACCAAGTGGTGGTAAAATATGCACAAAATCAAACAAATATGCAATCAAACATGCAAATGCAACAATGAACAAACAAAGAAAATAAAACATTGGTGTTGAGAAGAAGGTAACTAACCCACGGAAGTCGGTATCGACCTCCCCACACTTAAAGATTGCATCGTCCTCGGTGCATGCTGAGATATACAAGTGGACGGGTTGCTACAACTGACGCTTGTAGATAGAGGCGCCTTAGCTGGAGGTCTCTTGGTTCTTCTCCGTGCCGGTGTCTTGTCAGTGGCCTTCTCTTTTCCTTTCTTGGTACCCATGCCTAAGGAATAAGAAAAAGGAAGAGTGTGAAATATAGAAAACTAAGACCGGAAGGGAGAAAATTCCAAGTGATAAGGAATGCCAAAGAAAAGATGTTAGCCCAACTACATGGTAGCTACAACATGTAGGGAAGACAACAATAAAGATCAAAAATGGCAATTCAAAATAATTAGATGCAAGAGGGTAAAAACATGCAAATAATAGGCATGAGAAGCATAGCTCAAGCATCAAGTAATAAATGTGCCAAATTAAAGAGCATGTGTAATTATGACAATTGTGAATGATAATTCCAAATACATGTGGAGCACAAGTGTTGTGAAAAAGAGGTATGCAGGTGAAAGAGTAAAATAAAATAAGATTCAAAATGCCATAAAAGCTTTTTCACAAACACTGGGTGTGCAAGTTAAAATAGGGATGAAAATAATGTAATCCAAATGTATATGAGAGCCATAAGTAAATGTCAATTGTCAAATCTCTCCTCAGAATAGCCACATGCTCAAATAAAATAGGGTACTATCCAAATAAAACTCCAACACCAACATAAAAATGCATGAAAAAGAATTGAAAAAGAAACCAAAAGGAATTAAGCTAAGATGAAATTGAGAAGAAAAAAAAAGAACAAATAAATGCATTAAATTAAAGGGATAGAAGAGTAGAGGGGGAGAAGAAAAGAAAGAAAGAAGAAAGAAAAAGAAAGAAATTAGGATTTGGGAAAGAAAAGATAAGATATTTTGGCTGATTTAGATAAGCTGTGCGCCGCATGTGACGTGGACGCGTGGGTCACGCGATCGCGTGGCCTGATTTGTGTTATTGGCGCGAGTGCAGCCTCGTGTACGCACAACTTTCTGTTTTAAATGCATATTGCCAAAAGTTAGGGTGACCCATGCGCGTGGGTGACGCGCACGCGTGAATGGCTTTTCTTTTAAAAATGACGCAAACGCGTGGGGCATGCGTTCGCATGGTAGGGCTTGTGCTTCTAGCATGGTTCCAGCCCCACTCCATCATAACTTACTGCCATACACCCATTTACGTCGATGTCACAGGGCCACGCGTTCGCGTGGGTGACGCGGACGCGTGGGAGGCTTATTTTCCAAATGACGTGACCGCGTCGGCGATGCAGTCGCGTGGGCATATTTTTGCCTAAGGCACACCTCCAGCCACGCTCTCGCATGACTCTCTGTTCACTTTTCTTTTCTTCCTAATGCACTTGTGACGCGGACGCGTCAGCGACGCTTACGCGTCGCGTGCATTTTTTTAATGCAGAATGCAGTATGCAGATGTTATGAATAATTCCAGGTTCAATAAAATAAAAGAAAATTCAAAAATCAAACAAAACTAAATAAAATTATAGTTGAAAAAGGAATGATCATACCATGGTGGCTTGTCTCCCACCTAGCACTTTTAGTTAAAGTCCTTAAGTTGGACAGTTGGTGAGCTCCTTGTCATGGCAGCTTGTGCTTGAACTCATCCAGGAATATCCACCAATGTTTGTACTTCCAGTAACCTCCGAGGTCCCAAACTAGGCGTATAAAGCCTTCAAGCAAGTCAAAGCAAGTGACAAGGCCCCAAGAGTGTTGATTGTTGGAATGAATTCTGGGGTCCCAAACCTTGCTTTTGCACCCGTCTTCTTGTTGATCATCATGATTTCATCCGGGTGGCACGCAATCTGAATTCTCACTAAAGCGGCCAAACAACTTCCTAGACCCATTCAGTTGAGATTTACACCAACCCTTGTACTTCAATTTGGAGCAGGCAACCATATTGAACTTTGCATGACAACTCTTACCACTAACTATCTTCCTCTTACTCTTAATCCCACAAAGAGCTCTAAGCTGACCATCTGTCTCAAGTAAACCATATTCAAGTGGAATGAGAAAGCTAAGAGATATGAATTTTACCCACTTGAATGTTGTGAAGGATGATGGTGACTTAGGTGTAGAGGTCTCCAGCAGCTTTGGCAAAGTGATATCAAGCTCCTCTCCCTTATGTTCTTTCTTGACAACTTCCACCTCCTTGCAAGCTTCTTCAGTTTCAACCTCTTCCTCTTGGTAGCTTTCTTCCAATTCGATCTCTTCTTCATTGTTCACCAAGGGCATGGGAGGTTGTGCTTCTTCTTCTTCAATCTCCATGTCAAGTCCAATGGGAGAGGATTCAAATATAGATAAAAATTTATCAATGATTGAATCCATCTCTTGATCATCCCTTTTAAGGTCTTCAACCATGATATGCCTTGGAGGTTGTACACCCTCCTCAACAACAAATTCAAACTCCTTAGAAGGGGGCTCTATGACTGGGCTTTCCCATGGACGTTCCGCATCTCCTAAGTCTTCAACCAATTCTTCTTCTTCGATAATTACAGCTTCCTCCACTTGTTCCAGTACAAAGTCATGCTCCGTACTATCCACTAGAGTTTCTAATATCTCCTTCATGCTGCGTTCTTCATTAGATTGCCCACATGAAGTCATGGGGGTTCCTTGAGTGTCCAAACGTTGGGAAGGTAGTCTACTTATTGCTTGATTCAATTGGTGAAGGGTTGCATGAAATTTATTCACTGTTTCCTTGAGACGCTCCTTTGATTCTTGGGTTGATGGATATGGACATGGTGCATATGGAAGTGGTGATTCTTGGGAGTAATTGGATTGGAATGGGTGTGGGTAAGGGTTAGAGTTATATGGAGGTGAATGGTGTAAAGGAGCTTGTGAGTATGGTGGTTCAAAGCTATGTTGAGGAGGTGGTTCATAGGCATATGGTGGGACTTGTTGGTAATTACAAAGGGGTTCACCATATTAATCATCTTGGTATGCTCCCTGGAATGGCTCTTGACCATAGTAGTTTGGTGGGTGTTGGTTGTCACGGAAGGGTCCACCATAACTGTTGTTTTGACATGCATTGTGGAATGGTCGTGGTCCATGGTATCTTGGAGGGTGTTGTTGCCTAAAGGGTTGATCAGATCCTCGTGGCTCCTTCCATCTCTGTTTGTTTTGACCTTGATGCATGTTCCTGTTATAATTTCCATTCCTTGCAACAGCATTGGAACCAAACTCAAAGCGAGAGGGGTGAGAATTCATGGTAACTAATAAAAATTAAAAATAAAAATAAAAACAAATAAACAAAAAAAATAAAATATTTACAATAACCAATAATAAGGCACACGTTTGCAATTCCCCGGCAACGGCGCCATTTTGATGATCGGATTTCTGCCAGTAAAGAAATTTATAGAATTAATCGTGTTGTAAGTATAGTTTCTAAACCAACAGAGAATCCTTTCGTACAAAAGTTTGGTTGTCAGAAGTAACAAAACCCAATAAAATTTATAACTGAAGTATTTAAACCTCGGGTCGTCTCTCAAGGAATTGCAGGGAGGTGTATTTATTATTGGTTATGGAAAACAGTGTTTTTGGGTTTTAAAAGGTTTGAACAAGGGAAATAAATTGCAAGAATTAATAAATTAATAACTAATAAAACTCTTGGCAAGGTATGAAAACTGGAACTCCTATCCTAGTTATCCTTATCAATGGTGATGAGAATTATATTTTTTTTTGTTTGCTCCCACTATTTCAACCTCTAACTATGAAGGTAAGTCAAGTGGATAAATCAATTTAACACCTAAAGTCCTAGTCAACTCCTAAGGAAAGACTAGAGTTATAGGAATTTAAATCAATCAGCAAAGATAACAATTATCAATCACGATGAGTTTAACAACTCAAGAGTCACCAATTAATCAACCAAAGCCAAAAGGAAAAATCTAAATTATTTATATAAATAAAGGAAAGAAATCATAATTCTGAAATACCTCAAATTGCATTAATAAAAGAAAATCAATCCAAACATAAAGAGTTTATAAACTAAATTGAGAAAATAAATAAAAAGAAATATTAAACATGGGAATTGAGAAGAAGAAATCCTAATTCCTTTAAGAGGAATCCTAATTCTAAATCCTAAGAGAGAGGAGAGAACCTCTCTCTTTAAAAACTACATCTAGATTATGAAAAGTGAATAATCGAAGACCCCTTGTTGAATGGATACATTTCCCCACTTTATAGCCTCTAATCTCTGTTTTTTTGTCCGAAAACTGGGTCAAAAACAGCCCAAAAATTGCCTCCAGCGATTTCTGGTGCGTACAAGTCGCGGGAAAGTGACGCGGAAGAGTCGTCCACGCGTTCGTGCAGATTGGGTTTTCGCCAGGTAACTCGTCCGCGTGATCCATGCGTTCGCGTCACCTGGCTTCAAGGCAGCTATGGCAAACTATATATCATTACGAAGCCCCGGACGTTAGCTTTCCAACGCAACTAGAGCCATCTCATTTGGGCCTTTGTAGATCAAGTTATGACAGTTTGAATGCGAAGAGGTCAGGCTGGACAGTTTAGCAATTTCTTCAACTTCTTGTATTCCTTCCACTTTTGCATGCTTTCTTTCCATCCTATGAGCCATTCCTGCCTTGTAATCTCTGAAATCACTTAACACACATATCACGGCATCGAATGATAATAAGAGAGGATTTAAAGTTAGTAATTTAAAGTCCAAAGAAGCATGTTTTCAATCATAGCACAAAATCAGGAAGGAAAACGTAAAACATGCGAATAGTATGAATATGTGGGTAAAGAGTTGATAAAAACCACTCAATTGAGCAAAAGATAAACCATGAAATAGTGGTTTATCAAAAACCCTTGAAAACGCTGAAAACCCTAAAAAAGCCTAAAAACCCTAAAAAATCCTTAAAAATCCTAGAAAATACTAGAAACCCTAGAAAACCCTAAAAAATCCTAAATCCTAGAAAACCCTAAGTACCCTAAAAAACATTAGAAAATCCTAAAACCCTAGAAACCCTAAAAAATCTGAGAAAATCCTAGAAAACCCAAAAAACGTAGAAAATCCTAAAAACCTGAGAAAATCCTGAAAACCATAGAAAACACTAGAAAACCCTAGATACCCTAAAAACCCTAGAAAATCCTAAAGATTCTAAAAATCCTAGAAAATCCCAAAAATCCTAGAAAATCCTAGAAAATCCTAAAAAAATCATAGAAAAGCCTAAAAACTTTAGAAAACAAAAAAAATTCTAGAAAACTCTAAAAAACTATAGAAAACAAAAAAAATCGAGAAAACTCTAAAAAACTTTAGAAAGTACTAAAAATCCTAGAAAACCCTAAAAATGCTAAAAAAACTCTAAAAAACCCTATAAAACTCTAAAAACTCTAGAAAAACCTTAAAAACCATAGAAAATCCTAGAAAACCCTAAAAACCGTAAAAACCCTAGAAAACCCTAATAAACTCTAAAAACCCAAGAAAACCCTAAAAACGCTAAAAAACTAAAAAACCCTAGAAAATCTTAGAAAACCCTAGAAAATCCTAGAAAACCCTAAAAAAACCCTGGAAAACTCTCAAAATCCTAGAAAACCATATAAACCCTAAACCCTAAAAACCCTTAAAAATCCTAGAAAATACTAGAAAACCCTAGAAAATCCTAAAAACCCTAAAAACCCTAGAAAATCCTAGAAAACCCTAAAGAGCCTTAAAACCCTAGAAAACGCTAAGTACCCTAAAAAACTATAAAAAATTCTAAAACCCTAAAAACCCTAAAAAAATCCTAGAAAAATCCTAGAAAACAAAAAAAAAACGTAGAAAATCCTAAAAACCCGAGAAAACCCACCCTTAAAACCTAGAAAATCGCAGAAATCCCTAAAAACTCTAAAAAACTCTATCAAAACCTAAAAAACCCTTGAAAACACTAAAAAACACTAAAAAAACTCTAAAAAACTCTATAAAATCCTAAAAATCCTAGAAACCCTAAAATCCCTAAAAAAACCCTAAAAAACCCAGAAAACCCTAGAAAATACTAAAAACCCAAAAAAACCCTAAAAGACTCTAGAAAACTCTAAAAAATTCTAGAAAACCCTAAAAATCGTAGAAAATCCTAAGTACCCCAAAAAAACCCAAGAAAACCCTAGAAAACCCTAAAAAACTATAGAAAACCTAGAAAATGCTAAAAACCATAAAAACCCTGGAAAACTCTAAAAACCCTAAAAACTCTAAAAAAATCCTAGAAAACCATAAAAAGTCCTAAAAACCCTAGAAAATCCTAAAAATCCTAGAAAACACTAGAAACCCTAAAAAACCTAAAAAATCCTAAAAACCCTAAAAAATCCTAGAAAACCCTAAAAAGCCTAAAAACCCTAGAAAACCCAAAGTACCCTAAAGAACTCTAGAAAATTCAAAAATTCTAAAAACCCTAAAAAATCCTAGAAAAACCTAAAAAACTCCTAGAAAACCCAAAAAATCGTAGAAAACCCTAAAACCCCGAGAAAACCCTCAAAATCCTAGAAAATCCTAAAAATCCTAAAAAAATCCTACAAAAGTCTAAAAAACTCTAGATAATCCTAAAAACTCTAGAAAACCCTAGAAAAACCTAGAAAACACTAAAAAAAATACTAAAAAGCTCTATAAAAGCATAAAAACCTAGAAAATCCTAAAACCCCTAAAAAATCCTAAAAAACCCTAGAAAATCCTAGAAAAGCCGGAAAACTCTAGAAAATACTAAAAATCCTAAAAGACCCTAGAAAACTCTAAAAAATCCTAAAAATCCTAGAAAATCCTAAGTATCCAAAAAATACTTGAAAACCCTGGAAAACCCTAGAAAACCCTTGAAAATCCTAGAAAACCCTTGAAAATGCTGAAAACCCTAAAAAAGCCTGAAAACCGTGGAAAACTCTAAAAACCCTAAAAACTCTAAAAAACCCTAGAAAATCCTAGAAAATCTTAAAAACCCTAGAAAACCCTAAAAAACCCTTAAAAATCCTAGAAAACACTAGAAACCCTAGAAAACCCTAAAAAATCCTAAAAATCCTAGAAAACCCTAAGTACCCCAAAAAACTCTAGAAAATCCCAAAACCCTAGAAACCTTAAAAAATCCGAGAAAATCCTAGAAAACCCAAAAAACGTAGAAAATCCTAAAAACCTGAGAAAATCCTGAAAACCATAGAAAATATTAGAAGATCCTAAAAAACCCTAAAAAACTCTAAAAAATCTTAAAAAACCCTAGAAAACCCTAAAAACCCTAGAAAAACCAAGAAAACCCTTAAAAACCCTAGAAATCTATAAAAAAATCCTAGAAAATCCCAAAACCACTAAAAAACCCTAAAAACCCTAGAAAACCCTAAATTCTTAAAACCCCTTGAAAACCCGAGAAAACCCTAAAACCCCAAAAAAACCCTAAAAACCCTAGAAAACCCTAGAAAACCCTGAAAACCCTAGAAAATCCTAAAAACCTTAAAAAATCCTAGAAAACCCTAAGTACCCATAAAAACCCTTGAAAGCCCTAGAAAACTCTAAAAACCCTAGAAAAATCCAAAAAGTAGAAAAATAAAGAATTTCAAAAATATCCAATAAATAAAAAACTTTAAAAAGTTTAAAATTTCATTTTTTTGACTTTTTAAATTTTAAAATTAAATTTTTTATTTAAAGTAGAAAAATAAACAAACACCAGCAATATTTAAAAGACAAAAAAAGGATGAAAACTTGTTATTTCAAAATTTTGAAACTAAAATAAAAAAAATTTTCAAAGTTTTTTAGGGTTTTTTAGGGTTTTTAGAGTTTTTTAGGGATTTTAGGATTTTCTAGGATTTTCTAAGATTTTCTAGGAAAACTCTAAAAAACTCTAGAAAACACTAACAACCCTTCAAACCCTAGAAAATCCAAAAAATCCTAGAAAACCCTAAAAATACTAAAAAATCGTAAAAAAAACCCTAGAAAATGCTAGAAACCCCTACAAAACTCTTAGAACCCTAAATTACCATTTCAAACACTAGAAAACCCTAAAAAATCCTAGAAACCACGAGAAAACTCTAAAAAGCCTAAAAAATAAAAAAACCTAGAAAATCCTAGCAAACCCTAAAATACACTAGAAAACCCTAAAACCCAGAGAAAACCCTGGAGAATCCTAAAAACCCTAAAAAAATCCTAAAAGGCCTAGAAAACTCCAGAAAATCCTGAAAAACCCTAGAAAACCCTAAAAAACCTAGAAAATTCTAGGAATCTCCAGAAATCCTAGAAAACTCTAAAAACCCTAAGTACCCTTAGAAACTGTTAAAAATCCTAAAAAATTCTAGAAAACCTGAAATTACCTAGAAAACCCTAAAAATCCTACAAAATCCTAAAAGACGCTAAAAAACCCTAAAAATCCTAGAAAACCTTAGAAAACCCTTGAAAATCCTAGAAAATCCTAAAAAATCCTAAAAACCCTAGAAAATCCTAAGTACCCTAAAAAATCCTAAAAAACCATAGAAGACCCTAAAAATCCTAGAAATCCTGAAACACCCAAGAAAATACTTAAAATCCCTAAAAGACTCAAGAAAACCCTAAAGACCCTAAAAAATCGTAAAAACCCAAGAAAGCTCTAAAAATCTCTACAAAACCATAAAAAACTAGAAAATCCTAAAAATCCTAAAAAAACTTTAAAAAACCCTAGAAAACTCTAAAAACTCTAGAAAAACGTAAAAAACCTAGAAAATCCTAGAAAACCCTAAAAACCTACAAAACCCTAGAAAAATATAAAAATCCTAAGTACCTAGAAAACCCTAGAAAACACTAAAAAACCCTAGAAAATTCTAAAAACCCTAAAAAATCCTAAAGAACCTTAAAAACCCTAGACAATCCTAAAATATCCTAAAAAGTCTAAAATTTCTAGAAAATTCTAAGTACTCTAAAAAACCCTAGAAAATCCTAAAACCCTAGAAATCCTAAAAAAGTTCCTATAAAAACCTAAAAAATCCTAGAAAACCGAAAAGAATCGTAGAAAATTCTAAAAAGCCGAGAAAACACTAGAAAACACTAAAACCCCTAGAAAACCCTAGAAATCCCTAAAATCACTAAAATCCCTAAAAAAATTCTAGAAAAGTCTAAAAAACTCTAGAAAACCCTAAAAACCTTAGAAAATCCTATAAAACCCGACAAATCCTAGAAGGACCTAGAAAACACTAAAAAATACTAAAAAACTCTAAAAAACTCTAGAAAACCCTAAAAACCCTAGAAAAATCTATAAAACCCTAGAAAATCCTAAAAACCCTAAAAGAACCTAGAAAACCCTAAAAGACCTTAGAAAACCATTAAAAACCTAGAAAACTCTAAAAAACTCTACAAAATCCTAAAAACACTACAAAACCCTAGAAAACCCGAAAACCCCTAGAAAATCTTAAAAACCCTATAAAACACTAAAAACCCTACAAACCCTAAAAAACTCTAGAAAATCCTGAAAACTTTAGAAAATCCTAAAAACCCTAAAAAACCTTAGAAAATTCTAAAAAACTCTAGAAAACCCAAAAAATCCTAGAAAATCCTAACTACCCAAAAAAATCCTTGAAATCTTTAGAAAACCCTAAAAAACCTAGAAAACCCTAAAAAACCCTGAAAACCCGAAAAACCCTAGAAAAATCTAAAAAGTAGAAAAATAAAGAATTTAAAAAATATCCAATAAACAAAAATGTAAAATGTTTAACTTTTTAAAATTAATTTATTCTATATTTGTGAAAAAATAGCATTATCTGGTGAATAAAAAAGCAAAAAAATATTCTTGAAAAAAAAACTTAGGATTTCAAAATACAACATTTTTCTTGGTGTTTTTAGGGTTTTCTAGGATTCTTTCTGTTTCCTAAAGTTTCTTATGGTTTTCTAGTTTTTTTAGGATTTTTAGGATTTTCTAGGGTTTTAAGGTTTTCTAGGGTTTCGAGAATTTTCCAGGGTTTTTTTAAGGTTTTCTAGGATTTTTTTAGGATTTTCTAGAGTTCTTAGAATTTTCTAGTGTTTTTTAGGGTTTTTAAGATTTTCTAAGGTTTTTAGGGTTTTCTAGAGTTTTTTACGGTTTTCTGGGATTTTTTAGGAGTTTTAAGGTTTTCTAGGATTTTCTATATTTTTTAGGATTTTCTAGAGTTTTTTAATATTTTCTAGGATTTTTATGGTTTTCTAGGATTTTTTTGGGTTTTCTAGGGTTTTCAAGGGTACTTAGTGTTTTTAGGGTTTTCTAGGATTTTTAGGGTTTTCTTGGATATTCTAGGATTTTCTATAGTTTCTAGAGTTTTCTAGAGTTTTTATGGTTTTCTAGGATTCTCTAGGGTTTTCTAGGGTTTTTTAGGGTTTTTTAGCTTTTTTTTTTTTTACGATTTTTAGGGTTTTCTAGGATTTTTAGAGTTTTCAAGGGTTTTTTAGGGTTTTCTAGGATTTTCTAGGGTACTTAGGATTTTAGAATTTTCTAGGGTTTTAAAGTTTTCTAGGATTATCTAGGATTTTTTTAGGTTTTTCTAATGTTTCTTAGAGTTTTCTAGGGTTTTCTAGTGTTTTTTAGGACATTTAGGATTTTCTAGTAATTTAAGGAGTTTCTAGGGTTTTTTAAGGTTTCCAGGGTTTTTAGGATTTTCTAGGGTTTTCATGGATTTTTAGGGCTTTCTAGAGTTTTTTAGAGTTTTTTTATGCTTTTTTATGGTTTTCTAGGTTACTTAGTGTTTTTAGAATTTTCTAAGTTTTTTTTATTGTTTTCTAAAGTTTTTAAAAGTTTCTAGTATTTTTTAAGGTTTTCTAGGATTTTCTAAGGTTTTTAGAATTTTCTGGCATTTTTTTGAATTTTTAGGGTTTTCTAGGGTTTTCTAGGATTCTCTAGAATTTTTACGGTTTTTTAGAGTTTTTTTGAATTTTTTAGAATTTTTTGGGTTTTCTAGGATTTCTAAGGTTTTCTATGAGTTTTAGGACTTTTTAGCATTTTCTAGAGTTTTTTAGAATTTTCAAGAGTTTTTAGGATTTTTAGGGTCTTTAGGGTTTTCTTGAGTTTTTTAGATTTTTTAGAGTTTTCTGCGGTTTTTTAGGATTTTCTAGGGTTTTTAGGATTTTCTAGGGTTTTTTAGGGTACTTAGGATTTTCTAGGGTATTTTAGGATTTTCTTGGTTTTTTTAGGATTTTAGAAATTTTTTGTAGTTTTCTAGGGTTTTTTAGTATTATCTATGGTTTTTTTAGGGTACTTAGGATTTTCTAGAATTTCTGAAATTTTGAAGGGTTTTTCTAAAATTTTTTGGGTTTTTTGGAGTTTTCCAGAGTTTTTCTACGTTTTTCTAGTATTTTTTTGAGTTTCTAGGGTTTTTAGGATTTTATAGGATTTTTTAGGATTTTTTGGGTACTTAGGATTTTCTAGTGTTTGTTAGGCTTTTTAGGATTTTCTAGGGTGTTGTAGGGTTTTTAGGGTTTTCTAGAGTTTTCCAGCGCTTTTTAGGGTTTTTAGGATTTTCTAGGGGTTTTTAGGATCTCCAAGGGTTTTTTTAGGGTTTTTAGGGGTTTTTTTGGATTTTCTAGGATTTTTAGGATTTTCTAGGGTTTTTTAGGGTACTTAGGGTTTTCTAGGGTATTTTAGGATTTTCTTGATTTTTTAGGATTTTAGAGTTTTTTTTTTGTAGTTTTCTAGGTTTTTAGGGTTTTCTAGGATTATCTAAGGTTTTTTTAGGGTACGTAGGGTTTTCTAGGATTTCTGAGATTTTCAAGGATTTTCTAAGATTTTTAGGGTTTTTTGGGGTTTTCTAGAGTTTTTCTACGTTTTTCAAGTATTTTTTAGAGTTTCTAGGGTTTTTAGGATTTTATAGAATTTTTTAGGATGTTTTGGGTACTTAGAATTTTCTAGTGTTTGTTAGGCTTTTTAGGGTTTTCTAGGGTGTTGTAGGGTTTTTAGGGTTTTCTAGGATTTTCCAGCGCTTTTTAGGGTTTTTAGGATTTTCTAGAGGTTTTTAGGATTTTCAAGGATTTTTTTAGTGTTTTTAGGGTTTTTTAGGGTTTTCTAGGGTTTTTAGGATTTTTAGGATTTTCTAGGGTTTTTTAGGTTTTCAGGGTTTTCTAGGGTCTTTTAAGCTTTTTACGGTTTTCTATGGTGTTCTAGGATTTTTTCGGATTTTCAAGGGTTTTTTAGGTTACATAGGGTTTTTAGGATATTCTAGGATTTCCTAGGGTTTTTAGGATTTTCTATGATTTTCTATAGTTTTTAGGATTTTTTAGAGTTTTTAAGAGTTTTTTAGGGCTTGTAGGGTTTTCTTGAGTTTTTAGGTTTTCAAGCCTTTTCTAGGATTTTCTAGGTTTTTTAGGATTTTCTAGGGTTTTTTTTATATTTTTTATGATTTTCTAGAATTTTTTAGAGTCTTCCAAGGTTGTTAGAAGAATAAAATAAAGTCCAGCAATATGTAGAAGACAAAAATAAGATGAAAACTTGTTATTTTTAAATTTTGAAAATAAAAAAAATTTCAAAAAAGTAGAAAAATAAAGAATTTCAAAAATATTCAATAATAAAAATTTTAAAAATTTTATAAATAATTTATTTTATATTTGTGAAAAAATAAAAAAATATTCTTGAAAAGAAAACTTAGGATTTCAAAATACAAAATTTTTCTTAGTGTTTTTAGGGTTTTCTAGGATTTTTTGTTTTCTAAAGTTTTAGGGTTTTCTAGGGTTGTTTAGGATTTTCTAGGATTTTTTAGGGTTTTCTAGGGTTTTTAGGGTTTGTAGGGTTTTTAAAGATTTTTTAAGATTTTCTAGTGTTTTCTAGGATTTTCCAAAATTTTTAGGATTTTTTAGAGTTTTTTAGAGTTTTCTAGGGTTTTTAGGGTTTTCTAGGATTTATAGGGTTTTCTAGAGTTTTTAGGATTTTGTACGGTTTTCTAGGAATTTTTAGGATTTTCTAGAGTTTTTTAGGGTTTTCTTGTATTTTTAGGATTTTTTAGGGTCTTTAGGGTTTTCTTGAGTTTTTTAGGATTTTCTAGTATTTTTAAGGTTTTCCAGGGTTTTTAGGATTTTCTAGGATTTTTTAGGGTACTTAGGGTTTTCTAGGGTTTTTTCAGGGTTTTTAGGGTACTTAGGATTTTTGAGTTTTTTAGAGTTTTCTAGGATTTTCTAGGGTTTTCTAGGAATTTTAGGATTTTCTTGGGTTTTCTAGGTTTTTTAGGGTTTTTAAGGTACTTAGGAATTTTAGAATTTTCTGGATTTCTGGCATTTTCTAGGGTTTTTTAGGGTTTTCTAGAGTTTTTTTTAGAGTTTTCTAGGAATTTTAGGGTTCTTTTGGATTTTTAGGGTTTTCTAGGGTTTTCTCGGGTTTTTAGGATTTTCTAGGGTTTTTTAGTGTTTGCTTGGATTTTCTAGGGTTTTCTAGGATTTTTTAGGATTTTTTTTAGAATTTTTTAGTGTTTCTAGGATTTTTTAGGATTTTCTAGGGTACTTAGGATTTTCTAGGACTTTTTAGGCTTTTTAGGATTTTCTAGAGTTTTCTAGGGTTTTTTCGAGTTTTCAAGGGTTTTCTGTAGTTTTTAGGGTTTTCTAGAGTTTTTTAGAGTTTTCTAGAGTTTGTTGGGTTTTCTAAGTTTTTCTTGAATTTTTGTGGTTTTCTAGGATTTTTACGATTTTCTAGATTTTTTTTATTTTTCATGGTTTTCTAGGATTTTTTGGGGTTTCTAGTGTTTTTTCGGTTTTTTAGGATTCTTAGGATTCTTTAGTGTTTTATTTGGTTTTTTATGATCTTCTAGGATTTTTTAGGGTTTTCTAGTATTTTTAGGGTTTTCTAGGGTTTTCTACGGGATTTCTAGGGTTTTTTGGGATTTTTTAAATTTTCTTGGATTTTCTAGGATTTTTTGGATTTTCTAGAGTTTTTAGGGTTTTCTAGGGTTTTTAAAGTTTTTAAGGATTTTTTTGGGTACTTAGGGTTTTCTAGGATTTTTAGGGTTTTTCTAGGGGTTTTAGGGTTTTCTAGAGTTTTTTAGGATTTTCTAGTGTTTTTCAGGATTTTTAGGGTTTTTAGGATTTTCTAGGATTTTTTAGGGTACTTAGGTTTTCTATGGTTTTTTAGGATTTTTAGGGTTTTCTAAAGTTTTTAGGGTACTTAGGATTTTTGGATTTTTTAGGATTTTCTAGGATTTTCTAGGGTTTTCTAGAAATTTTAGGATTTTCTTGGGTTTTCTAGATTTTTTAGGGTTTTCTAGGATTTTCTAGGGTTTTTAGGGGTTTTTTAGGATTTTTAGGGTACTTAGAATTTTTAGAATTTTCTAGGATTTCTGGCGTTTTTTAGGGTTTTCTAGGGTTTTTAGGGTTTTTTAGGATTTTCTAGAGTTTTTTAGAGTTTTCTAGGGATTTTAGGGTTCTTTTGGGTTTTTAGGGTTTTCTCGAGGTTTTAGGGTTTTCTAGGATTTTTTAGGGTTTGCTAGGATTTTCTAGGGTTTTCTAGGATTTTTTAGGATTTTTAGAATTTTTTAGTGTTTCTAGGATTTTTTAGGATTTTTTAGGGTACTTAGGGTTTTCTAGGGGTTTTTAGGCTTTTTAGGATTTTCTAGGGTTTTCTAGGGTTTTTTCGAGTTTTCAAGGGTTTTCTGTAGTTTTTAGGGTTTTCTAGAGTGTTTTAGAGTTTTCTAGAGTTTGTTGGGTTTTCTAAGTTTTTCTTCCGTTTATAGGGTTTTCTAAGATTTTTACGATTTTTTTTTGTTTTTTATGATTTTCTAGGATTTTTTAGGGGTTTCTAGTGTTTTCTAGGGTTTTTTAGGATTTTTAGGATTCTTTAGGGTTTTATTTGGTTTTTTATGATTTTCTAGGATTTTTTAGGGTTTTCTAGGATTTTTAGGTTTTTTAGGGTTTTCTAGGGTTTTTAGGATTTTTAGGGTTTTTTAGGGGGTTTCTAGGGTTTTTTGAGGGGATTTTTTAGATTTTCTTGGGATTTTTTTGGATTTTTTGGATTTTCTAAGGTTTTTAGGGTTTTCTAGGGTTTTTTAGAGTTTTCTAAGGTTTTCAAGGGTTTTTTTGGATACTTAGGATTTTCTAGGATTTTTAGGGTTTTTCTATGGTTTTTAGGGTTTTCTAGAGTTTTTTAAGGTTTTCCAGGGTTTTTTTATGGTTTTTAGGATTTTCTAAGATTTTTCTTGGTTTTTTAGGGTTTTTTAGGATTTTCTAGGAAAACTCTAAAAAACTCTAGAAAACCCTAAAAACCCTAAAAAACTCAAAATTCTAGAAAACCCTAAGTACCTAAAAAAACTCTTGAAAACCCTAGAAAACCCTAAAAAACGCTAGAAAACCTTGAAAACCCTACACACCCTAGAAAATTCAAAAACCCTAGAAAATCCTAGAAAACCCTGGAAAACCCTGGAAAATCCTAAAAAATCCTAGAAATCCACCAAAAACCATAGAAAACCCTAGAAAATACTAAAAATCCTAAAAAACCCTAGACAACCCTAAAAATCCTAGAAAACCCTAAAAAACTAAAGAAAACTCTAAAAAACTTTAGAAAACCCTAAAAACCATAGAAAATCCTAAAAACCCTAGAAAATCCTAGAATACCTTAAAAACCCTTAGTACCCTAAATAACCCTTGAAAACCCGAAAAAATCCTAGAAAACCCTAAAAATTCTAAAAAACCTAGAAAATCCTAGGTACTACAAAGTCTCATTCCTCATTTTCACCGAAATTTCTAATCTCTCTTTCATGCTACGCTCTTCATTTGATTCTCCACATGTGGCCATAGGAGTGCTTTGAGTGTCTAAGCGTTGGAAGGCTAAATTTGTTACTACCTCTTGAAAAATAGTATAAAGCTTCCTTTGCTCTAGAAGAATTGAGATAAGAGTGCCATCCGTCAGGGTTTGGAGTGGATATGAGGGTTTATTGTTTGGGAGAAAGGGTTCATAATAGGAAGGTGGTTCATATTGGTGAGAATACGGAGGTGGTATATATATATATATATATAATTAGTGGTTCTTGGGAGTATTGATGTTGGAATTGGTATGGATCTATGTATTCTTCATATGGCTCATAAGGTTGTTGGTATGATAGATATGGGTTAGGATCATATGGAGGTGCTTGGTAGTACGGGGCTTGTGAGTATGGTGGTTGATGACTATATTGAGGAGGGGGTTCATAGACATATGGTGGTTGTGGTTGATAACCACAAGGAGGTCCACCATATCCATTGGATTTATATGCACCATGGGATGGTTCATGCTCATAGTACATTGGTGGAGGTTGTTGCCATGAAGGTTGTCTATAAGTTTGAGGTTCCTTCCACTTTTGATTGTCCCATCCTTGATGCATATACTCATTGGAATTTCCATTTCCTACAACATAGTTAGAACTAAAATCGTAGCCAAATGGGTGAGAATTCATAGTAGAAAGAGAAAATAAAGACAAAACTAATATGAAACAATGAAAATCAAAGTCCTAAAACTAGCAAGAACTAGCAAAGAAACTAAAGCAACTATTCACAATATTAACATATATACAATAACCAATAACAAGCGCACATTTGCAATTCCCCGGCAATGGCGCCAAAAACTTGATAAAGGAAAATTGTCGGTTCAGAATTTTCACAAATTAATCTCGTCGAAGTATAGATCCAAACCAACAATCAACCCTCAATCAAAGTTTAATTTGTTTGTCACTTAAGTTAAATCCAATAAAAACCGAGAGTATTTAAACCTCGGGTCGTCTATCAAGGAATTGCAGGGAAGTGTGCATATTATTGGTTATGAGAATTTTGGGAGATTTTATAATAAGAAACAAGAAATGTAAATAACAAGAAAATAAGCTAACAACTAAGAAAGGTCTTGGCAAGGGGGTGAGAATTAGAATTTCTATCATCATTATCATCCTCAATTATGATGGTAAATGTCTATTGCCCTCACTTAGTTAACCTCTAACAAATAAAGGAAAGTAAAGTGAGCAAAATTAACTCTAGTCCACAAGTCCTAATCAAAGACTAGCTTTAGTGGAATTCAAGCCAACTAGCAATCTTCAATCACCAATCAACAAAAGAATTTGACAATTCAAGAATATCCAATTGCTCAATCCAAGCCAAGAGCACAAAAATCTACTCTAAAATTCAACCAAGCATTTTATCAAACATTTGGAAGGTGTAAAAAGAAAGCATGGTAAAATAGCAAGAAATATAAAAATCTATGACTACCAATTGTAAGAAATTAATAATCAACAATTAAAGAAAGCAACAATAACATGAAAACATAAATTGCATTAATAGAAATCAAAATTAACAAGAGTTCATCAACAACAAAATTTGGAAAGAACAAATAAAACTAAAAGAAGTAAGATGCTAGAACAAGAAATCATAAAGAAAACTAAATAAAGACAAGAATTAAAACCTAAATCTAAGAGATTAACCTAAATCTATCATACTTCTAGAGAGAAGAGAGAGCTTCTCTCTCTAGAATATGACTTAAAGCATGTTCTAAACTAAACCTAATTTCTCTCCCCTTGTTCCTCCTTGAGAACTGCATGAAATACTTCAGAAATGAGTTGTATTTGGGCCTGGATGAGCTCATAAATTGCCCCCAACGTATTTCTTTAAGTTGGTCACGTGCTGCTTGTCACGCATACGCGGGATGTCACGCGTACTCATGGCCTGGCTGAATCCTCCCTCACGTGTACGCGTGGTGATGAATTCACCAAATCCTTATTTTTTCATGATTCCTTCATCTTGCATGCTTTTTCTTAACTTCTTTGATTCAATCCTTGCCTTCTAAACCTGAGATCACTAACAAACACATTAAGACATCGTGTGGAATCAAAATCAATTAAATTTAGCAATTTAAAAGCTTAAAAAACATGTTTTTAATTATTAAGCACAATTAAGAGAAATTTATAAAACTATACTATTTTATTGGATAAATGTGGACAAAATTGATAAAATCCACTAAATTTAAGACAAAATAAACCATCAAAATATAGTTTATCAGCCCCATATGGCTATATGAACTACTGTGTCTTAGAGCTGATTGGGTGTGTTTGTAAGCACTAGATGCCTTTGCTTTAAATCTGTTGAAGAAGCCTGTGGCAGATCTATCTTCCTCTTCCTATCGTATGCTGGTTTTGTTTTGAAACCCTTAGGGTCTGCGTGGGCAAATTTGTTTTTGAGATCTTTCGATGCATGGCCCGCTTTGGTTCGTCATCTTCTTCATTAACAAACATGTTAATATCGGCATGAAAGTTGTTGGAGGACACAGAGTGAAGCCTTTTTCGCATCGTCCCAGGAAGCATTCTCTACCTCCCATTGAGAGCTGAGCTACGTGTAGTTATAACAGGTTGGTTGATCTCTCTATAGGGTTTTAATTGGTGGCATTATTATTGTTCGGCATGGGTTCCTGTATTATATTGCAGTAGTATGCTGCACACGGGTGATGGACTCTTTGAAACTATTGATCTCGTTAAGTAGTGATAAGCAATCGATTTCCCCCTTTGCAAATCTGGATTGCATGGCCTTCAACGACAAAATAGACTACCGTGTGTTAGATGCTTCGATTTTTGAGTAATCGTTAGTAATCTCCATTAATTTAATTGACACTCAAAAGCTCACAAACAATAAATAGAAATATACAGTCAATACTAGTTGTGAAAAAAAATAATTTAGCATAAAAAATATAATTAAATAAAAAATAGACTAAATTAACAACAATTTAATTAGCATATAAAATATACAATTGTATACTATTATTATAAATGAGAAAGTACACGGAGATAATGAGTTTAGTGTACAATGTGTATAATATGGGTTAAAAAAATTAAATTCAGATGATAATTAAGTTAATTAATTTTTAATAATTTTCAATTTTAAATTAAAAAAATAAGGATTTGCAACAACGGCAGTTATGTATACCATAAACTCTCCCTTCTCCGCATGTGATGTGACTTCTTCAGGAATGTTCTTCTCGCCCAGTCTCTTCCCTTCTCACTGGTTCATTGCCGCCAGCAATATCAGCCGCCGCTGCCAGAGCACCGGCCGACGCTGCTGCCCAGAGCACCAGCCGACGCCGCTCTACGCACTGCGAATGTCCAAGCAGCCCCGTCGCGCACTTTAATTTGTGTCATTCGCGCAACTCCCAACGCGCCGGCTGTGCAGCCCCCAGTAGCCAGCGGGTTTCACCGTTCCAGCGTCTTCATTCACGACAGACGAGGGGACAGACGAGACTATCATTTTATACGTGCATCGCTCCATGCTATACATATCGACAATCAATGAAGATACAGAATCAATGGCAGAGATGGAAAAAAATTTGTTGGTTCATGGCTTTGATTGTTGTATATCCACATATTCACAATTAATGAAGATACAAAATCTTTAGCTCTTTTTTCTCTCTTCTTTAACACTTTTGATTTAATTCTACTCTCTTTCACAATCTAGTCACCGTCGACTCTTTCCACCCCGCAAATGTGCTCGATGTTCAATTCACTAGGTATATAGAAGATTATTTTAATTCTTAATTGGATGGTTATTTTGTTCGTTTCAGTTTACGTATATACAATTAACAAATGATGGATGGTCATTTCATTAGGTAGCCGGATGATTATTTGATGACGATCCTACGATGGTGACGGGGGAAGGGGGCTACAGGAGTGGCTGCCAGCTGGAGAGGAAGAGTGATTTGGGGATGAAAACTGTTTATAATTTAGGGTTTGGATGGTTATTTCTGAAATAACTTAATGGAGATTTTTTTGTAAAATAGTTTTTATTTTTTATCTTTATTGGACTAAATAATCAATCTATTATACACAATAAGAAGATTTTTTATTGTCTCTGGTCCGGCCATTACAAATCCAATATCATAAATCGGCCTTATCATTCATAACTCGGCATTATTCACATTATTACTCAGAAAATCGGCATTATAGTTCGGCATTGCAGTCATTAATCATCATTACAGTTACTAATCGGCAATCAATGTCATTTATCAGAAAGTGACGTTACAAATCAGCTTAACGGACTGCTTCACAAATATGAAACGTCCAACCTGACATTTACCCTTATTATTGCTCTTTAATACAGACAATAAAACAGGAACATAACCGATTTATACATTATCACCTATAAAAAGGTATGATCTTCTATTCTAAAGGACACATTGAATTCTCAATACTAACTTAAGCTTCGGAGTGCATTTGCAGGTACACTCTCCCCCCCCCCCGGTTTCTTGCTCAAAGCTCTACGCGATTGGACACCTTCTTGGAGTAAAGCTCGGATTGTCACAAGGCTTAAAGATCGGCACCGAAGGTAATAGCTCGGCGTCAACTCCCAGAGACTGAGCTCTCCCTCCAGGTATCCATACAAGAACAATTGGCGCCCACCGTGGGGCCGAAAATATAGACCTCTCCATATATCATCGGCCTCGAGGTTCCCGTTTGAAGTCATGGCTGAACAACCTCCACCCACGCGATCCGAATTGCTCCGGATGGTGACCGAGTTGCGGCAAGCCGTGGCCGAGGAGAACCAAAGAATGGCAAATCAAATTGCCAACTTGAATAACACTAGAACTAAAAACAATGACCGACAAGAACGGACGGAAGAAGTCGAGCAGTAGTCAGGGCCAACACATGTCTCAGACACTGCTCGACAGGAAGAGGAGCAACCCGAACATAATGAGGAAGCTCAGAGAGACATAGAGAATGACGATCAGGAAAGCTCCCTTGGACCATTCACGGCGGAGGTGATGAACTTCGTGCTACCCCGAAGGTTTACTCTGCCAACCACCCTAACTCCCTATGATGGGTTAGGTGATCCGAAGAAATACATTAAGAAATTCACCTCCATAATGATAGTAAACGGTGCATCTGATAAAGTTTTATGTCGTTGTTTTCCATCTTACTTAGACGGTCCTGCACTTGATTGGTTTTGTTCTTTGCCTGCAGGTTCTATTTCTCGATTTCGAGACATATCAAAACCCTTTGAGGAGCACTTCGCTGGATCAGCCATCTACCTACATGACTCCGATTACCTGAACACAGTCAAGCAACGCCAGCACGAAAGCCTCAAGGACTACATGACGCGCTTCACAAAGATAGCCATGAGTATACCCAACCTCCACCCCGAGGTGGAACTACACGCCATAAAAAGCGGATTACGACCAGGAAAATTCCAGGAAACTATTGTTGTGGCCAAACCAAAAACTATGGCCGAGTTCCATGAAAAAGCTAAAGGACAGATCGACATCGAAGAACTCCGACAAGCTCGGAAAGTAGAAAAGCCTCACTATAGAGACGACGACAAAACACGGGACAGCAAGAAGAATTTCAAACCAATTCCACGATATGAGACCTAAACCAAATTCAACACCAAGCGCGATGATATCATCAATGAGATCTTGAATTCGAAACTAATCAAGCCACCAAGAAAAGCTGGCAATTACCCAGATTCAAAAGGCACTGACCGATCAAAATACTGCTCCTTCCACCAGAAGCATGGACACAATACCGACGACTGCGTCATCGCCAAAGACCTACTGGAGCGACTAGCTCGGCAGAGTCACCTAGACAAATACATCAGCGGCCACATGCAGCGGCGAACACCTCCTTCCAGAGACCAAAGCTCGGTTACACAACATGGCCGAGATAGGGACCGACCGAACAATAGCCATCCTGACCTACCAACACGTACAATTAACTGTATTTCCGGAGGTTTTGCAGGTGGCAGAGCCACAAGCTTGGCAAGAAAAAGATCTTACCGAGCTATACTTTCCATCAACGTCGATCAAAATCAACAGCAGCCGCTGCCAACATCTCTGCAGATAACATTCCAGACAACCGATCATGACAACAGCATAGCAAATCTGGATGATCCCGTCGTAATCTCCCTACAGCTCGGAGATCTCCTGGTTAAAAAGGTGTTGCTCGACCCAGGCAGCAGCGCCGACGTTCTCTTTTACTCAACATTCCAGAAAATGAAACTAAGCAATAACGTCATCCAACCTTCCAGTGGTGACTTGGTAGGATTCTTAGGTGAGCGAGTCCCGGTTATGGGCTCTGTGTTGTTACAAACCACACTCGGTAAGTTTTCCTCGTCAAGAACTTCAGACATTCAATACTTAGTTGTTGATTGCTTCAGTCCCTATAATTTAATACTTGGCCGACCTTTCTTAAATAGGTTCGGCGCTATAGTATCTACAATTCATCTTTGTGTTAAGTTCCCTTTGCAGGACAACACAATTGCAACCAATCATAGTGATGCCCGAGAAGCCAGGGAGTGCTACAACAATAGTCTCAAAAGACCTAACCGTAACACAAAAGCCCAGATCCACAATATCAGCAACATGAAAGACCAACACATGCTGGCCGACCTTGATCCCAGAGCAGGAACACTAGAAAGGCCAACCCCAAAAGAAGACCTAATAAAAATCTATTTCACAGAAAACACGGACAAATTCACATACGTCGGCTCAACATTATCCTCAGAAGAAAAATCATCATTCCAAGTATTCTTACAACAACATGCCGACTTGTTTGCTTGGACCCCAGCTGATATGCCAGGCATCGACCCATCTATCATATCACACAAGTTAGCGTTAGATCCATCTGTCTGACCTATAGCACAAAAAAAGAGAAATATCGGCCACGACCGAAAACAGGCTTCACTAGAAGAAACCAAGAAGCTCATCAATGCCGGCTTCATCCGAGAAATCAGATTCACAACATGGTTGGCGAACGTCGTCATGGTTAAAAAACATAACGGTAAATGGGGCATGTGTGTTGATTTCACCGATCTCAACAAAGCATGCCCCAAAGATTGCTACCTTCTACCCTCTATTGATTGTTTAGTTGATAATGGCTCTGGTTTTGAAAAACTCAGCTTTATGGATGCATATTTTGGTTATAACCAGATCCAAATGCATCCATCCGATCAAAATAAGACAGCCTTTATTACTGAATATGGAAACTATTGTTATAAGGTCATGCCATTTGGTCTTAAGAATGCAGGTACAACATATCAACGTCTAATGGACAAAATCTTCGCCAAACAAATCGGCAGAAATATTGAAGTCTACGTCGACGATATGGTCGCCAAGACAAAGGTCGGCAAAAATCACCTTGATGACCTCACAGAAATCTTCGGACAGCTAAGAAAATACATGCAGTTAAATCCCGAAAAGTGTGCATTTGGTGTTCAAAGCGGTAAATTCCTCGGCTTCATGCTCACTAGCCGAGGTATTGAGGCAAATCCAGAAAAATGTCGAGCTATTTTAGACATGACAAGTCCCCACACCATCAAGGAAGTCCAACGGTTAACAGGGAGACTTGCTGCACTTTCTAGATTTTTACCTTGCCTAGCTTCTAAATCCTCATGTTTTTTCCAAACTTTAAAAAACAAAAAAGCTTTTCAATGGTCTGATGAATGTGAACAAGCATTTACAACTATCAAAGAAACTCTTTCAAAACCACCAATTTTACAAACCCCCCTACAAGGAGAGCCATTATTCTTATATTTATCTGTCACTAACTGGGCTATAAGCTCCGCCCTTGTTGCAGAAAGAGAAAAGAAATAATTCTCGATCTATTTTACCAGCAAAACCTTACAGAATGCCGAGCTTCGTTACCTGAGCATTGAGAAACTAGCCCTCGCTCTTGTCTTCTCAGCCAGAAGACTCCGACCATACTTTCAGAGCCATGAAATCCATGTTCGAACAGATCAACCTCTACGGCAAGTCCTGCAAAAACCTGAGCTGGCTGGCCGGCTAGTAAAATGGTTGGTGGAGCTATCAGAATTCGATATCACGTACGAAGGACGAGCATCCATTAAATCCCAGTTTTTGGCCGACTTCATTACCGAATTCTCAGTACCAATTACAACTGAAGACTACATCGAATGGTCTTTATACGTCGACGGATCCTCCAACCCGCAAGGGTGTGGGGCATGTATCATACTTGACGATGGCCGTGGCAACGTCATCGAACATTCCCTCAACTTCTCATTTAAAGCTAGCAACAATCAAAGTGAGTATGAAGCGCTAATTGCTGGCCTTAGACTCGCGGCCGACCTAAACATCACCGAACTTAAGGTATATTGCGACTCCTTGCTTATCGTCCAACAGGTAAACAACTTATACCAAGTTAAGGACCCTTTGCTTTCTAAATACCTGGATGTCATACAAAATTTACTTTCAAAATTTTCTAAATATGAAATACAGCACATACCAAGGGAGAGTAATGGCCGAGCTAACATTCTGTCTAAACTCGCCAGCACTCAACCAAATAGATCATCACTTTATCAGTCAACACTACTTAAGCCAAGCATTGAACTAACACAAGTCTTAAGTGTAACACAGGAAGCAGATTGGAGATCTCCATACATACAGTATCTCCAAACAGGGATCTTGCCAGGCGACGTCGAAAATGCTCGACACTTCCGCCGACAAGCCTCATTTTTTACAATTTATAATAATTGCCGATATAGACGGGGATTCTCTCGTCCATTGCTTAAATGTGTTTACAGAACAGAAGCCAAGCTTGCACTTGCTGAGGCACATGAAGGGATCTGTGGAACACACCTCGGAGCCCGAAGTCTGTATTCAAATATCCTCAGAACTAGATTATATTGGCCGACGATACGACAAGATTGTCAAGCAAAAGTTAAAAGCTGTAACAATTGCCAAAAACACAGTCTGATTACACATCTCCCGGTCGAACTCCTACACTGTTCCGAGGTTAGTTGGCCGTTCAACCAATGGGGCATTGATATTGATGAGATATTTTGGTGAAAAACGAATCTCTCACAAAACATCACAAAACTAACCGGCAAGTGTACCGGGTCGTATCAAGTAATAAAAACTCACGGGAGTGAGGTCGATCCCACAGGGATTGAAGGATTGAGCAATTTTAGTTTAGTGGTTGATTTAGTCAAGCGAATCAAGTGTTGGTTGAGTGATTTGTAACTTGCAGAATGTAAATTGCATGAAATTAAAGAAAGCAGGGAATTAAATTGCTGAATCTTAAAGAACAAGAAATTAAATGGCAGAAACTTAGAGTGCAAGAAATGTAAATTGCGGAATCTTAAAGTGCAAGGAATGTAAATTGCTTGAAATGTAAAGGGGATTGGGATGTGGATTTGCAGAATTTAATCAAGGAAAAGTTAAATTGCATTAAACAGAAGAGTAAAAGGGAATTGGGATTGAACCGGAAATGAAGCAGAAAGGTAAATGAACATAAGAAGCATTAAACAAAGAATTGAAATGGGAAATTCAGATCTCAGGGCCCAGAGACTAGAAAACCAAGTCTAGATCTCAATGCCTTCCTAGATCCAACAAGACAATTGCAAGGGAATTATAAATTGCAAAGAAAAGAGAAGAAGAACAATGAACCGGAAATGAAATTCAATTAACAGTAGAGAAAGCAGAGAGATCCAAGATTGAGATTGAAACAGAATTTCTTCAATTCTTCAATCCAAGATCCAAGACAAATGTAAAATGAAATTGAAAGCAATGAAAGCAAGAAATTAAAGTTCACTCAAGTTCAAAAGCTCTCCGAAAACTATTATGAAAATTCCAAAAGGAAAGCTCCAAAGGAAAACTCTCCAGGAAAGCTCCTCGAATAACTTGAATTCTATCCTATTTATACACTTTCCAAAATGATCTTCAAGCCTTGAGTTGGGCCCTTGTTCTTGGTGGAATTGGGTTGAAAGAGGCCTTGGTTGATTGCTCTTGAAGTTTGAAGAAGAACCGAAGTGAACCAATTGAACCGGTTTTGAAGTTAGCCATAGTTGGTCCCAACGTTAGGGCCAAAGTTAGGGGTCTAACTTTGACCCTAACTTTTCATAGCAGCAAGCATGATTTCTCTGGTTTGGACGTTGGTGCCAACGTTAGGGGTCTAACTTTGACCCTAACGTTGGCCTTGCTTAGTGCTAGTGGCCCCAACGTTAGCCTCCAAGTTAGGGGCTAACGTTGGCGCAAACGTTGGCCTTCTCCCCCTTTGTAATTAAGGTGCCAACGTTAGCCTCCAAGTTAGGGGGCTAACGTTGGCGCAAACGTTGGCTGGCCCAGGGATGAATTTCAAGTTTCTCTTGCCAACGTTAGCCTCCAAGTTAGGGGGCTAACGTTGGCTCAAACGTGGGGAGCCCAGGGAGAATCCTTCATGCCCAACGTTAGCCTCCAAGTTAGGGGGCTAACGTTGGGGCTAACTTCATGCTTTCCTGGTTCAATTTTCACTTATTCCATTGTCCTCTTTTCACTCCTAGCCATTCCTCTTTGCTTCAACCTTTCTCCAAGCTTTCTTCACCTATCATTAATCAACCAAACTCATCAAAGCTATGCTCAAACTCATGAGATATTCAATCTTTCATAATATGCAACAAATATAGCCTAAAACCTCATGAAATGGCATGAATTCATATATGGTTGGTTCAATCAAGGGAAACATGAAAATCTACTCAATTAGCTTGCTTGTAGCTCAAGAAAGTGCATAATTCTAATGAAAACTAAAGAAAAAGACTAGCTAAAATAGGCTAAGATGACTTGTCATCAGATATCCTCGGACCTTTTCCCACAGCCGTAGGACAGGTAAAATTCCTTGTGGTAGCAATTGATCATATTTCCAAATGGATAGAGGCACAACCTTTAGCCAAGATTACATCACAACAAATACTTTCCTTTGTTTGGAAATACATTATTTGTCGATTCGGCATTCCTCGGCACATTATCACAGATAATGGTCGCTAGTTTGCCGATCAAAAATTCACATCTTTTTTGCAGAACTTAAAAATCAAACAACACTTCTCATCAGTAGAACACCCACAAACAAATGGGTTAGCTGAAGCCGCAAATAAAGTAATATTACATGCTCTAAGAAAGAAACTAGATGATGCAAAAGGCCTCTGGGCCGAGCTTATCCCAGAGATCATATGGAGATACAATACAACAATTCACTCAACCACAAAGGAGACACCCTTACGTTTGGTCTACGGCTCAGACGCAATGATACCTGTGGAGATCTCCCAATCCTCACTACGCACAGAATTGGCCGACCAAACTACACAAAACATAGCTCGGCAAACCGACCTTGACCTTATTGAAGAACTCAGATCATCCACAGAATTTAGCCATGCAATAGCACATTGCCCGAAGATATAACCAAAGACTTCAACCAAGGTCTTTCCAAGTCCACGACCTTGTGCTCAGAAAAACAGAACAAGCTAGGAAACCACCAGCACATGGCAAACTAGCAGCTAATTGGGAGGGCCCTTATAGAGTCACAGAAGTAATTGGCAATGGAGCCTATCGACTACAAACATTAGAGGGTAAAGATCTCCCTAACACTTGGAATGTATCTTCCTTAAAGTTATATTACAGCTAATACCAGGGACAGGCAAGTACTCTTTTTCCTACTACCAAGATTTTTCCCACAAGGGTTTTGCTTGGAGAGGTTTTAACGAGGCTAGCCTACCTGGGCCTTTGGAATCAAAGGTTCTTCAATAAATATTTTATTTTACCAACTCATTTCTCGCTTCATGCATAAACATATAATGTCGATCTATACTATCAAACCGATCATTCGGACACAATCAGTCAATCCGACTGCAGACCTTAAAACGGTAATTTAATCAGACAAATATCCGATCTAACTCGGAATCTGATCATTTAATCAGACAAATATCCGATCTAACTCGGAATCCGATCATTTAATCAGACAAATATCCGATCTAACTCGGAATCCGATCATTCAATCAGACAAATATCCGATCTAACTCGGAATTTGATCATTCAATCAGACAAATATCCGATCTAACTCGGAATCCGATCATTTAATCAGACAAATATCTGATCTAACTCAGAATCCGATCATTGAATCAGACAAGTATCCGATCTAACTCGGAATTCGATCATTCAATCAGACAAATATCCGACCTAACTCGGAATCCAATCATTCAACATACCCGATCTAAGTCAAAATCCGATCATTCAATCGGACAAATATCCGACCTAACTCAGAACCCGATCATTCACTCAAAAGTCTGATTTAACTCGGAGTCCGATCATTAAAACATGACCGATCTAACTCGAAACCCAGTCATTCTGAATTTACCAATTAGTCAATCAAATATCCGTTCTTAGTCAGAATCACAACAGTATGATACTATCATAGCCAATAGCCGATCTCATTCACAATCATTGCCAATGACTAAAACACAATACAGTTATTATCATGCCTATGAATCGGCATCCCAAACTCGGCCTACCCACCTTTTTCTCAAACAAATTAATGGCAATTCACCATTACAACAAATTTTACCACAAAAATCTGGCTTCAACCAGATAAAAATCAACTTATCATACAGTAATAACATTATATTATCATAACATGCAAACAGAAATAACCAAGTTTGTCCTCTGCCAGAAAACAGTAGCAACATATAAGCTACAATAACAAAAGCCAACTAAACTGTCTACACATTAACAGTCAAAAGCTCAACTCAGGAGCAAAATAAGTCTACAAACAGCAGCATAACAACACACAAATTAAACATTTTCATCTCCTTGCTCCGCAGCACCATCATCTTTAACCATGACGCCATCCTGCACTATTTTGCCCGGATCCATTGTCGAGAAATCAACCTCGGGAGCCAGAAATCTCGCCTGAAGAACAGCCCTCTCAAATCCTTCAAGGAAGGAATCAAGAATTTCTCCTTGCTTATTTTTCTCCAACTCTTTCAACTGAGCAGTAACCTCGATCATACGGGTCCTCAAAGAAGATAAGACAGCTTCTTTCTTCTTTAAATCTTCCACATCTTTGGCATAGCTCTCCTTCACCTCTTTCAAATGTTTCTCAACCTCAACTAACTTCACCTCAAGCTCGGAAACCCTAGCAACCTTTATAGCCAACTCTTCCCTCAAACTCGAATCCTCCTTTTTCTCAACTAACTTCCGATGAATCTTTTCATGACTCCGTCCTAAATTCGTCAGCCGCAAACCCACCACCTGAGGATCAGACATTAACACATTACTTTTCCCCAAAACAAACACACAAATAAAAGTTTTAACCTCAAAAAATAGAAATTACCTGCATATATTGGTCAATCGCCACATCCCCCACCTCTTCCGCCAAACTAACATCAGACGGGGTCTGGCATACCTCATCCGCAGTGATCATGAAAGGATGATCTTTCCCCAGAGCGACGACCCCTCACTCCGCTCAACAAAATCATGCAACTTTTTCTGGTTATCACAAAACCTATGAACCTCCTCCATCGGAACATCATCCTTCTCATCACCAGAAACGAAGGACAAATCCACCACATCACCCTTTCTCTTCTTAGCAATAACTTTCCTCCTCCCCAGCCTTGGCTGATCAACCTCGCCAACACCGACCTTATCCGCCTTGGACGAGGATACCTCTTTATCCAAACCTTTGCTCTTCACCTGAGACCTCAAACTCGCTGCAGATACATCTGGATACTTACCACCTAAAAAAAATGAAAAAAAACCTGTTGAAAAAACATCAGATATGATACAACATCCACAATTCAAAATCTTACCCAAATAATCTACAACAGCAGCCTTATTCTCCTCCCACTGCAACAGATCATAAACAGAAATCAATTCCTTCCGATCAACAACCTCGGTCAAAAACTCAATCATGCACTCATCTTTTGGACTTATAGATTCAGGCTCTAAAATGTTCTGAGGCTCTGAACACCACCAGAGAGGAAATTTTCCCCCAAATGCTCGTCCACATAAAACGGAAAGTCATCCTCGCAGCTACTTACCTTAAGGTACATTTCCTTAAAGTTCTTAAAAGATGATTTGTATAGCTTGAACACACCAAACCCCGGAGAGCTGTTCAAATTTACCTAACCACCCTTCCAAACACCCTTCGCCTGAAACAGTGAGAAAAACAGCTCCACTGATGGATTTTCTTCAAAAAATTCCATAAGAATCTCAAACGCCCGAAGGAAAGCCCAACCATTGGGGTGAAGTTGTGAAGGCGCATAGTTTAACTGCTTCAGAACTTTACACTCAAAATCACTGAAAGGGATTCTCACCCTTAGTTCCTCCAAAACACAGCTATACATAAAGAAATGCTCAAAACCCTCCCCTCTATGAAAAATCCTATCATCAACAGTACATGGTAACAGCTCCAATCGAACCCCAGAATTAGCCCTAACAACCTTAAACTTATCTATCTCATTCACAGCACCAACATCCAAAAACAGAGAGACACGATCCCTTACATCATCATTCACCCAGTCATAAGACCAATCTACCTCCCCTTTCGTTTCTTTCTCATAACCCATTGAAAAATCAAAAGCAGAAAAAGAGAAGAAGAGAAAACAATTAAGCAGAAAAATAAAAAATAACCAAGAGAAACTCACCTCTTTTACTCATGTTTTGGTTGAAAACACTTGAGAAAAAATAAAACAGCAAGCATGCAAACCCTCAGAATTCCTAAACTTTAATTCACCCACTTTAACCCAAAATTTCGCTTCCACTTCCCATCAAATCAGTCACGTCAAACCCAATAAACCCACCTTAGAAACACGCAAACTCATTAATACCTTCATTTAATTATTTCTCTATTCTAATCATGAATGCTATAGTCTCAGTAACTGTTCAATAAAGCACCTTGACCTGGGGGCTACAAAGCAGAACCACACGCCGAACTGTTCAGCAGCCGATTCATACATCATTAAAAGCTCAATCTGCTTCATTAAACATTTTCCCAGGCTAAGCTTGGGGGCTGTGGTCCGGCCATTACAAATCCAATATCATAAATCGGCCTTATCATTCATAACTCGTCATTATTCACATTATTACTCAGAAAATCGGCGTTATAGTTCGGCATTGCAGTCATTAATCGTCATTACAGTTACTAATCGGCAATCAATGTCATTTATTAAAAAGTGACGTTACAAATCAGTTTAACGGACTGCTTCACAAATATGAAACGTCCAACCTGACATTTACCCTTATTATTGCTCTTTAATACAGACAATAAAACAGGAACATAACCGATTTATACATTATCACCTATAAAAAGGTATGATCTTCTATTCTAAAGGACACATTGAATTCTCAATACTAACTTAAGTTTCGGAGTGCCTTTGCAGGTACACTCTCCCCTCCGTTTCTTGCTCAAACCTCTACGCGATTGGACACCTTCTTGGAGTAAAGCTCATATTGTCACAAGGCTTAAAAATCGACACCGAAGGTAATAGCTCGGCGTCAACTCCCAGAGACTGAGCTCTCCCTCCAGGTATCCATACAAGAACAGTCTTCCTAACAGAATTCATTATAAATAGGTCAATTATACAGTGCAGAGGTTGTTTGTAAAGATATAGAGTTATTTTGTTTAATGCTATGTGGTATTGACACACACCCCTAACCAAATTCCATGATTTCAATTTTGGTCAGGTTTGCAGAAGAGAGGTTTTTAAGATGGCTTAGTGCTGGATGAGTTGCCCAAAGCAAGAGTCGTTACGCTAAAATACCTTTTTTTTTTCATGTATATGGGTCGTGTTGGGTCCTTTGTTGGGATTTCTTTTTTACTTGGAGTTTAGAAATGAAGAATTGGGCTGGGATAGTTATGTGGAGGGTTTTGTTCTATTTTTGGTTTTATGTGTTGTTGTTTGGCTGTGGAGCCAATATTGAAAGTAAGTGATGAAGCCTTGAACCCTGCCAATTTAACATAAATGAAAACACTATACCAAAAAAAAAAGACATCAATGAAAACACCATTAATTGTGTTTAAATACGTATTTAAATAATTTGAAAAAAATGAAAACAATGCATCTTGCATCGTGATATTATTTCTAAAACTAGTTGCATTTTAGCGCCAAACATATTGACGCATTTTGGTATCAATTTGTATACTTTTCTTTTTTTCAAATTATTTTTAAGAACTTATTCTTTTACGAATTCAAAAAAATATTATGTAATCAATTATATACAAATTAACATTTAATGATTAATTATATTAAGATTTATCAATAATTTTAATATTTTATTTCATATATTTTTAGTAATTATCATTATTGTTTCTTATATTTTTATAATCAATTGTTCTAATATTTTATTTTATATCTTTTTTAATAATTATAACAATTTTTTCTTATATTTTTAAGAATGTTATATATAATATTTTGTTTTACGATTCATAAATGTAAGTTTTAGAGCCATATATGCTTATATGGCTCCATTCGTGTAAGTCTATTTGTTGATATTATTTTTAAAAAATATTATGCATTAAATAACTAAATTTATTAATAGTTAATGGTTAATTATGATGAGATTTGTTAATAATTTTAATATTTTATATCATATCTTTTTAATAATTATTTTAATTTTTTTTATATCTCTATCATTATTATATACAAAGTACTTCATTTACAGTTTTCAAGTGTAAGTTCTAGAGGTATTTTTTTTTTTAATTTACTTTTCTTCTTTAACTATTTTTCATACAATAATCATACATTCTTTATTTTTATCGAAGTTCATCCTTTTAAAATATAAATTAAAATTTTGCTATTTTTAGTAATTTAATTTTACTTTTATTTTTTTAATTATATAATTTTTCTTTCTCAAATTTGATTTTATTTCCATTTGACTTTGCAGAACAATTACCATTTACCAAATATTTACTTGTGCCTAAATGTCTTAATAAATTTTATTGTATTTTATAATTTTTTATTTTCTGATATTTTTTCTTGGAGCCTTTATATAATTTTGTATTCTTATTCTTTTAATCAAGTTTTGTTTTTTTGCTCCTACGGAAAAAGATCAAGAATTTTTATATATAAAAAAAAATGAATGCTATCTACATAATAATAATAATAATAATAATAATAATAATAATAATAATAATAATAATAATAATGTTTCTTATTTTATATTTCACATTTTTATTTTCTTTTATATTTTTATTATCCTTAATATTTTACATGTAATTTATAAAATATTTAACCTTTAGTCTATTCTATATAAAATTTTCATTTTTCTTTTTGTAATTAAGTTTAGAAATAATCTTTTAGGGGTTATTGTGATTAAAACTTATCTATTTTTATTTTTCGTTGTTCATGTGGTTAACTATCGCTTATATGGTATAATTTGAGAAAATTTGATGATATCAAAAGGAAATTTGTATGGTGTAGTAGTCCAAATTTCTACCCAATTGAATTGTTTAGTTATATACCTAAATTTTAGATACTTGAGTATTTTAGTATTTCAAAAAATATTGTATTTTTTTAAAACAGAAAATTCAAAGATATACTATTATTTAAGTGCAAAATAAATTGACTTTTATCACTTCCTTAATGAGTTTTTTTAAGGAGTAATGATTGAAAATTCTAATTTAATTTTTTAAATATTCTCTTAATATTTAAAAGAGTAAAAAATTTAAATATATCGGTTACTTTTTTAACATCTTTTCAAAAATAAAATGAGTTATAATTGGGAGTCTTACTTTATCCTCCTAATTAAACTGGTAAAAATATAAATATATATTTTTACAGTTTCAAAAACATATAAAAATTCTAAATATTTCTCATTTAAAAATTATGACAATAATTACAAAAATGAATTGGGGCACCTAATAATTTTTGAATAAGTAATTCAAAGCTTTCATGATTTAAAAAATAGGAGAGAATAAAAAAATGAATTACGAAATAAAATTTTTACTTCTTTAATATGGCTTTATGCCAGGCAAACAAAATCCAATAAAACTTTTGAGTATGAACTATGAAGTTCCAACAGATTAGTGTGCCCCTTTCATACATACTAAATCTGTACAGTGAATACACAGAAAACAATAATGAGTAATCTCATGTGGATTCTATTTTTTTAATAAAATATTATTTTATTATCAAATATATAATCATTTTATAATTTTTTTTAACACAAAAGAGTTCATCAACACAATAATATAGAATAATTAAAAGTATAAAAAAATAAAGAACCAAAAAACTTCAGTTTTTTAAATTTTTTAGTTAACAAATAAAAATGCGATATATTGTACAGTTTATAAATCAAAAATCAAGAAAAAGAATTTTAACCAATTTTTTTTAAGTCAACATTAAATGTAATGATTTTTAAAAGTGATATATACAATAAAACATTATTAACAAAAAAATGCTGCTTTAAGTTAGTAATTCATTTATTATCCACAATTTATCTAGACCATCTACTTAACGTGCAACACTCAATGTTCCTATTAGTAATGGATCGAAAAATCTCTTTGTGATCAACAGCTTATAATTAATCCACTCCACCAAAAATATCTTCAATTTTATAACACTAACTCAACAATACTAATAGCTCACATTAGTAAACCTAAAGAAAATTTTTGAGAATTTACTTATTTTGGTCCTCAAAAAATTTTGCATTAAATACTTTAGTCTTCAATTAAAATTAATTATTTGATTGGTTTTTAACAATTAATTCTGTTAGTCATTTAGGTTTTTTATTCTATCAACTTTAGTAGAAGACAAAATAGTCCCTAACCCCCTCTATTCAGAAATGACACTGTTCTCCTCTAATTTCTATCATATCTCGCATAATCTTAACAGTCTAACACTGTAACTTCAAGCTATATAATACAACTCTACAACTTCAATATTCACAAGAAGAAAAATTCTCAACCAATTCATACTCAGGAAACTAATGACTATGCCTCTCAAGTATTTGTCGTCTTCAATACATCCCATGAGTCTAGACAGCAAGTCCGATTTGTTAAGACCCACCGTTGTCATTGTCATCTCCTCGTCCTCTACCCTATCATCTCCATGGCCATATTATCCACCACTCTGATCGCTTCCTTCAACTTCTTCTTTGAACCAATGTTCAGTAATCGCTTTAGTTTCCATATGAGCGGCGACAACGACATTTCTTACTGTATTGATAGCTTGGATGCGAGGTCGAAGTTGTCTGCCAGCTTGGACTCTGGAAGAGAAGGAATGAAGCACTCAGGGTCCATGCCAAATGAGAATTTACATATGATGTCGAAGGAGAATCTTCTCATGATGTCCTAATGTCCAACAATCTATATTGTTTGCCGAAGAGTGGAGAAAAGTGTGTCCTTGGGGTAGTTGTGGAACTTGATCTTGAGGATGTGGTAGATATTGTTGGAGTTGGAGGTGATGCTGTTATCGAGGATGTGGAGGTGGACGCTTCTGGTGGGTGAAGTGCGAAGGAGGTGGGTGTACCAGTCACAAAGATTTGGGAAGTGTGTGGTCCATGATATATTGAGGTAGGTGACACACGTGGCAGTTACACTATGGCTTGATCTTGGAGCTGAAGAAGAGGAAAGAGAAGATGGAGAAAAAGATTGTGAAGGTGAAGAAGGAGAGTATGAATATTAGGGTTATGCGAGATATGATGAAAATTGGGGGAGAACGGTGTTATTTCCGAACAGAGGGGGTCAGGGACCATTTTTCCCCCTGTTAGAGTTGTTAAGGACCATTTTGTCCTCCGTTAGAGTTGACGAAGCAAACGACCTAAGTGATAGACAGAGTTAATTGTTAAGGATCAATCGAGTAATTAATTTTAGTTGAGGACTAAAGTGTCTGGTCCGAAATTCTTTGGGGACCAAAATGGGTAAATACTCAAAATTCTTATATCACAATAATTTTCCTATAACTCGGTCCCCCATTAGGCCTAGCAAGACTAGTCGGACAAGCAAAAACATGGGGCCCATGATGGGTTCCCTGAATAAGAGTGTGGTTAATGAACTTAATGATTTCAAAAACTGATAAAAGATTTTACTGTGAACTAATGTTTACTCGTGGCAAGGACGGTGGTGAATCCCGCTTGCACACTAAGCTGAGTTATGCCAAAACAAGGAGGTGGTTAATCCCGCTTGTTCGTGGCTTCTCGGGTAAAGATGGTGGTTAATCCTGGTTGCTCGAGATTTACTGTAATGGCAAGGATAGTGGTTAATTCCTCTTGTGCATTGACTGATATTTGTCCCGGACAAGGACGGTGGTTAATTCCGCTTGTTCGAGGTACCCGGTAAGGATGGTGGTTAATCCCGCTTACTCGTAGACTAATGTGATTGGCAAAGACAGTGGTAAATCCCGCTTGCACATTATTTGTGTTTGCAACCCGAGCAAGAACGGTGGTCAATCCCGCTTGTTCGAGGTACCCAGTAAGGACGGTTGGTTAATCCCACTTACTCGTGGTCTAATGTGATAGGCAAGGACGGTGGTTAATCCCTCTTGCACATTGACTGATATTTGTCTCGGACAAGGATAGTGGTTAATGACACTTGTTTGAGGCACCCAATAAGCATGGTGGTTAATCTCGCTTACTCATGGACTAATGTGACTGGCAAGGACGGTCGTAAATCCTGCTTGTGTATTCTTTGTGTTTACAATCCGAGCAAGAACGGTGGTTAATCTTACTTGTTTCAGGTACCCGATAAGGATGGTTAGTTAATCCTGCTTACTCATGGTCTAATGTGATAAGCAAGGGTGGTGGTTGATCCCGCTTGTGTGTTCCGGACAAGGACGATTGGTGAATCCCGCTTCTTTGTGGAACCTTCGGGTAAGGACGGTGGTGAATTTCGCTTACTCGTGTCAGGTTTGGCAACATAGCCGACGTATGAACTCATGGCCAGTAGGACAGGCATGCATCATACTGCATTTGTTTGCATTTGCTTGGGTCAGCATAATTATTTGGCTTGCCTAATTCACATCCTGTTAATTGCTAATTGTACTATTTGTCGTACTTGCTCTCTATGTGTGATTGTCTACTTGTCCATTTGATTGCTTTAGTTTGTGACTTGTTAGTTTGGAGTGTGGTGGCGTGTAATTGATTATATGTGGGGCCGGATGCCGAGATTTGATTATTTTGGGTCGAAGGCCATGACTGGTTCATCCGGAGGCCGTAATTTGGTAGGTTGGTAGAGGTTAATACACACATTGACTGTGGTGGTTTGTGTGTTGATTGATTTTGATTTGGGCCGGAGACCGTGATTGATTTATGGTTAGGCTTGGTAAAGTATGAAAGATCAAACTGGTTCAGCATAGACTTAATGAACCTACGCTTGGAACAAGTTAGTCATTCATATAGTTTAAGTAACTTTTAAGATTTTATAATGGAAGTATGAATTTGGATTTTGAATAGGTAAATGTTAGTTTTTGAAAAGATTCATAAGACGAGCAATAATTGACGTTAGGATTTTTGCCAGTAAAGAATTTCATAAAAACAGTCGCGTTGTAGATATAGTCTCTAAACCGACAGAAATCCCTTCGTACAAACGTTTTGGTTGTCACAAGTAACAAACCCCTTTTAAATTGATAACCAAGTATTCAAACCTCTGGTCGTCTTCTCAAGGAATTGCAGGGAAGTATGTTCTTATTATTGGTTATGAAGATTGTAAATTGGGGGTTTTGGAAGTAAGGTGGGAATATGTTATATGACAAGTAAAATAAAATAATAATAATAAAATCTCTTGACAAGGTATAAGAAATTGGAAGTCCAGACTTAGTTATCCTTATCAATAACAATGAAAGTTGAATCTTAATTCCACTTAGTTAACCTCTACTAAAGCAAAGGAAAGTCAAGGGACAAATTGGTTTGATCTTCGAATCCTATTTATTTCCTAAGAAAAGCTTGGGATTATTGAAGTTCAACTCAATTGGCAAGATAACAATTAACAATTATGCTATTAAGTTGGATAATTCCTGAGTTACTGATTTCTTAACCAAGACCAAAAGGGGAAAAGTAAATCTACTGGAATAAGAATGCCTTCAGATGGGAAGCAATAATCATGTAAATAAAAGAAAGCAATATTAAACTGAAATACCTCAAATTGCATTAACAAAAGAACTTAAATCTGACATAGACATGCATGGAAAAATAAATAAAAGAACATTGAACTTGGATTGAGAGTCACTCCTAAAACTAAGAGAAGTCCTAAATCCTAATCCTAAGAGAGAGGAGAGAACCTCTCTCTCTAAAAACTACATCTACTCCTAAAATTTGTAAATGTGAGAGCCTCCTCATGAATGAATGCATTTTCCCACTTTATAGCCTCTAATCTGTGTTTTCTGAGCCACAAACTGGGTCAAAAACAGTCCAGAATTTGCTGGTTTCGAATTTTGCCACGCTGGTTTTTCGTCATTGCGACGCGGCCGCATGGATCATGCGGTCGCGTCGCCTAGCGTCAGGGGAACTGTAGCATATTATATATCAAATCGAAGCCCCGGATATTAGCTTTCCAACACAACTGAAATCGCATCGTTTGGACCTCTGTAGCTAAAGTTATAGCTGTTTAAGTGCAAAGAGGTCAGGCTGGACAGCTTAGCAATTTCTCCAACTTCTTGTATTCCTTCCACTTTTGCATGCTTCTTTTCCATCCCCCAAGCCATTCCTGCCCTATAATCTCTGAAAGCACTTAACACACATATCAAGGCATCTAATGGTAATAAGAGAGGATTAATAATAAGCAAATATAAGATCAAAGAAGCATGTTTTCAATCAAAGCACATAATTAGGAAGGCAAATGTAAAACCATGCAATTAATATGAATAAGTGGGTAAAGAGTTGATGAAATCCACTCAATTGAGTACAAGATAAACCATAAAATAGTGATTTATCAATAATCACCATTCTTTTCTTTACACATATCCTCTTATGACAATTCTAAACTTTCTGGTGAGACCGTGTGATTAAGTTTTCACCCCCTACAGACTTCTCTTTTCAGGAAGCGAACAAGGAAGCTTATGACGTGATTTCTGCACTTTATGGTTGTATTATCATAGATGTCTTTTTCCTCGCCTTGTTATTGAGATTTATATTTTTGTAAAGAGGGATAGGAGTCATGATTGTAATGATGATTAATTTTTGTAAGTTACTTGTTTAAAGAATCCTTGTATATATATATATGAAGTCTTGTGATTGGTATTGTATGTATGCATGCTTGTAAAACGAAAGAAAAAGTATTTCTGGTTTTTCAAAGAAAACAGTGATATAGTTTCGGGTTAAAGGCTCCTATTTTATTATTATATATGTATGGAAGTCGTTGTAATATCCGCTTTATCAGAGTAGCACAACTATAAGTATGACATTCTAATAGTAACAATGTTACACATATAGATACAGTTATTCAAAACGGCAAGCCAAATACAAGATGCACACTCAATCATTACACACAAATGCAAATGATACATGCTTGCCCTACCGCTAATGAGCTCTTTTGTCAGTTATAAGCCAAAATCCAATATGTCTAGTAGCGAACCTTGTACAGTCCCTCGGTGTGCGCATCCCCAAGAGGTATTCATATTCTTCCTCTTTCATTAAATTTATTATCATGCATGATTCTCAAATCAATTGCTAGGGAGGGTGCCCTGCTCACCTTCCCTTGGGGTGTCATCTGGGAAGGTTTAAATGTCTGGCCATATCTTGCGAAGGAAGGTCAGTAAAGTGTCTCAAATCTCAATCCAGAGCAAGTGGGACAAACCACAATACTTTTATCTACCCAAGTGTTTCCAATCTCAACCCAAAGTAAGTGGGACAAACCATAATCCTTGCATCTACTCAGGCAACTCAAATATCAACCAGAACAAGTGGGACAAAGTCCCAACCCTTGCATCTACCCAGGAAACTCAAATATCAATCAAGCTTATTTTCATCATCTAATCATATCAACTCATCCTTTCAATCACTTCCGACTCATTTCGACTAAATAATTTCCTTCCTAATCCTTTCTACCTTCTAATCCACCGTCTCTATACACATTATAGGGGTTAAGAAAGTGAAAAAGCTAGCTGGATAGGCTAAAACAGTTAAACATAATCATTTTTGAGAAACAGGACAATCATGCATACGCATCCCCCATGCGTACGCATGAGTTCACTTTTGCACCTACGCGCAGAAACGCGCACGAAAATTGTTCAATTCTGAAATGCAAGTCGTGCGTATGCATCGGTCATGTGTATATATGATTTGGCTTTTGTGCGTATGCATGGGTCGTGCGTATACCCTAGTTTCTATAACTTCTGCAGAATTCAATTTTAATCCCCCAAATTCAAAATTTTATAACTTGTTGTGAAATTATCCATTTTCCTTCTTTCTTAGATGGTTTTCAAGGTCTTTTGACTAACTTTAATTTAAGATGAATTTCACTCAATTTCGAACTCCGAGCGCCAAGTTATGACCCGTCGAAGTTGGTTAAAAATCTGTTTTTACCAAATTCACACAATTCTTCAATTTTCTCAATTCTCAACTCAATTCAATCCTAAACCATTCCAAAACCATTTCTAGACATTTCAAACACTCGTTTATCAATCCTTAACTATTCCAAGCCTAATCAACCTATTTCCAACTTATTTAACACATTTCATCGACTATATCCATTTTCAACAACATACAACATTCATATATCCAAATTCTCAATCAAAGCTTCAACATACATACTCAATCTGATGCAATAATTTGCACCACTTACATCAACTTATCATATAGGGAATTTCTCACCCTATCACGGCCTCCGGCCTAATTCCACATCAATTACCATTATAACAATTAAACCACATTTTATTTCAACACAATTTCAATCATACCAACATATATCACAATTTTCACTAAATCAAACAATCAACCACAATAATTCAACAATAATCCTAAGTCTACTAGCCTAGAAATTCATGTCACATTACCATTACATGTTCTTGGTGTTCATCTTGACATTCAAAGTGTTCTTGCATGCATTGTGTGTTTTGATTTATAGTTTTCATGTTTTCAAATCAAATTTTTGTTTCTTATGAGTCAAATCAAATTTTTAATTTAAAAATTCTATCTTTTTCAAATCTTTTTTTTTTCAAAAATCAAATATTTTTCTTTTTTTTCTTTCATATTTTCGAAAATTTCAAATTGATTTTCAAAATATTTTTCTTTTTTCTATTTTATATTTTCAAAATTAATGCTAACAATTAATGTGATTGATTCAAAAATTTTTAATTTGTTACTTGCCTAGTAAGAAAGGTTCAATCTTTAAACTCTAGAATCATATCTTTTTAGTTTCTTGTTAGTCAAGTAATCAACTTTAATTTCAAAAATCAATTCTTTTTAAAATTTCTTTTTCAAATCTTTTTCAAAATAAATTTCAATTACATCTTTTTCAAAATCAATTTCAAAATCTTTTCTAACCTCTTATCTTTTCAAAATTGATTCTCAAATCTTTTTCAATTAACTACTTAACTTTTTGTTTGATTTTAAAAGTTTACTATTTCAATCATATCTTTTTCAAAACCACCTAACTACTTTTCTCTCTCCAATTTTCGAAAATCACTAACCTCTTTTTCAAAATTCCTTTTTAATTAACTAATTATTTTAAATTTTAATTTAATTTAATTTCATTTTTTTCTTAAAATTTTCGAATTTTAACTTTAATTTTAAATTAAAAACAAAATATTTTTATTTTATTTTATTTAATTTTCGAATTCTTCCCTCTCTCATCTCCTTCTAATTATTTATTTATCTACTCACACCCCTCTTTCACTCAAAAATTCGAACCCACTCTTCTCTTCTGTGTTCAACTTCTCATCTTTCTTCTCTTCTTATACTTACATAAGGAATCTCTATACTGTGACATAGAGGATTCCATATTTTCTTTTGTGTTCTCTTCTTTTTCATATGAGCAGGAACAAGGATAAGAACATTCTTGTTGAAGCTGATCTTGAACCTGAAAGGACTCTGAAGAGGAAGCTAAGGGAAGCTAAAGCACAACTCTCTGGAAAAAATTTGACAGAAATTTTCGAAAAAGAAGGAGACATGGCCGAAAATAATAACAATGCAAGGAAGATGCTTGGTGACTTTACTGCACCGAATTCCAACTTACATAGAAGAAGCATCTCAATCCCTGCCATTGGAGCAAACAATTTTGAGCTAAAGCCTCAATTAGTTTCTCTGATGCAACAGAATTGCAAGTTTCATGGACTTTCATCAGAAGATCCTTTTCAGTTCTTAACTGAATTCTTGCAAATCTGTGATACTGTTAAGACCAATGGGGTTGATCCCGAGGTCTATAGGCTTATGCTTTTCCCATTTGCTATAAGAGACAGAGCTAGAATATGGTTGGACTCTCAACCTAAAGATAGCCTGAACTCTTGGGATAAGCTGGTCACGACTTTCTTAGCCAAGTTCTTTCCTCCTCAAAAGCTTAGCAAACTTAGCGTGGATGTTCAAACCTTCAAACAGAAAGAAGATGAATCCCTCTATGAAGCTTGGGAGAGATACAAGAAACTGACCAAAAAGTATCCTTCTGACATACTTTCAGAATGGACCATCCTGGATATATTCTATGATGGTCTGACTGAATTATCTAAGATGTCATTGGACTATTCTGCAGGTGGATCCATTCACCTAAAGAAAATGCCTGCAGAAGCTCAGAAACTCATTGACATGGTTGCAAATAACCATTTCATGTACACTTCTGAAAGGAATCCTGTGAGTAATGGGACGCCTCAAAGGAAGGGAGTTCTTGAAATTGATGCTCTGAATGCCATGTTAGCTCAGAAAAAAATATTGACTCAGCAAGTCAATATGATTTCTCAGAGTCTGAATGGATTGCAAGCTGCATCCAACAATACTAAAGAGGCATCTTCTGAAGAAGAAGCTTATGATCCTGAGAATCCTGCAATAGCAGAGGTGAATTACATGGGTGAACCCTATGGAAACACCTATAATCCCTCATGGAGAAATCATCCAAATTTCTCATGGAAGGATCAACAAAAGCCTCAACAAGGCTTTAATAATGGTGGAAGAAACAGGTTTAGCAATGGCAAGCCTTTTCCATCATCCACTCAACAACAGACAGAGAATTTTGAGCAGAATCCATCTAGCTTAGCAAATATAGTCTCTGATATATCTAAAGCCACTCTAAGTTTCATGAATGAAACAAGGTCCTCCTTTAGAAATTTGGAGGCACAAGTGGGCCAGCTGAGTAAAAGGGTCACTGAAACTCCTCCTAGTACTCTCCCAAGCAATACAGAAGAGAATCCAAAAAGAGAGTGCAAGGCCATAACCTTACTTGGTGTGGCCGAACCCAGAGAGGAGGAGAAGGACGTGAATCCTAGTGAAGAAGACCTCCTGGGACGTCCATTGACCTATAAGGAGTTTCCCTTTGAGGAACCAAAGGAATCTGAGGCTCATCTAGAGACCATAGAGATTCCATTGAACCTCCTTTTGCCCTTCATAAGCTCTGATGAGTATTCATCATCTGAAGAGGATGAAGACTTTACTGAAGAGCAAGTTGCTAAATACCTTGGTGCAATCATGAAGCTGAATGCCAAATTATTTGGTAATGAGACTTGGGAAGATGAACCTCCCTTACTCACCAATGAATTGAATGCATTGGATAGGCAGAAATTACCTCAAAAGAAACAGGATCCTGGTAAATTCTTAATACCTTGTAACATAGGCACCATGACCTTTGAGAAGGCTCTATGTGACCTGGGGTCAGGCATAAACTTCATGCCACTCTCTGTAATGGAGAAACTAGGAATCTTTGAGGTACAGGCTGCCAAATTCTCATTAGAGATGGCAGACAAATCCATGAAACAAGCTTATGGACTAGTAGAGGACGTGTTAGTAAAGGTTGAAGATCCCTGCTGATTTCATAATCCTAGACACTGGGAAGGATGAGGATGAATCCATCATCCTTGGAAGGCCCTTCCTAGCCACAGTAAAAGCTGTGATTGATGTGGACAGAGGAGAGTTGGTCCTTCAACTGAATGAGGACAACCTTGTGTTTAAAATTCAAGGATCTCCTTCTGTAACCATGGAGAGGAAGCATGAAAAGCTTCTCTCACTGCAGAGTCAACCAAAGCCCCCACAGTCAAACTCTAAGTTTGGTGTTGGGAGGCCACAACCAAACTCTAAGTTTGGTTTTGAACCCCTATATTCAAACTCTAAATTTGGTGTTGGGAGGTCCCAACAATGCTCTGAATATCTGTGAGGCTCCATGAGAGCTCACTGTCAAGCTATTGATATTAAAGAAGCGCTTGTTGGGAGGCAACCCAATGTTATTTAACTATATCTATTTATTTTCTATTGTTATTTTATGTTTTCTTTAGGTTGATGATCATGTGAAGTCACAAAAACTGCTGGAAAATAAAAAATAGAATGAAAAATAGCATACCCTGGAGGAAGAGCATTCTGGCATTTAAATGCCAGAAACAAGCATCTGTCTGGCGTTAAACGCCAGAAACAAGCACCAGACTGGCATTTAACGCCAGAACAGAGCATGGAATTGGCGTTAAACGCCAGAAACAAGCAGCAATCTGGCGTTTAACGCCAGACATGCATTCTAAGGGCGTTTTGTACGCCTAATTGGAGCAGGGATGCTAAATCCTTGATCCCACTGGATCTGTGGACCCCACAGGATCCCCACCTACCCCACCTCTTCTTCTCTCCTCTTCACACCTTTTCATAACTCTCTTCCCCAAATACCCTTCACCAATCACCTCCATACCTTTTCCTCAAATACCCTTAACCACTCTTCCCCATAAACCCCACCTACCTCCAAAATTCAAATTCTTTTCCCTCCCAAACCCAACCCTAATGGCCGAAACCTACCACCCACCCCACCCCTATATAAATCCCTTAACACTACTCCATTTTCACACATTACAACCACCACTTCTCCCCCTTGGCCGAATACACTATCTCCCTCTATCTCCTCCATTTTCTTCTTCTTCTACTACTTTCTTTCTTCTTTTGCTCGGGGACGAGCAAACCTTTTAAGTTTGGTGTGGTAAAAGCATTGGTTTTTGTTTTTTCATAACCATGAATGGCACCTAAGGCCAGAGAAACCTCATGAAAGAGGAAAGGAAAGGCAATTGCTTCCACTTCTGAGTCATGGGAGATGGAGAGATTCATCTCAAGGGTCCATAGCTCAGTAGAAGAGCATTTGACTGCAAACAAGAGATCATGGACCTCAACAAGAGCATGAGAAAATTCCTCACCATGAAATCCCTAAGATGCCTCAAGGATGGAACACCAAGAGCACTCCATCATTCTCCATGAGATTAGAGAAGATCAAAGAGTTATGAGGGAGGAGCAACAAAGACAAGGAAGAGACATAGAGGAGCTCAAGAGCACCATTGGTTCTTCAAGAAGAGGAAGATGGCACCCTCACTAAGGTGGACCCGTTCCTTAATCTCCTTGTTCTTATTTTCCTGTTTTTTGGTTTTTGAGCCTTATGTTTTATTTATGTTTGTGTCTTTACTATATGATCATTAGTGTTTAAGTGTCGATATCTTAAAGCTATGAATGTCCTATGAATCCATCACCTCTCTTAAATGAAAAATGTTTTAAAACCAAAAGAACAAGAAGTACAGGGTTTCAAATTCATCCTTGAAACTAGTTTAATTATTTTGATGTGGTGACAATACTTTTTATTTTCTGAATGAATGCTTGAACAGTGCATATGTCTTTTGATATTTTTGTCTATGAATGTTAAAATTGTTGGCTCTTGAAAGAATGATGAAAAAGGAGAAATGTTATTTGATAATCTGAAAAATCATAAAAATGATTCTTGAAGCAAGAAAAAGCAGTGAATACAAAAAAATCTTGTGAAAAAAAGAAAAGAAAATTGGCAAAAAAAAATATAAAAGAAAGAAAAAAAAAACAAGCAGAAAAAGTCAAGAGCTCTTTAAACCAAAAGGCAAGAGCAAAAAGCCAGTAACCCTTTAAACTAAAAGGCAAGGGTAATAGAAAGGATCCAAGGCTTTGAGCATCAGTGGATAGGAGGGCCCAAAGAAATAAAATCCTGGCCTAAGCGGCTAAACCAAGCTGTCCCTAACCATGTGCTTGTGGCGTGAAGATGTCAAGCCAAAAGCTTGAGACTGAGCGGTTAAAGTCGATGTCCAAAGCAAAAATAGAGTGTGCTTAAGAACCTTGGACACCTCTAATTGGAGACTTTAGCAAAGCTGAGTCACAATCTGAAAAGGTTCACTCAGTTATGTGTTTGTGGCATGTATGTATCCGGTGGTAATACTGGAAAACAGAGTGCTTAGGGCCACGACCAAGACTCATAAAGTAGCTGTGTTCAAGAATTAACGTACTGAACTAGGAGAATCAATAACACTATCTAAATTCTAGGTTCCTATAGATGCCAATCATTCTGAACTTCAATGGATAAATTGAGATGCCAAAACTATTCAAGAGGCAAAAAGCTACTAGTCCCGCTCATCTGATTGGAGCTAAGTTTCATTGATATTTTGGAATTTATAGTATATTCTCTTCTTTTAATCCTATTTGATTTTCAGTTGCTTAGGGACAAGCAACAATTTAAGTTTGGTGTTGTGATGAGCGGATAATTTATACGCTTTTTGGCATTGTTTTTATATAGTTTTTAGTATGATTTAGTTAGTTTTTAGTATATTTTTATTAATTTTTAAATAAAAATCACATTTCTAGACTTTACTATGAGTTTGTGTGTTTTTCTGTGATTTTAGGTAATTTCTGGCTGAAATTGAGGGACTTAAGCAAAAATCAGATTCAGAGGCTGAAGAAGGACTGCAGATGTTGTTGGATTCTGACCTCCCTGCACTCAAAGTGGATTTTCTGGAGCTACAAGAGTCCAAATGGCGCACTCTCAATTGCGTTGGAAAGTACACATCCAGGGCTTTCCATCAATATATAATATTTTATACTTTGCCCAAGTTTAGATAATGCAAACTAGCGTTCAACGCCAGCTTTTTGCTCTATTCTGGAGTTAAACGCCAGAAACAGGTTACAAAGCAGAGTTAAATGCCAGAAATAGGTTACAAACTGGCGTTTAACTCCAAGGAAGACCTCTACACGTGAAAGCTTCAATGCTCAGCCCAAGCACACACCAAGTGGGCCTTGGAAGTGGATTTCTGCATCATTTACTCATTTCTGTAAACCCTAGTAACTAGTTTAGTAGAAATAGGACTTTTTACTATTGTATCTGAGAATCTTTTGATCATGATTTGATGATTGAACCCTCTTTGGGAGGCTGGCCATTCGGCCATGCCTGGACCATTATCACTTATGTATTTTCAACGGTAGAGTTTCTACACACCATAGATTAAGGTGTGGAGATCTGCTGTTCCTCATGAATTAATGCAAAATACTATTGTTTTTCTATTCAATTCAAGCCTATTTCTTCTTTAAGATATTCATTCGCATACAAGAACAAGATGAATGTGATGATTATGTGATGCTCATCATCATTCTCACTTATGAACGCGTGCTTGACAAACACTTCTGTTCTACATGTAAACAAGCTTGAATGTGTATCTCTTAGCCTCCTGATCTACGATCAGAGTCTTCGTGGTATAGGCTAGAATTATTGGTGGCCATTCTTGAGATTCAGAAAGTCTAAACCTTGTCTGTGGTATTCCGAGTAGGATCTGGGAAGAGATGGCTATGTTCAAACTCGCGAGTGCTGGGCTTAGTGACAGACGCAAAAGGATTACTGAATCCTATTCCAGTATAATCGAGAACCGACAGATGATTAGCCGTGTGGTGACAGCGCATTTTGGACCATTTTCACTGAGAGGACGGGATGTAGCCATTGACAACGGTGATACCCAACATACAGCTTGCCATAGAAAGGAGTAAGAAGGGTTGAATGAAGGCGATAGGAAAGCAGAGAATTAGAAGGAACAAAGCATCTCAAGTTTTTGATAGCTCTTTGATCTTCTCTAATCTCATGGAGAATGATGGAGTTCTCTTGGTGTTCCATCCTTAGTTGTCCCATGTTGGAACTTAATTCTCCTAGGGAGGTGTTGATTTGCTCCCAATAGTTTTGTGGAGGGAAGTGCATCCCTTGAGGCATCTCAGGAATTTCATAGTGAGGAATTTCCTCATGCTCTTGTTGAGGTCCATAGGTGGGCTCTCTTGTTTGCTCCATCCTTTTCTTAGTGATGAGCATTTGAGATGAATCTCTCAATCTCCCATGACTCAGAGGTGGAAGCTTTTGTCTTCCCTTTCCTCTTTCTAGAGGTTTCTCTGGCCTTAGGTGTCATAAATGGTTATGGAAAAAGAAAAAGCAACGCTTTTACCACATCAAACTTAGAAGGTTTGCTCGTCCTCGAGCAAAAGAAGAAAGAAAGGAGGAGAAGAAGAAGAAAATGGAGGTGATGGAGGGAGAAGGTGTATTCGGCCAAGGGGGAGAAGTGATGGTTGTAATGTGTGAAAATGGAGTAGTGTTGAGGGGTTTATATAGGGGTGGGGTGGAGGGTAGGTTTTGGCCATTAGGGTTGGGTTTGGGAGGGAAAAGAATTTGAATTTTGGAGGTAGGTGGGGTTGGTGGGGAAGAGTGGATGGATGTGAGTGGTTAAGGGCATTTGGGGAAGAGGTATAGAGGTGACTGGTGAAAGGTATTTGGGGAAGAAAGTTATGAAAAGGTGTGAAGAGGAGAGAAGAAGAGATGGGGTATGTGGGGATCCTGTGGGGTCCACAGATCCAGATGGGTCAAGGATGTATCATCCCTGCTCCTATTAGGCGTGTAAACGCCCTTGCAGTGCAATCCTAGCATTTAACGCCAGACTGCTGCCTGTTTTTGGCGTTAAACGCCCAAATGTAGCCTGTTTCTGGCGTTTAACGCCAGGTTGATGCTTGTTTCTGGCATTAAACACCAGTTTGGTGCTTGGTTTTGGCGTTAAACGCCAGACAGATGCTTGTTTCTAGCGTTTAAACGCCAAAATGCTCTTCCTCCAGGGTGTGCTTTTTTTTATGCTATTTTTCATTCTATTTTCGATTTTCAGTAGTTTTTGTGACTCCACATGATTATCAACCTAAAAAAAATAAGATAATAATAGAAAATAAATAAATATAATTAAATAACATTGGGTATCCAAGATTTTAGATAATTTGATGATCACTTGATTTTAAAATTTAGCAAAAACTTGGTATGCAAAATCATGATCGTTCATTCCTTGGTAACGGCGCTGAAAACTTAATACGCACGTTCATAATCTTAGTTCTTCTTCACAACTTCGCACAACTAACCCGCAAGTGCACTGGATCGTCCAAGTAATAAACCTTACGTGAGTAAGGGTCGATCCCATGGAGATTGTCGGCTTGAAGCAAGCTATGGTCACCTTGTAAATCTCAGTCAGGCGGATTCAAATGGCTATAGAGTTTTAATAATTAAAAGATAAATAAAATGTGAAATAGGATAGAGGTACTTATGTAATTCATTGGTGAGAATTTCAGATAAGCGTATGGAGATGCTTTGTTCCTTCTGATTCTCTGCTTTCCTATCGCCTTCATTCAACCCTTCTTACTCCTTTCTATGGCAAGCTGTATGTTGGGCATCACCGTTGTCAATGGCTACATCCCGTCCTCTCAGTGAAAATGGTCCAAAATACGCTGTCACCGCACGGCTAATCATCTGTCGGTTCTCGATCATACTGGAATAGGATTCAGTAATCCTTTTGAGTCTGTCACTACGCCCAGCACTCGCGAGTTTGAAGCTCGTCACAGCCATCCCTTCCCAGATCCTACTCGGAATACCACAGACAAGGTTTAGACTTTTCGGATCTCAAGAATGGCCGCCAATAATTCTAGCCTATACCACGAAGACTCTGATCGTAGATCAGGAGGCTAAGAGATACACATTCAAGCTTGTTTACATGTAGAACGGAAGTGTTTGTCAGGCACGCGTTCATAAGTGAGAATGATGATGAGCGTCACATAATCATCACATTCATCATGTTCTTGTGTGCAAATGAATATCTTAGAGAAGAAATAGGCTTGAGTTGAATAGAAAAACAATAGTACTTTGCATTAATTCATGAGGAACAGCAGAGCTCCACACCTTAATCTATGGTGTGTAGAAACTCTACCGTTGAAAATACATAAGTGATAATGGTCCAGGCATGGCGGAATGGCCAGCCTCCCAAAGAGGGTTCAATCATCAAAACATGATCAAAATATTTCTAACACAATAGTAAAAAGTTCTATTTATACTAAACTAGTTACTAGGGTTACAGAAATAAGTAAATGATGCAGAAATCTACTTCCGGGCCCACTTGGTGTGTGCTTAGACTGAGCATTGAAGCTTTCACGTGTAGAGGTCTTTCTTGGAGTTAAACGCCAGTTTGTAACTTGTTTCTGGCGTTTAACTCTGCTTTGCAACCTGTTTCTGGCATTTAACGCCAGAATAGGACAGAGAGCTGGCGTTGAATGGCAGTTTGCGTCTTCTAAACTCGAGCAAAGTATGGACTATTATATATTGTTGGAAAGCCCTAGATGTCTACTTTCCAACGCAATTAAAAGCGTGCCATTTGGACTTCTGTAGATCCATAAAATACACTTTGAGTGTAGGGAGGTCATAATCCAATAGCATCTGCAGTCCTTCTTTAGCCTCTGAATTTGATTTTTGCTCAAGTCCCTCAATTTCAGCTAGAAATTACCTGAAATCATAGAAAAACACACAAACTCATAGTAAAGTCCAGAAATGTGATTTTTATTTAAAAACTAATAAAAATATACTAAAAACTAACTAAATCATACTAAAAACTATATAAAAACAATGCCAAAAAGCGTATAAAATATCCGCTCATGACAACACCAGACTTAAATTGTTGCTTGTTTCCAAGCAACTGAAAATCAAATAGGATAAAAAGAAGAGAATATACTATAAATTCCAAAATATCAATGAAACTTAGCTCCAATCAGATGAGCGGGACTAGTAGCTTTTTGCCTCTTGAATAGTTCTCACTTTATCCATTGAAGTTCAGAATGATTGGCATCTATAGGAACTTAAAATTTAGATAGTGTTATTGATTCTCCTAGTTCAATATGTTGATTCTTGAACACAGCTACTTTATGAGTCTTGGCCGTGGCCCTAAGCGCTCTGTTTTCCAGTATTACCACCGGATACATACATGCCACAAACACATAACTGGGTGAACCTTTTCAGATTGTGACTCAGCGTTGCTAAAGTCCCTAATTAGAGGTGTCCAGGGTTCTTAAGCACACTCTTTTTTTGCTTTGGACCTTGACTTTAACCGCTCAGTCTCAAGTTTTCAGTTGACACCTTCACACCACAAGCAGATGGTTAGGGACAACTTGGTTTAGCCGCTTAGGCCAGGATTTTATTCCTTTAGGCCCTCCTATCCACTGATGCTCAAAGCCTTGGATCCTTTTTATTACCCTTGCCTTTTGGTTTTAAGGTCTATTGGCTTTTTGCTCTTGCCTTTTGGTTTAAAGAGCTTTTGGCTTTTTTCTGCTTGCTTTTTCTTTTTCTTTCTCTTTTTTTTTCGCCATTTTTTTCTTTTCTCTCTTCTTTTTTTTTCACAAGCTTTTGTATTCACTGCTTTTTCTTGCTTCAAGAATCAATTTTATGATTTTTCAGATGATAATAACATTTCTCCTTTTTCAACATTCTTTCAAGAGCCAACATATTTAACATTCATAGACAACAATATCAAAAGACATATGCACTGTTCAAGCATTCATTCAGAAAAGAAAAAGTATTGTCACCACATCAAAATAATTAAACTAGTTTCAAGGATGAATTCGAAACCCTGTACTTCTTGTTCTTTTGTTTTTAAAACATTTTTCATTTAAGAGAGGTGATGGATTCATAGGACATTCATAGCTTTAAGATATAGACACTTAAACACTAATGATCATATAGTAAAGACACAAACATAAATAAAACATAAGGCTCAAAAATCAAAAAATAGGAAAATAAGAACAATGAGATTAAGGAACTGGTCCACCTTAGTGAGGGTGGCGTCTTCCTCTTCTTGAAGAACCAATGGTGCTCTTGAGCTCCTCTATGCCTCTTCCTTGTCTTTGTTGCTCCTCCCTCAAAGTTGATCTTCTCTAATCTCATGGAGAATGATGGAGTGCTCTTGGTGTTCCATCCTTTGTTGTCCCATGTTGGAACTTAATTCTCCTAGGGAGGTGTTGATTTGCTCCCAATAGTTTTGTAGAGGGAAGTGCATCCCTTGAGGCATCTCAGGGATTTCATGGTGAGGAATTTACTCATGCTCTTGTTGAGGTCCATGATCTCTTGTTTGTAGTCAAGTACTCTTTTACTGAGCTATGGACCCTTGAGATGAATCTCTCCATCTCCCATGACTCAGAGGTGGAAGCAATTGCCTTCCCTTTCCTCTTTCTTGAGGTTTCTCTGGCCTTAGGTGCCATTGATGGTTATGGAAAAACAAAAAGCAATGCTTTTACCACACCAAACTTAAAAGGTTTTCTCGTCCCCGAGCAAAAGAAGAAAGAAAGTAGTAGAAGAAGAAGAAAATGGAGGAGATGGAGGGAGATAGTGTTGAGGGGTTTATATAGGGGTGGGGTGGGTGGTAGGTTTCGGCCATTAGGGTTGGGTTTGGGAGGGAAAAGAATTTGAATTTTGGAGGTAGGTGGGGTTTATGGGAAAGAGTGGTTAAGGGTATTTGGGGAAGAGGTATAGAGGTAATTGGTGAAGGGTATTTGGGGAAGAGAGTTATGAAAAGGTGTGAAGAGGAGAGAAGAAGAGGTGGGGTAGGTGGGGATCCTGTGGGGTCCACAGATCCAGTGGGATCAAGGATTTAGCATCCCTGCTCCAATTAGGCGTGCAAAACACCCTTAGAATGCATGTCTGGCGTTAAACGCCAGCTTGCTGCTTGTTTCTGGCATTTAACACCAATTCCATGCTCTGTTCTGGCGTTAAACGCCAGTCTGGTGCTTGTTTCTGGCGTTTAACGCCAGACAGATGGTTGTTTCTGGCGTTTAAATGCCAGAATGCTCTTACTCCAGGGTGTGCTATTTTTCATTCTATTTTTGATTTTCCAGTAGTTTTTGTGATTTCACATGATCATCAACCTAAAGAAAACATAAAATTACAATAGAAAATAATTAGATATAGTTAAATAACATTGGGTTGCCTCCCAACAAGCACTTCTTTAATGTCAATAGCTTGACAGTGAGCTCTCATAGAGCCTCACAGATATTCAGAGCATTGTTGGGACCTCCCAACACCAAACTTAGAGTTTGAATGTGGGGGTTCAACACCAAACTTAGAGTTTGGTTGTGGCCTCCCAACACCAAACTTAGAGTTTGAATGTGGGGGTTCAACACCAAAGTTAGAGTTTGGTTGTGGCCTCCCAACACCAAACTTAGAGTTTGAATGTGGGGGTTCAACACCAAACTTAGAGTTTGGTTGTGGCCTCCCAACACCAAACTTAGAGTTTGACTGTGGGGGCTTTGGTTGACTCTGTAGTGAGAGAAGCTTTTCATGCTTCCTCTCCATGGTTATAGAAGGAGATCCTTGAGTTTTAAACACAAGGTTGTGCTCATTCAGTTGAAGGACTAACTCTCCTCTGTCCACATTAATCACAGCTTTTGCTGTGGCTAGGAAGGGTCTTCCACGGATGATGGATTCATCATCATCCTTCCCAATGTCTAGGATTATGAAATCAGCAGGGATGTAAAGGCCTTCAACCTTTACTAACACGTCCTCTACTAGTCCATAAGCTTGTTTTCTTGAGTTGTCTGTGGTGCACGAAATTGTGATCTCAGGTAACGGCGCCAGAAACTCTGTACGCACGTCTTAATAAATCGTTTTTCATTCATAACTTCGATACAACTAACCAGCAAGTGCACTGGGTCGTCCAAGTAGTAAACCTTACGTGAGTAAGGGTCGATCCCACGGAGATTGTTGGTATGAAGCAAGCTATGGTCACCTTGTAAATCTCAGTCAGGAAGATATAAAAAGGTTATGGAGTTTTCGAAATTAAATAATAAGTAAACATAAAATAAGGATAGAAATACTTATGTAATTCATTGGTTAGAATTTCAGATAAGCGTATAGAGATGCATTCGTTCCTCTGAACCTCTGCTTTCCTGCTGTCTTCATCCAATCAATCTTACTCCTTTCCATGGCTAGCTTTATGTAAGGGCATCACCGTTGTCAATGGCTACATCCCATCCTCTTGTGAAAATGGTCCAAATGCTCTGTCACAGTACGGCTAATCATCTGAGGTTCTCGATCATACTGGAATAGGATTCACCCACCTTTTGCGTCTGTCACTACGCCCAGTACTCGCGAGTTTGAAGCTCGTCACAGTCATTCAATCCCTGAATCCTACTCGGAATACCACAGACAAGGTTTAGACTTTCCGGATTCTCATGAATGCTGCCATCAATCTAGCTTACACCACGAAGATTTTGATTAAGAGATCTAAGAGATACTCATTCAATCTAAGGTAGAACGGAAGTGGTTGTCAGGCACGCGTTCATAGGGAATGATGATGATTGTCACGTTCATCACATTCAGGTTGAAGTGCGAATGAATATCTTAGAAACGGAACAAGTTGAATTGAATAGAAAAATAGTAGTACTTTGCATTAATCTTTGAGGAACAGCAGAGCTCCACACCTTAATCTATGGAGAGCAGAAACTCTACCGTTGAAAAATACATAAGTGAAAGGTTCAGGCATGGCCGAGAGGCCAGCCCCCAAAACGTGATTACAGGATCAAAAAATACAATCCAGGATGTCAAATACAATAGTAAAAAGTCATATTTATACTAAACTAGTTACTAGGGTTTACAGAAGTAAGTAATTGATGCATAAATCCACTTCCGAGGCCCACTTGGTGTGTGCTTGGGATGAGCTTGAATGTTACACGTGCAGAGGCTCTTTCTGGAGTTGAACGCCAGGGTGTAACATATTTCTGGCGTTCAACTCTGGTTTGTGACTTGTTTCTGGCGTTTAACTCCAGACAGCAGCGTAGAACTGGCGTTCAACGCCCTTTTACGTCGTCTAAACTCGGCCAAAGTATGGACTATTATACATTGCTGGAAAGCCCTGGATGTCTACTTTCCAACGCAATTGGACGCGTGCCATTTGAGTTCTGTAGCTCCAGAAAATCCACTTTGAGTGCAGGGAGGTCAGAATCCAACAGCATCAGCAGTCCTTCTTCAACCTTTGAATCTGATTTTTGCTCAAGTCCCTCAATTTCAGCCAGAAAATACTTGAAATCACAGAAAAACACACAAACTCATAGTAAAGTCCAGAAATGTGAATTTAACATAAAAACTAATGAAAGCATCCCTAAAAGTAACTAGATTCTACTAAAAACATACTAAAAACAATGCCAAAAAGCGTATAAATTATCCGCTCATCACAACACCAAACTTAAATTGTTGCTTGTCCCCAAGCAACTGAAAATCAAATAGGATAAAAAGAAGAGAATATACTATAAATTCCAAACTATCAATGAAACATAGCTCCAATTAAATGAGCGGGACTTGTAGCTTTTTGCCTCTTGAATAGTTTTGGCATCTCACTTTATCCATTGAGGTTCAGAATGATTGGCATCTATAAGAACTCAGAGTTCAGATAGTGTTATTAATTCTCCTAGTTCAGTATGATGATTCTTGAACACAGCTATTTTATGAGTCTTGGCCGTGGCCCTAAGCACTTTGTTTTCCAGTATTACCACCGGATACATAAATGCCACAGACACATAATTGGGTGAACCTTTTCAGATTGTGACTCAGCTTTGCTAAAGTCCCCAATTAGAGGTGTCCAGGGTTCTTAAGCACACTCTTCTTTTGCTTTGGACCTTGACTTTAACCGCTCAGTCTCAAGTTTTCACTTGACACCTTCACGCCACAAGCACATGGTTAGGGACAGCTTGGTTTAGCCGCTTAGGCCAGGATTTTATTCCTTTAGGCCCTCCTATCCACTGATGCTCAAAGCCTTGGGATCCTTTTTATTTACCCTTGCCTTTTGGTTTTAAGGGTTACTGGCTTTTTGCTCTTGCTTCTTGGTTTTAAGAGCTTTTGGCTTTTTCTGCTTGCTTTTTCTTTTTCTTTCCATTTTTTTGCAATATTTTTTTTTTCTGCAAGCTTTGTTCTTTGCTGCTTTTTCTTGCTTCAAGAATTATTTTTATGATTTTTCAGATTATCAAGTAACATGTCTCCTTGTCATCATTCTTTCAAGAGCCAACATATTTAACATTCTTAAACAACAACTTCAAAAGACATATGCACTGTTCAAGCATTCATTCAGAAAACAAGAAGCATTGTCACCACATCAATATAATTAAACTAAGTTCAAGGATAAATTTGAAACTCATGTACTTCTTGTTCTTTTGAATTAAAACATTTTTCATTTAAGAGAGGTGATGGATTCATAGGACATTCATAACTTTAAGACAAAGTTACTAACTACTAATGATCATGTAATAAAGACACAAACATGGATAAGCACTTAACATAGAGAAAACGAAAAACAGAGAATAAGAACAAGGAATGAGTCCACCTTAGTGATGGTGGCATTTCCTTCATGAGGAACCAATGATGTCCTTGAGTTCTTCTATGTCTCTTCCTTGTCTTTGTTGCTCCTCCCTCATTGCTTTTTTATCTTCTCTTATTTTATGAAGGATGATGGAGTGCTCTTGATGTTCCACCCTTAATTATCCCATGTTGGAACTTAATTCTCCTAGGGAGTTGTTGATTTGCTCCCAATAGTTTTGTGGAGGAAGATGCATTTGAGGCATCTCCGGAATCTCATGGTGATGAGCTTCATGCGTCTCTTGAGATCCATGAATGGGTTCTCTTGCTTGCTCCATCCTTTTCTTAGTGATGGGCTTTTCTTCCTCAATGGGAATGTCTCCTTCTATGAAAGCTTCAACTGAGTAACATAGATGGCAAATAAGATGAGGAAAAGCTAGCCTTTCCATGGGGGAGGACTTTTCGGCTATTTTGTAGAGTTCAAGGGAGATGACTTCATGAACTTCTACTTCCTCTCCAATCATGATGCTATAGATCATGATGGCCCGATCCACAGTAACTTCAGATCGGTTGCTAGTGGGGATGATGGAGCGTTGGATGAACTCCAACCATCCTCTAGCCACAGGCTTGAGGTCCAGTCTTCTTAATTGAACCGGCTTGCCTTTGGAGTCAATCTTTCATTGAGCTCCTTCCACGCATATGTCCATGAGGACTTGGTCCAACCTTTGATTAAAGTTGACCCTTCTAGTGTAGGGGCGTGCATCTCCTTGCATCATAGGCAAGTTAAACGCCAACCTCACATTTTCCGGACTAAAATCTAAGTATTTCCCCCGAACCATTGTAATATAATTCTTTGGGTTTGGGTTCTTACTTTGATCATGGTTCCTAGTGATCCATGCATTGGCATAGAACTCTTGAACCATTAGGATGCCGACTTGTTGGATGGATTTTGTTAGAACTTCTCAACCTCTTCTTTGGATTTCATGTCGGATCTCTAGATACTCATTCTTCTTGAGCTTGAAAGGGACCTCCGGGATCACCTTCTTCTTGGCCACAACATCATAGAAGTGGTCTTGATGAGCTTTGGAGATGAATCTTTCCATCTCCCATGACTCGGAGGTGGAAGATTTTGTCTTCCCTTTCCCTTTTCTAGAGGATTCTCCGGTCTTGGGTGCCATCAATGGTAATGGAAAAACAAAAAGCTTATGCTTTTACCACACCAAACTTAGAATATTGCTCGCCCTCGAGCAAGAGAAGAAAGAAGAGATGAAGAAGAAGAAGAAATGGAGGAGAGGGAGAGAGAGATGTGTTTCGGCCAAGAAGGGGAATAGAGGGTTGTGTTGTGTGAAAATGAGGAAGAATGGAGGGCTATATATAGGGAAGGGAGGGGGGGTAAGGTTCGGCCATAAGGGTGGGTTTTGGGTGGGAAATTAATTTTGAATTTTGAAGGTAGGTGGAGTTTATGAGGTAGGTTTATGGGGAAGAGTGGATGGATGTGAGTGGTGAAGTGGTGATAAGGAAGAGAGATTGAGGTGATTGGTGAAGAGTTTTGGGGAAGAGTGTTTATGGAATTGTGTGAAAGAGGGGTGAGAAGAAGTTAGTGGAGGTAGGTGGGGATCCTGTGGGGTCCACAGATCCTGAGGTGTTCAAGGATTTACAACCTTGCACCAAATTAGGCATGCAAAATGCCCTTGCACACAACTCTGGGCGTTCAGCGCCAGATTGGTACTTGTTCTGGGCGTTGAACGCCCATTTGTTGCCTATTTCTGGCGTTGAACGCCAGAAGCATGCTTGTTCTGGGCGTTCAGCGCCAGCTCTTCTCCAGGGTGCAATTCTGGCGTTCAAACGCCCAGATGCTGCCCATTTTGGGCGTTCAGCACCAGAACTATGCTCTATTCTGGCATTGAACGCCAGCCAGATGCTTCTTACTGGCGTTTAAACGCCAGTAAGGTCTTCCTCCAGGGTGTGATTTTTCTTCTGCTGTTTTTGATTCTGTTTTCAATTTTTATATTTATTTTGTGACTCCACATGATCATGAACCTAATAAAACATGAAAGAACAAGAAAAATAGAATTAGATAAATAAAAATTGGGTTGTCTCCCAACAAGCGCTTCTTTAATGTCAATAGCTTGACAGTGGGCTCTCATGGAGCCTCACAGATGTTTAGAGCATTGTTGAGACTCCCCAACACCAAACTTAGATTTTGGATATGGGAGTTCAACACCAAACTTAGAGTTTGGTTGTGGCCTCCCAACACCAAACTTAGAGTTTGACTGTGGGGGCTCTGGTTGACTTTGTTTTGAGAGAAGCTTTTTATGCTTCCTCTCCATGTTTACAGAAGGATAACCTTGAGTTGTAAACACAAGGGAGTCCCCATTCAATTGAAGGACTAATTCACCTCTGTCAACATCAATCACAGCTCTTGCTGTGGCTAGGAAGGGTCTTCCAAGGATGATGGATTCATCCTCATTCTTCCCAGTATCTAGGACTATGAAATCAGCAGGGATGTAAAGGCCTTCAACCTTTACTAACATGTCCTCTACTTGTCCATAAGCCTGTTTTCTTGAATTGTCTGCCATTTCTAATGAGATTTTAGCAGCTTGCACCCCATAGATTCCAAGTTTCTCTATTACAGAGAGGGGGCATGAGGTTTATCCCTGACCCAAGGTCACACAGAGCCTTCTCAAAGGTCATGGTGCCTATGGTACAAGGTATTAAGAACTTTCCAGGATCCTGTCTCTTCTGAGGCAATGTCAGTTGATCCAGATCACTCAGTTCATTAGTGAACAAGGGAGGTTCATCTTTCCAAGTCTCAATACCAAATAATTTGGCATTCAGCTTCATGATTGCACCAAGAAACTTGGCAGCTTGCTCTTCAGTATCATCCTCATTCTCTTCAGAAGGGGAATACTCATCAGAGCTCATGAATGGCATAAGGAGGTTTAATGGAATCCCTAGGGTCTCTAGGTGAGCCTCAGATTTCTTTGGTTCCTCAGAGGGAAGCTCCTTATTGATCACTGAACGTCCCAGGAGGTCTTCCTCCTTGGGATTCACGTCCTCTCCTTCCTTTACAGGTTCGGCCATGGTGATCAATTCAACGGCCTTGCACTCTCCTTTTGGATTTTCTTCTGTATTGCTTGGGAGAGTACTAGGAGGGATTTCAGTGATCCTTTTACTCAGCTGGCCCACTTGTGCTTCCAAATTTCTAATGGAGGACCTTGTTTTATTCATGAAACTTACAGTGGCCTTAGATAGATCAGAGACTAAGTTTGTTAAATTAGAGGTGTTTTGTTCAGAGTTCTCTGTCTGTTGCTGAGTGGATGGTGGAAAAGGCTTGCTATTGCTAAACTTGTATCTTCCACCATTATTAAAGCTTTGTTGAGGCTTTTGTTGATCCTTCCATGAGAGATTTGGATGATTTCTCCATGATGGATTATAGGTGTTTCCATAAGGTTCACCTAAGTAATTTACCTCTGCTATTGCAAGGTTCTCAGGATCATAAGCTTCTTCTTCAGAAGATGCCTCTTGAGTACTGTTGGATGCAGCTTGTATTCCATTTAGACTCTGAGAAATCATATTGACTTGCTGAGTCAATATTTTATTTTGAGCCAATATGGCATTCAAAGTATCAATTTCAAGAACTCCCTTCTTCATAGACGTCCCATTACTCACAGGATTCCTCTCAGAAGTGTACATGAACTGGTTATTAGCAACCATGTCAATGAGTTCTTGAGCTTCTGCAGGCGTTTTCTTTAGGTGAATGGATCCACCTGCAGAGGTATCCAATGACATCTTAGCTAATTCAGACAGACCATCATAGAATATATCCAAGATGGTCCATTCTGAAAGCATGTCAGAAGGACACTTTTTGGTCAGTCCTTTGTATCTCTCCCAAGCTTCATAGAGGGATTCACCTTCTTTCTGTCTGAAGGTCTGAACATCCACTCTAAGCTTACTCAGCTTTTGAGGAGGAAAGAACTTGGCTAAGAAAGCCTTGACCAGCTTATCCCAAGAGTTCAGGCTATCTTTAGGTTGAGAGTCCAACCATATTCTAGCTCTGTCTCTTACAGCAAAAGGGAAAAGCATGAGCCTGTAGACTTCAGGATCTACTCCATTAGTCTTAACAGTATCACATATCTGCAAGAATTCAGTTAAGAACTGAAAAGGATCTTCAGATGAAAGTCCATGAAACTTGCAGTTCTGCTGCATCAGAGAAACTAATTGAGATTTAAGCTCAAAATTGTTTGCTCCAATGGCAGGAATGGAGATGCTTCTTCCATGTAATTTGGAATTAGGTGCAGTAAAGTCACTAAGCATCCTCCTTGCATTATTATTATTTTCGGCTGCCATCTCCTCTTCTTGTTCAAACATTTCTGAAAGGTTATCTCTGGATTGTTGTATTTTAGCTTCTCTTAGTTTTCTCTTCAGAGTCCTTTCAGGTTCTTGATCTGCTTCAACAAGAATAAATGAATAAATGAAGAAATTTGGTGCAGTAAATTCCAACTTACATGGAAGAAGCATCTCAATCCCTGCCATTGGAGCAAACAATTTTGAGCTAAAGCCTCAATTAGTTTCTCGGATGCAATAGAATTGCAAGTTTCATGGACTTCCATTAGAAGATCCTTTTCAGTTCTTAACTGAATTCTTGCAAATCTGTGATACTGTTAAGACCAATGGGGTTAATCCCGAGGTCTACAGGCTTATGCTTTTCCCATTTGCTGTAAGAGACAGAGCTAGAATATGGTTGGACTCTCAACCTAAATATAGCCTAAACTCTTGAGATAAGCTGGTCACGGCTTTCTTAGCCAAGTTCTTTCCTCCTCAAAAGCTTAGCAAGCTTAGAGTGGATGTTCAAACCTTCAAACAGAAAGAAGGTGAATCCTCTATGAAGCTTGGGAGAGATATAAGCAACTGATCAAAAAGTGTCCTTCTGACATGCTTTCAGAATGGACCATCTTGGATATATTCTATGATGGTCTATCTGAATTATCTAAAATATCATTGGACCATTTTGCAGGAGGATCCATTCACCTAAAGAAAACGCCTGCAGAAGCTTAGGAACTCAATGATATGGTTGCAAATAACCAATTCATGTACACTTCTGAAAGGAATCCTGTGAGTAATGGGATGCCTCAGAGGAAGGGAGTTCTTGAAATTGATGCTCTGAATGCCATAATGGCTCAAAATAAAATTTTGACCCAGCATGTCAATATGATTTCTCAGAGTCTGAATGGATTGCAAGCTGCATCTAACAGTACTAAAGAGGCATCTTCTGAAGAAGAAGCTTATGATCCTGAGAACCCTGCAATAGAAGAGGTGAATTACATGGGTGAACCCTATGGAAACACCTATAATCCCTCATGGAGAAATTATCGAAATTTCTCATGGAAGGATCAACAAAAGCCTCAACAAGGCTTTAATAATGGTGGAAGAAACAGGTTTAGCAATAGCAAGCCTTTTTCATCATCCTCTCAGCAATAGACAGAGAATTCTGAGTAGAGTCCATCTACCTTAGCAAATATAGTCTCTGATCTATCTAAGGCTACTCTAAGTTTCATGAATGAAACAAGGTCCTCCATTAGAAATTTGGAGGCACAAGTGGGCCAGCTGAGTAAAAGAGTCACTGAAACTCCTCCTAGCACTCTCCTAAGCAATACAGAAGAGAATCCAAAAAAAGAGTGCAAGGCCATAACCTTACTTGGTGTGGCCGAACCCAGAATGGAGGAGAAGGACGTGAATCCTAGTGAGGAAGACCTCCTAGGACGTTCACTGACCAATAAGGAGTTTTCCTTTGAGGAACCAAAGGAATCTGAGGCTCATCTAGAGACCATAGAGATTCTATTGAACCTCCTTTTACCATTCACGAGCTCTGATGACTATTCATCTTCTGAAGAAGATGAAGACATTGCTGAAGAGCAAGTTGCTCAATATTTAGGAGCAATCATGAAGCTGAATGCCAAATTATTTGGTAATGAGACTTGGGAGGATGAACCTCCATTGCTCATCAAGGAACTAAATGCCTTGGTTCAGCAAACTCTACCTCAAAAGAAACAGGATCCTGGTAAATTCCTAATTCCCTGTAACATAGGCACCATGACCTTTGAGAAGGCTCTGTGTGACCTGGGGTCAGGCATAAACTTAGTGCCACTCTCTGTAATGGGGAAACTAGGAATCTTTGAGGTACAGGTTGCCAAATTCTCATTAGAGATGGCAGACAAATCCATGAAATAGGTTTATGGACTAGTAGAGGACGTGTTAGTAAAGGTTGAAGGCCTTTACATCCCTGCTGATTTCATAATCCTAGACATTGGGAAAGATGAGGATGAATCTATCATTCTTGGAAGGCCCTTACTAGCCACAGTAAAAGCTGTGATTGATGTGGACAGAGGAGAGTTAGTCCTTTAACTGAATGAGGACAACCTTGTGTTTAAAACTCAAGGATCTCCTTCTGTAACCATGGAGAGGAAGCATGAAAAGCTTCTCTCACTGCAAAGTCAACCAAAGCCCCCACAGTCAAACTCTAAGTTTGGTGTTGGGAGGGCACAACCAAACTCTAAGTTTGGTGTTGAACCCCCACATTCAAACTCTAAGTTTGGTGTTAGGAGGTCCCAATAATGCTCTGAATATCTGTGAGGCTCCATGAGAGCTCACTGTCAAGCTATTGACATTAAAGAAGCGCTTGTTTGGAGGCAACCCAATGTTATTTAACTATATATATTTATTTTCTATTGTTATTTTACGTTTTCTTTAGGTTGATGATCATGTGAAGTCACAAAAACTGCTGGAAAATCAAAAACAGAATGAAAAATAGCACACCCTGGAGGAAGAGCATTCTGGCATTTAAACGCCAGAAACAAGCATCTGTCTGGCGTTAAACGCCAGAAACAAGCAGCAAGCTGGCGTTTAACGCCAGACATACATTCTAAGGGCGTTTTGCACGCTTAATTGGAGCAGGGATGCTAAATCCTTGACCCCACTGGACCTGTGGACCCCACAGGATCTCCACCTACCCCACCTCTTCTTCTCTCCTCTTCACACCTTTTCATAACTCTCTTCCCCAAATACCCTTCACCAATCACCTCTATACCTCTTCCCCGAATACCCTTAACCACTCTTCCCCAAAAACCCCACCTACCTCCAAAATTCAAATTCTTTTCCCACCCAAACCGAACCCTAATGGCCGAAACCTACCACCCACCCCACCCCTATATAAACCCCTCAACACTATCTCCCTCCATCTCCTCCATATTCTTTTTCTTCTACTACTTTCTTTCTTCTTTTGCTCGGGGATGAGCAAACCTTTTAAGTTTGGTGTGGTAAAAGCATTGCTTTTTATTTTTCCATAACCATCAATGGCACCTAAGGCCAGAGAAACCTCAAGAAAGAGGAAAGGGAAGGCAATTGCTTCCACCTTTGAGTCATGGGAGATGGAGAGATTCATCTCAAGGGTCCATAGCTCAGTAGAAGAGCATTTGACTGCAAACAAGAGATCATGGACCTCAACAAGACATGAGGAAATTCCTCACCATGAAATCTCTGAGATGCCTCAAGGGATGCACTTCCCTCCACAAAACTATTGGGAGCAAATCAACACTTTTCTAGGAGAATTAAGTTCCAACATGGGACAACTAAGGATGGAACACCAAGAGCACTCTATCATTCTCCATGAGATTAGAGAAGATCAAAGAGCTCTGAGGGAGGAGCAACAAAGACAAGGAAGAGACATAGAGGAATTGTAATTGATATTCCTTTTTTGGCACCGTTGCCGGGGATTGTTCGAGTTTGGACAACTGACGGTTTATTTTGTTGCTTAGATTTGGAAAAATTTATCTTTTTGATTTAGAGTCATTAAATTAGAGTCTTTTATTTTCTCTTCAAAAATCTTTCAAAAAATTTTTTTATTTTTCTTTATTAATTTTTAATTTTTATTTGACTCTTCTGTTTGAGTTTAGATTCATATTTTAAGTTTGGTGTCAATAGCATGTTTTTATTTTCCTTTAAATTTTCGAATTTGTGTTCATAGTTCTTTCTTGATCTTCAAGTTGTTCTTGCTATTTTTCTTGTTTGATCTTTAGTTTTTCTTGTTTTGTGTCTTTTCTTGCTTTTCTTGTGCGTTTTCAAATGATCAGTATTCAAAAAAGTTTATATACATTAAATACTTTTTTAAAACACATTAAATTTATAGCTCAGTTGGCTAGAGCGCTGTGCTTATGTTCTTGGTAATTGAGTATCTTCCTTTTAAAACTTTTTCAAAAATAATTTTTCTTTGATTAAATCTTGTGTCAAACTTTTAAGTTTGGTTTTCTTTTTATGTTCTTGAGTCTTTGAATTTTATTCTTGTTGTTCTTGTGAGTTTTCAAAGTGTTCTTGGTGTTCATCTTGACATTCAAAGTTTTCTTATTTGTTTTCTTTGTTTTGATCTAAAAATTCTAAGTTTGGTGTCATTTTATTGTTTTTCTCTTTCCTCATTGAATTAAAAAAAAAAATCTTTTCTCTTTATTTTAAGTAATTTTCGAAATTTATATAAGAATTTCAGATTTTTATTTTAAAATTTCTATTTTATCTTATCTTAGTTTTAAAAATTTCGAAATTCAAATCTTTTTCAAAAAAAAAATCATATCTTTTTCAAAAACTTATCTTATCTTATTTCAAATTTCAAATTTCAACTTCCAAAATTTAAAATTCAAATTTTAAAATTCAAATTTCAAAATTCAAAATTCAAATTTCAAATTTCAAAATTCAAAATTCAAAATTTAGTTTTCAAATTTAAAATTTAAATTTCAGAACTTTTTAATTTAAATTCCTTATCTTTTCTTACCTAGCTTATCTTATCTTTTCTAATCTCAAATCTTAAAATCAAATCTTTTTCATATCTTTTCTTTTTTTTTTATTTATTTTATTTTATTTTATTACAAGTATCTTTAATATAAAGACATATCTTTTTCAAAACTTCCTAACAAATTTCTCTCTCTTCATTTTTTCGAAAATCCTCACCCACATTTTTTTTTAAATATTTTTAATTAATTAATTTAGTTTTCAATTTTCTTTTATTTCTTTTTCTTCTAATTTTCAAAATTATAGTCAATTTTTCATTTATTTTATTTTATTTTATTTTAATTTCGATTTTCAAAAAAATATTTTATTTGCAATCTGCATCATCTCCCTTTCTCCATCATGGATCTAAGTGGAAATGAACAGTCCAGAAGGACTCTGTGGTCATATGCTAACCCCATTACTGCTGCATATGGGTGTAGCATCTGTATACCTCCCATCAAAGCAAGCAGTTTTGAGCTAAATCCTCAGCTCATTGTCATGGTGCAGCAAAATTGCCAGTATTCCGGTCTTCCACAGGAAGAACCTACTGAGTTTCTGGCGCAGTTCTTGCAAATTACTGACACAGTGCGTGACAAGGAGGTAGATCAGGATGTATACAGGCTGTTACTGTTTCCGTTTGCTGTAAAAGATCAAGCTAAGAGGTGGTCAAATAACCAACCCACAGCAAGCATAAGAACATGGGCACAGTTATCAGACAAATTCCTGAATCAATATTTCCCTCCAAAAAGGATGACACAGCTAAGGCTAGACATCCAAGGCTTTAAACAAGAGGATGATGAATCCCTTTATAACACATAGGAGAGGTACAGAGGGATGCTAAGGAGATACCCCTCTGAAATGTTTTCAGAGTAGGTGCAATTAGACATCTTCTACTACGGGCTTACAGAGAAAGCTCAGGTATCTCTAGACCACTCAGCTGGTGGATCTATACACATGAGAAAAACTATTGAAGAGGCTCAAGAGCTTATTGATATAGTTGCTAGAAATCAGCATCTGTACATAAGTAGTGGGTCCTCCATAAAAGAAGAAGCTGAAGTAGTATCTACTGAACTTGGTCCTCCAGAACAAGTTGCTGAATTCAATCAACAATTGTGTTTTCTAACAAAACAGCTAGCAGAATTCAAGGAGATGCTACAAGACACTAAAAATGCTAATAAAAATATGGAAGCATAATTGAATTAGACAAAACAGCAATTATCAAAGCAGATAACAGAAGAGTCCCAGGCAGTTCAATTAAGAAGTGGAAAAACATTAAATACCTCACTTCAGAGCAGCAGAAAGCCAAGAAAAGAACAACTGACAGAGGATGAGTAAAATATTATCCAAAATCCCTCTGAGGACAGTAAGAGCCCATAGAGGAATAACTCTGGCATTCAAACGCCAGAAACAGGCAAGGAGCTGGCGTCAAACGCCCAATGGAAGCTCAGTTCTGGCGTTCAAATGCCAGAAACAGGTAAGAAGTTGGCGTCCAACGCCAATCCAGCTTCCAACCCTGGCATTCAAACACCAGTGAGGGATCAGACACACATAAGTGCTTATAGCAACCCGTCTAAAAAGGCTTCTCCAACTACCTCTGTAGGAAATAAACCTGCAGCAACTAAGGTTGAGGAATACAAAGCCAAGATGCCTTATCCTCAAAAACTCTGCCAAGAGGAGCAGGATAAGCAATTTGCCCACTTCGCAGACTATCTCAGGACTCTTGAAAATAAGATTCTGTTTGCAGAGGCACTTGAGCAAATACACTCTTATGCCAAGTTCATGAAAGAGATCTTGAGTCATAAGAAGGATTGGAGAGAAATTGAAAGAGTTCTCCTCACTGAAGAATGCAGTACAGTCATTCTGAAAAGCTTCCCAGAAAAGCTTAAAGATCCCGGGAGCTTTATGATACCATGCATATTAGAGGGTAATTGCACTAAGACAGCTTTATGTGATCTTGGGGCAAGTATCAACCTAATACCTGCATCCACTATCAGAAAGCTTGGTTTAACTGAAGAAGTCAAACCAACCCGGATATGTCTCCAACTTGCTGATGGCTCCATTAAATACCCATCAGGTGTGATTGAAGACAAGATTGTCAGGGTTGGGCCATTCGCCTTTTCCACTGACTTTGTAGTACTGGAAATGGAAGAGCACAAGAGTGCTACTCTCATTCTAGGAAGACCTTTCCTAGCAACTGGACGAACTCTCATTGATGTCCAAAAGGGGGAAGTAACCCTGAGAGTCAATGAGGATGAGTTTAAGTTAAATGCTGTCAAAGCCATGCAGCATCCAGACACACCAAAAGACTACATAAAAGTTGATCTTATTGACTCTTTGGTAGAGGAGATCAACATGGACGAGAGTCTCAAATCAGAGCTAGAAGACATCTTTAAAGATGTTTAGCCTGATCTAAAGGAATCAGAGGAAATAAAAGAGCCTCTGAAAATTCCTCAGAAAGAGGAGAAACCTCCTAAACCCGAACTCAAACCACTACCACCGTCCCTGAAATATGCATTTCTGGGAGAAGGTGACACTTTTCCGGTGATTATAAGCTCTGCTTTAAATCCACAAGAAGAGAAAGCACTACTTCAAGTGCTAAGGACACACAAGGCAGCTCTTGGGTGGTCCATAAGTGATCTTAAGGGCATCAGCCCAGCAAGATACATGCACAAGATCCTATTGGAGGACGATGCTAAGCCAGTGGTTCAACCACAGAGGCGGCTAAATCCAGCCATGAAAGAGGTGGTGTAGAAAGAGGTCACCAAGTTACTGGAGGCTGGGATTATTTATCCTATTTCTGATAGCCCCTGGGTGAGCCCTATCCAAGTTGTCCCCAAGAAGGGAGGCATGACAGTGGTTCATAATGAAAGAAATGAACTGGTTCCTACAAGAACAGTTACAGGGTGGCGTATGTGTATTGATTACAGAAGGCTCAATACAGCCACCAGGAAGGATCACTTTCCTTTACCATTCATAGACCAGATGCTAGAAAGACTAGCAGGTCATGAATACTACTTTTTTTTTATGGCTATTCAGGTTACAACCAAATTGCAGTAGATCCTCAGGACCAAGAGTAAACAACATTCACATGTCCTTCTGGAGTGTTTGCCAACAGAAGGATGCCTTTTGGTCTGTGCAATGCACCTACAACCTTTCAGAGGTGCATGCTCTCTATCTTCTCTGATATGGTAGAGAAATTTTTGGAAGTCTTCATGGATGACTTTTCAGTCTTTGGAGACTCATTCAGCTCCTGCCTTGCCATTTAGCACTTATTCTGAAAAGATGCCAAGAGACCAACCTAGTTTTAAACTGGGAAAAATGTCACTTTATGGTAACTGAAGGAATTGTCCTTAGGCATAAAATTTCAAACAAGGGAATAGAGGTGGATCAAGCTAAAGTGGAAGTAATTGAAAAATTACCACCACCTGCCAATGTTAAGGCAATCAGAAGCTTTCTGGGGGCATGCAGGATTCTATAGGAGGTTTATAAAGGATTTTTCAAAAATTGCAAAACCTCTGAGCAATCTGCTAGCTGCTGACACGCCATTTGTGTTTGACACAGAGTGTTTGCAGGCGTTTGAAACTCTGAAAGCTAAGCTGGTCACATCACTAGTTATTTCTGCACCAGGCTAGACATTACCATTTGAACTAATGTGTGATGCCAGTGACCATGCCATTGGTGCAGTTCTGGGACAGAGGTATAACAAGCTTCTACATGTCATTTATTATGCTAGCCGTATTTTAAATGTTGCCCAGAAAAATTACACAACCACAGAAAAAGAATTACTTGCAGTGGTTTATGCTATTGACAAGTTTAGATCATACATAGTAGGATCAAAAGTGATTTTGTATACTGACCATGCTGCTCTTAAATATCTACTTACAAAGCAGGATTCAAAACCCAGGCTCATAAGATGGGTGTTGCTTCTGCAAGAGTTTGATATAAAAATAAGAGACAGAAAAGGGACAGAGAACCAAGTGGCTGATCATCTATCCCGGATAGAGCCAGTAGAAGGGACGTCTGATGACAGGTCATCTTAGCCTAGTTTCACTAGCCTTTTTCCTTTGTTTTCAATAGGTTTTATGCACTTTCTTGAGCCATAAGTAAGCCATTTGGGTAGAATTTCATGTTTTCCTTAGATTCAATCAACCATGGATAAATTGATGCATTTTCATGAGTTTTTGTACCATAATTACTTGAATTTCAAGAAGAAGAAGAACTCTCATGATTATAGCATAGCTTTGATACAATTGTTGATTGATGATAGGTGGAAAGAGGTTTGGAAGAAGGTTGAGGAAAAAGGGAATGGCAAAAAGCAAAGAAAGGAACTCACGTTTGAGCTCAAGTTTGCTTGAAACTTGGACTCAAACGTGAGGAAGAGCACAATTTCACCCTGGATGCATGCCAAGTTTGCGTCAACATTTGCCTCAAACTCGAGGTCAAACGTTGCTCCTCACAGCCTGAAGGGGTATACTTCCAACAAGAATAACTTGAGCTACAGAGCTCCAAATGAGGTGATTCAAAAAGCAATGGAAAGTAGGAATCGAGAGCTTTCCAAGAATCTATGGCACTGTATGGTGGACACTAAAATTGAGGGAGAAAACTGCCCCGAAATGTGCATAAATGAACATGGTGTCAACCTGCAGTGAGGCCAACTGACCTCTGCACCTTCGATGGAGTATAACTCGAGCTGTGAAGCTCCAAACTATGCACTCCCAATGGCATTGGAAAGTAGACATTCAGGGCTTTCCAAAAATATATAATAGTATGGGGTAGACAATGCATTTGAGCCTCCAGAATCTAGCGTTTTCGACCACATTTGAGGCAAACATCGCCTCAAACGTTGCACACCAAAGCCAGCGACCCTGTCCTCTTCAAAGGAGCATAACTTGAGTTGTAGATGTCCAATTGAGGTGATTCCAAATGGGTTAAAAAGCGGACATTCAGAGCTTTTCAACCATATATAATAGTCTATAGTGGGCATGAAATTGGCAACATTGACAAGCGGACAAAGTAGCATCCCAAGACTTGATGTGCAACAAGTGTCAACGTTTGCGTCCAAGTTGGGCCTCAAACTTGGACTCAAACGCCAATGACAGCAAAATGACCGTTCTGCATAAATCCTTCACGAAGACATTTGAGTCAACGTTTGCCTCAAACGTGAAGCACCAACATTCCAAATTACAAACGGATTTCTTCCCAAGTCCAAGAGCAACCATCCAGATCCATCTTCAACCCAATTCCACTCCAAAGCAAACAAAGCCCACATGACTCAAAGGCACACAGAGAAGTTAGATTAGAAATTTCATTTTTGTAAATATTATTTTCATTTTGTAAAAGCCTATATAAAGGCATTAGTTTCATTTCACTGAGGAGGCTAGCTCCACTAAGGAGTAGTAGGATTAGAGAACTCTCTATTTAATTTTCATTTCTGTTTTAAATCTTGGATTGAGAGTGGAAGGAATTCTGTTTTTATTCTCTATCTGCAAATTCTTTTTACTTCTTCTGCAATCTTTCTTTTAATTCTCTGCAACTTTTCTCTTGTTGGATCAAGGAAGAACTTGAGATCTAGACTTGTTTTCTAGTCTCCTCCACCCCTGAGATCTTCAACATCCTTTTAATTGCTGCAATTTAGCATCAGTCATTTTCTGTTTTTAATCTTTCAAGCATTTTTACTTTCTGTTGCATTGCTTCCAATTTACATTTCCTGCAATTGCTCTAAGTTCTTATTCACTGCAATTTTGCTTCTCTGCTTACATTGTTCCCAATTTATTCTTCCTGTAATTTAAATTTCCAGTTGCGTGATCTATTGCTCTCTTTAACTTCCAACACCCCAGCCCCTTTACATTTAATGCAATTTACATTTCTTGCAATTTAAGTTTCAGCTATTTCACTTTCTTGTTCTTTAAGTTACTTGAAATTTTACTTTCTGCATCTTTTAAATTCCTTGCAATCTACTTTCTGTTGGCTACATTTCACACAATTCACTCAATGTTAGCTTGACTAAACTAATCACCCACTAAAGTTGCTTGATCCATCAATCCCTGTGGGATCGACCTCACTCTAAGTGAGTTTTACTACTTGATGCGACCCGGTATACTTGCCGGTGAGTTTTAGGTGTTTGGAAATTCTTTTTTCCACAAAAACACCATCAAGTTTTTGGCGCCGTTGCCAGGGATTGATTAGATCAACAATGATTAAGTGGGTGAGAAGTCTAGATCAAGCATTTTCTTTATTTTTGTTTTCTGTTTTAGATTGAAACCAAGGTGTTTGAGTTTTTGCCTCACTAAGAAATTCTCATCTCTGATATGAGCAATTTCAATTTTCCTTCGTGTTGTGTTTTCCAAAATTCAAATGGAGTTCAACTCATTTTATAATCAAACAAATTTTATGGGATATTACCCACCATCACCAATTTCTAATGGTGGCTGGGAATATCACCAAGAAAATACAAATTCTAAGCACTCCAATCCATGGAGATTTGCTTCAGAGACACAAGATGAGCAAGAGAATCATATGGGATATTTTCCTCCACCACAAAATGATGCAAGTCATTATTCTAATGGTGGCTGGGAGTATCACCAAGGAATGAAAGAGCATCCACCCTCACGTCCCAGTTTCTCATTTGAAAGATCTTCATCACTTGATTATGCCTCAACACAAAGTTTCCTCCAAAATCCATACAAGTCATCCCATCAATCACACAACTCATTCCACACCCCTCAACACAACTTCACCACAATACATCCATGTCACCAAAATTATTCTCAACTTTCATCTCTTGAACCAACAGATGAGGATTACCTTCAAGCCATTGAAATACATAGAAAACTAGTGGAAAGATACACAAAATCTCCATCCTGGAAAGAAATAGTCTTCAAGAAGATGAATGGGCCCTTAGAACAAATAAGGGGGAACTTAGAACCATCAAACAGTAAGGATGAAGACCAATTGATGGATGTGAAGGATAAAGTGGAAGAGCAAGATGAGGAGGCTACTGCATCAAGTGAACTTTCAATAAAGAATGAGGTGGTTGAAAATGAAACTGCACTTGAGATGACAAGGGAACATGAAGACTCACAACTCTCACAAACGTCCCTGACCCAAAAACTCTCAACAATTGAATCTGTGATTAAAAAATATGAAGAGGAGATGAAGAAATGTTGGGAAGATCAACAAACCTCCTCAATGAAAAAGCTATTAAGTCAAATGTTGAGTGCAAGGGAGGAAGTGGAAGAGCAAGAAAGTGAGAAAGACAACCAAAGAATTTCAAACTCAAGTGAAGCAGAGAAGTACATGGAACCACCAATTCAAAAGGCTCTGGATGAATACAAAACTCCAATAATCACACAGCAACCAAGTGTTGAATCCAAAGAAGTGAAGGCAACTAGCAAGAACACCAATTCTGTCCCTAATCCAGCAAGCAAGATCAATCAAGCCATTTGCAAAAGGAAGCTTGTAGAGGAAAGGCCAAGACAAGGAGCACTAGCTAAATCTTTCCCCCCTTTGAGGTCATTCCTCTTAACAAACTAGAAGAAGAGGAAGAAATTGAAGAACAACATGTCAAGCTAGTGACAATAAAGAAGCGCTTGTTGGGAGGCAACCCAACCTGAGGTAATTTTCTCTTCATAGCTAATTTAATAAAAGAGTTGAGTAGATTTCTCTGTATTGCAAAGAGCTAAGTTTGGTGTTGCACACCAAAATAATTAAGGGGTGAATGATGGATGCTAAGTTTGGTGTTTCACCAAAAATTTCATTAAGAACACATTGCACCCTCAGCATGATCAGTATCAGCTCCAAACCATCAGAGAAACTGCTTAACAATTGTCATGTTTCTAGTTTTTAGTTGTTTTCTAGTTCATAGTTTGCTTTCTAGTTCATAGTTTATTTCCTTAATAAAAGTACTTGATGTTTCATGCATGTATTTATTCTGCTACATATAAAAGTAGGCAAGAAACTAAGTTTGGTGTTCCCACACCAACTTAGGTTCACAGAATCACAAGCATACATGCATGCTAACTGCCTCTCAAGTGCTTGGGGAACAAGCAACTTTCAATATCTTTTGTAGAAAGTCATTCAATCTCTTGGAGGAAAAGGTACATCATCATGGACAGAGGAAGGACATGGAACCCAACAATGATGATGACACAGAGGAAACAAATAGACTCCAAGAGGTTGTATTGTTCTCTGACTGATTCTAGTTCAAATATGTTAATTGAAAGTGCAAATGTCCCCTGTTGATTAGTGTCTTTCTAAATTCATTTACTGTCTGCAAGTTTGTTTGTTTTCGTGCTGTTATGGCTTACTAGTCTAAGTGCTTGATTCACTTTCATCTTACTTGAATTCTATGCTTTGTTCCACATGCTTGAATAAAAGAAAAATAACTGTGAAATAGAGAAAGAGTAAAAGTCTGGTATGATATGAGACAAAATAAGATTATGTGGTGGTATGTGCTGGTTCATTAGGTGATTTATAAATAAGGTTGAATGCTGGCATGACTTTGCGATATGAACTTGAGTTACATTTCATGAGACTTGACAAATGAAAAAGGTCCAAAATAAAAGAAAGAAAATGCAAAAGAAAGAAGCAAAAAGAAATACACAAGGCTGGGCACCAATGGCTGCAAATTTGGATAAATGCCTGTGATGTTCTTGTACAAAGATAAGCTTGGATAACTAGGTTCTAAGGGGTGCTTCATCACCCGGCAACTTGGGTTAACTAACCCGGGATTGCCAACCGAAAGTCTACCATCATGAGCTACTTTGAGACAAAGCATTTAGTAACCCAAAGAGGTGCTGGGCATCAATTTCCAAAGAACAAACATAGATGAAAAAAATAAGCTAAATGCCTATGATGTGTGTGTGCTAAGGAAAGGCTTGAGCAAGTAAGCCCATAGGGGTGTTTCAACACCTAGCATCTTGAACTAACTGGGGCGGGAATGTTGGCTGAAAGCTTACTCTAAAAAGCTGCCTTACCACATAACATTAAGCCTCAGCCAAGAAAAAAAAAATCCCAAGCAATAACAAGTCTCATTTTTTATGTAATTCAAGTAAGGATCCAAAGGAATGTTGATGTCTTAGCCCCAGAATAAAAATCCCTAAGATACCATGCATAAAAACCCCGTTTACCAGTATTTAATGTCTTCCAATAAAAGGCTTATACACTTCTCTGCTTCTAGTAATTTTCCTTATGTTTTACTGCTTGCTTGGGGACAAGTAAGGTTTAAGTTTGGTGTTGTGATGACAGGTCATCTTAGCCTAGTTTCACTAGCCTTTTTCCTTTGTTTTCAATAGGTTTTATGCACTTTCTTGAGCCATAGGTAAGCCATTTAGGTAGAATTCCATGTTTTCCTTAGATTCAATCAACCATGGATAAATTGATGCATTTTCATGAGTTTTTGTACCATAATTACTTGAATTTCAAGAAGAAGAAGAAGAACTCTCATGATTATAGCATATCTTTGATACAATTGTTGATTGATGATAGGTGGAAAGAGGTTTGGAAGAAGGTTGAGGAAAAAGGGAATGGCAAAAAGCAAAGAAAGGAACTCATGTTTGAGCTCAAGTTTGCCTCAAACTTGGACTCAAACGTGAGGAAGAGCACAATTTCACCCTGGATGCATGCCAAGTTTGCGCCAACGTTTGCCTCAAACTCGAGTTCAAACGTTGCTCCTCACAGCCTGAAGGGGTATACTTCCAACAGGAATAACTTGAGCTACAGAGCTTCAAATGAGGTAATTCAAAAAGCAATGGAAAGTAGGAATCGAGAGCTTTCCAAGCATATATGGCATTGCATGGTGGACACTAAAATTGAGGGAGAAAACTGCCCCAAAATGTGCATAAACGAACATGGTGTCAACCTGCAGTGAGGCCAACTGACCTCTGCACCTTCGATGGAGTATAACTCGAGCTATGAAGCTCCAAACTATGCACTCCCAATGGCATTGGAAAGTAGACATTCAGGGCTTTCTAACAATATATAATAGTATGGGGTGGACAATGCGTTTGAGCCTCTAGAATCTGGCATTTTCGACCACGTTTGAGGCAAACGTCGCCTCAAACGTTGCACACCAAAGCCAGCGACCCTGTCCTCTTCAAAGGAGCATAACTTGAGTTGTAGATGTCCAATTGAGGTTATTCTATAGTGGGCATAAATTGGCAACGTTGACAAGCGGACAAAGTAGCATCCCAAGACTTGATGTGCAACAAGTGTCAACGTTTGCGTCCAAGTTGGGCCTCAAACTTGGACTCAAACGCCAATGACAGCAAAATGGCCGTTCTGCATAAATCCTTCACGAAGATGTTTGAGTCAACGTTTGCCTCAAACGTTGACTCAAACGTGAAGCACCAACATTCCAAATTGCAAACGGATTTCTTCCCAAGTCAAGAGCAACCATCCGGATCCATCTTCAACCCAATTCCACTCTAAAGCAAACAAAGCCCACATGACTCAAAGGCACACAGAGAAGTTAGATTAGGAATTTCATTTTTGTAAATATTGTTTTCATTTTTCATTTTTATTTTGTAAAAGCCTATATAAAGGCATTAGTTTCATTTCACTGAGGAGGCTAGCTCCACTAAGGAGTAGTAGGATTAGAGAACGCTCTCTTTAATTTTTATTTCTATTTTAAATCTTGGATTGAAAGTGGAAGAAATTCTGTTTTCATTCTCTATCTACAAATTCTCTTTACTTCTTCTGCAATCTTTCTTTTAATTCTCTGCAACTTTTCTCTTGTTGGATCAAGGAAGGACTTGAGATCTAGACTTGTTTTCTAGTCTCCTCCACCCCTGAGATCTTCAACATCCTTTTAATTGCTGCAATTTAGCATCAGTCATTTTCTGTTTTTAATCTTTCAAGCATTTTTACTTTCTGTTGCATTGCTTCCAATTTACATTTCCTGCAATTGCTCTAAGCTCTTATTCACTGCAATTTTGCTTCTCTGCTTACATTGTTCCCAATTTATTCTTCCTGCAATTTAAATTTCCAGTTGCGTGATCTATTGCTCTCTTTAACTTCCAACACCCTAGCCCTTTTACATTTAATACAATTTACATTTCTTGCAATTTAAGTTTCAGCTATTTTACTTTCTTGTTCTTTAAGTTACTTGAAATTTTACTTTCTGCATCTTTTAAATTACTTGCAATCTACTTTCTGTTGGCTACATTTCACACAATTCACTCAATATTAGCTTGACTAAACTAATCACCCACTAAAGTTGCTTGATCCATCAATCCCTGTGGGATCGACCTCACTCTAAGTGAGTTTTACTACTTGATGCGACCCGGTATACTTGCCGGTGAGTTTTAGGTGTTTGGAAATTCATTTTTCCACAAAAACACCATCAACGTCCTTCCCCTCTATTGAGATCTCTGAAACCTTTCCGGATGAGCAACTGTTTGCCATCCAGGAAACACCATGGTTTGCAGATATTGCAAACTATAAAGCTGCAAGATTCATACCAAAGGAGTACAGCAAGCAACAAAAGAAAAAATTAATTACTGATGCAAAGTACTACCTGTGGGATGAACCATATCTCTTTAAGAGATGTACAGATGGAATAATCCATAGGTGTATGCCTAGAGAAGAAGCACAGAAGATCCTATGGCATTGTCATGGATCACAATATGGAGGACATTTCGGAGGTGAGCGAACAGCCACAAAAGTCCTCCAATGTGGCTTCTACTGGCCCACTCTCTATAAAGACTCCCGAGAGTTTGTGCGTAACTGTGACAGCTGCCAGATAGATGGTAATCTGCCTCACAGTTACCCCATGATGACAAGTCATCTTAGCCTAGTTTTACTAGTCTTTTTCCTTTGTTTTTAATAGGTTTTATGCACTTTCTTGCATTGTAAGTAAGTAATTTGGAATGGAATTGCATGATTTCTTTGAATCAATCAACCACCCTTTAATTGATACAAAATCATGAAGTTTAAACTAAAATTAATTGGTTTTAAATGAATTTTAAGCTTTGTGAATTTTGTGATACTTTGATTGGTTGTTTTGATTACTTGTAGGTGAAGAAAAGAAAAAAAATAAGAAAAGCGTAGCCTAAGGAGCATGATCTAAGCAAAGAAAGAAAGCGTGGCTCAAAGAAGGAGAAGCGTGGATGCATTCAAGAAACAAGAGCATAAAGCTCTTGCCAAGATCATTAAAGCTCTTGTGAAGAGCTTTCATTCAAATAATCAAGAGCCAAGAGCTTAAAAGCTCTTGCTAAGAGCTTTATCAAAAGCACATGGAAGAAGGAAGCAAGGCAAGCTCACATGTAAAGCTCTTGCCAAGAGCTTTGCCCAAGAGCTTTTTCGGGCATGCTTTGAAGAAAATCAAGGAAGAAAAGCTCACTAATGTACTCACCAAAGTTTGAACTCAAGACCAAAGGGAGAGAGTGAAGCGCTACTTTACAAGAAAAATAAGCCAAAATTGGCTTGTTTTCACTCCATGGGGTTCGAGCCATGTTCCTCAAGGAAGCAAAGCTTTAGGCGCTACTCTTGTGCCATGAAAAATGGGCAGCTTTTGCACTCCCCAAGGATTGAACCGGGCTCCTCAAGGAAGGGAGACTTTGGGCGCTACCTTTGTGCCAAGGAAAATGAGCAACAAGTGCTTCACCCAAGGCTTGAACCAGGAACCTCAAGGACAGCCAAAGCTCTTGCAAAGAGCTTTGTTATCTTGTCACAAGGGAAGGACCGTGTGCACTTAAACAAGGAAGGGAACCAAAGCTCTTGGCCAAAGCTCTTGCCAAGAGCCGAACCTTCCCCTGGGAGTTGCACCATGGGCTGAAAATTGAACTAAAAATCCAAATTAATTCATTTCTTCACCAATTATGAGAGCCCACCCAAATTCTTATATCCAAATTAGGAAGTGTATAAATAGGTGTTAGTTTGATTTAGTAGGGACTTTTTATCTTTTTGCTTCTTTTAATTTTCATTTTTGTAATTTTGAGACTTTTACTTTGAATTTGGATCTTGGAGAATTTGGAAGGAGAATTGATCTCTCTTCTTCCTTGTTCTTGCTTGAGTACTCTTTACTTCTTGCTTTGGATCTTGGGTGGAGAATTGAAGAAATTTTGTTTCAATCTCACCTTGAGATTTCTTGTTTACTTTCTGCATAATTCTAGAATTGTGCTTTGAATTCAATTCTGTTTACTGATTTCATTCTTCTATTCCTTTTGCAATTTACTTTTCCAATTTCATTTTGCAATTGTTCTTGTTGGATCAAGGAAGGATTTGAGATCTAGACTTGTTTTCTAGTCTCTTCCACTCTTGAGATCTTCAATATTCTTTTAATTGCTGCAATTAAGCATCAGTCACTTTCTGTTTTAATTCTCAAAGTATTTTTACTCTTCTGTTTGAAATTTACTTCAATTCAATTCATCTTTTGCTCTTCTGTTTGTTGCAATTTACTTCTACTTATTTAAATTCTGTAATCCAAACTCTCAATCCCTTTTATAATTCCAATAATTTATATTTCTTGCACTTTAAGATTCAGTTATTTATATTTCTTGCAATCTAAGCTTCTACAATTTAATTTACTTATTCTTTAAGATTCAGCACTTTTATTTTCTGTTCTCTTTAATTTAGTGCAATTCTTCCTTCTCCCTTTACAATTCATGCAATTTAGCTTCTGTCAATTATAAACCACTCAACCAATACTTGATTCGCTTGACTAAATCAACCGCTAAACTAAAATTGATCAATCCTTCAATCCCTGTGGGATCGGCCTCACTCATGTGAGTTATTATTACTTGATGCGACCCGGTACACTTGCCGGTGAGTTTTATATTGGATCATTTTCCACACATCACCCCATGCCTTAGCAAGGGATCTTAGAGATTGAGTTGTTTGACGTATGGGGTATTGACTTTATGGGGCCTTTCCTACCATCATACCCAAATACTTATATTCTGGTGGCAGTCGACTATGTATCCAAATGGGTAGAGGCCATCGCAACACCCACCAATGATACTAAGACAGTGCTGAAGTTCCTCCAGAAGCATATCTTCAGCAGGTTTGGTGTCCCTAGAGCACTAATCAGTGATGGGGGCACTCACTTCTGCAACAAATAGCTTTACTCTGCTATGGTCCGATATGGAATTAGCCACAAGGTGGTAACTTCGTATCATCCACAGACAAATGGGCAAGCTGAAGTCTCTAATAGAGAAATAAAAAGAATCCTAGAACGAACTGTAAGTACCCGTAGAAAGGATTGGGCAAGAAGCTTGGATGACGCTCTATGGGCATACAGATTAGCATTCAAGACTCCTATAGGGACCTCTCCATACCAGCTTGTGTATGGTAAGGTCTGTCATCTGCCCGTGGAACTGGAGCATAAGGCCTACTGGGCAACCAGATTCCTAAACTTTGATGCCAAATTAGCTGGAGAAAAAAGATTGCTCTAGCTAAATGAGTTAGAGGAATTCAGACTCACTGCCTTCGAAAATGCCAAGCTTCACAAAGAGAAAGCAAAAAGGTGGCATGACAGAAAGCTATCATCTAGAGTCTTTGAACCAGGACAGAAGGTTCTGCTGTTTAACTCTAGGCTCAGATTATTCCCCGGGAAACTGAAATCCCGGTGGAGGGGACCATATGTGATTACAAGTGTGTCACCATATGGCTATGTGGAGCTTCAAGACATTGATTCTAATAAGAAGTTCATTGTTAATGGACAGAGAGTCAAGCATTATCTTGAAGGCAATTTTGAGCAAGAATACTCAAAGCTGAGACTAGATTAAAAGCTCAGCAAGATCCAGCTAAAGACAATAAATAATCATGTGGAGTCACAGAAATCAAAGAAAAGTCAAAAACAGCATTAAAACAGCTCACCCTGGAGGAAGAGCTTACTGGCGTTTAAACGCCAGTAAGAAGCATCTGACTGGCATTTAACGCCAGAAAGAAGCATCAAGATGGCGTTAAACGCCAGAAACAAGCCCCAAGTTGGCGTTCAACGCCAAGAAAGGGGAAAAGGTGGCGTTTAACGCCAAAAATAAGCAGCAGTCTGGCGTTAAATGCCAGGATTGCACACTAAAGGCGTTTTGCATGCCTCAATGGAGCAGGGATGCTAAGTCCTTGATCCCTCAGGATCTGTGGACCCCACAGGATCCCCACCTACCTCACCATTCCAATTCAAATCATTCCCGTCCCAAACCCACATATTCACACACCTTCATCTCCTCCACTTCTCCTTCTACTCCCTTCTATCTTTTTTTGCTCGAGGACGAGCAAACCTTTTAAGTTTGGTGTGGAAAAAAGCGTTGCTTTTTATTTTTCCATAACCATTTATGACACCTAAGGCCGGAAAAACCTCTAGAAAGAGGAAAAGGAAGGCAGTTGCTTTCACCCTCGAGTCATAAGAGATGGAGAGGTTCATCTCAAGGGTCCATAGTTCAGTGGTAGAGCATTTGACTGCAGATCAAAGAGCCATGAGGGAGGAGCAACAAAGGCAAGGAAGAGACATAGAGGAGCTCAAGAGCACCATTAGTTCTTCAAGAGGAAGAAGACTCCACCCTCACTAAGGTGGACCCGTTCCTTAATCTCCTTGTCTATTTGTTTTTCTGTTTTTCGATTTATATGCTTTATGTTTTATCTATGTTTATATCTTTATTACATGATCATTAGTGTCTAGTGTCTATGTCTTAAAGATATGAATGTCCTATGAATCCATCTCCTTTCTTAAATGAAAAATGTTTTCTGAAAAAGAAAAAGAAGTACATGAATTTCGAATTTTAAAATAATTTAATTATTTTGATGTGGTGGCAATACTTTTTGTTTTCTGAATGAATGCTTGAACAGTGCATATTTTTGAATTTGTTGTTTATGAATGTTAAAATTGTTGGCTCTTGAAAGAATAATGGAAAAGGAGAAATGTTATTGATAATCTGAAAAATAAAAAAAATGATTCTTGAAGCAAGAAAAAGCAGTGAATAGAAAGCTTGAAAAAAAAGGGGGGCAAAAAAAAAGAAAAAGAAAGAAAAAGAAAAAAAGTAAGCAGAAAAAGCCAATAGCCCTTTAAACCAAAAGGCAAGGGTAAAATCCTGGCCTAAGAGGCTAAACCAAGCTGTCCCTAACCATGTGCTTGTGGCGTGAAGGTGTCAAGCGAGAAGCTTGAGACTGAGCGGTTAAAGTCGTGGTCCAAAGAAAAAAGAGTGTGCTTAAGAGCTCTGGACACCTCTAACTGGGGACTTTAGCAAAGCTGAGTCACAATCTGAAAAGGTTCACCCAGTTATGTGTCTGTGGCATTTATGTATCCGGTGGTAATACTGGAAAACAAAATGCTTAGGGTCACGGCCAAGACTCATAAAGTAACTGTGTTCAAGAATCAACATACTGAACTAGGAGAATCAATAATACTATCTGAATTCTGAGTTCCTATAGATGCCAATCATTCTGAACTTCAAAGGATAAAGTGAGATGCCAAAACTGTTCAGAAGCAAAAAGCTAATAGCCCCGCTCATCTAATTAAGACTGATCTTCATAGATATTTTTGGAATTTATTGTATATTCTCTTCTTTTTATCCTACTTTGATTTTAGTTTCTTGGGGACAAGCAACAATTTAAGTTTGGTGTTGTGATGAGCGGATAATTTATACGCTTTTTGGCATTATTTTTAGGTAGTTTTTAATATGTTTTAGTCACTTTTTATTATATTTTTATTATTTTTTAAATAAAAATCACATTTCTGGACTTTACTATGAGTTTTTGTGTTTTTCTGTGATTTCAGGTAGTTTCTGGCTGAAATTGAGGGACCTGAGCAAAAATCTGATTCAAAGGCTGAAAAAGGACTGCAGATGCTGTTGAATTCTGACCTCCCTGCACACGAAATGGATTTTCTGGAGCTACAGAAGCCCAATTGGCACGCTCTCAATTGCGTTGGAAAGTAGACATCCAGGGCTTTCCAGAAATATATAATATTCCATACTTTCCTCAAAGATAAACGATTTAAACGGGCATTTAACGCCAGTTCCATGTTCCATTTTGGCGTTAAACGCCAGAAACAGGTTACAAGTTGGAGTTAAACGCCCAAAACAGGTTACAACCTGGCATTTAACTCCAGAAACAGCCTAGGCACGTGTAAAGCTCAAGTCTCAGCCCTAGCACATACCAAGTGGGCCCTGGAAGTGGATTTCTGCATTATCTATCGTAGTTTACTCATTTTCTGTAAACCTAGGTTACTAGTTTAGTATTTAAACAACCTTTAGAGATTTATTTTGCATCTCATGACATTTTTAGATGTAAAATTTGTATCTTAGACGGTATGAGTCTCTAAACTCCATTGTTGGGGGTTAGGAGCTCTGCTGTGTCTCGATGAATTAATGCAACTATTTCTGTTTTCTATTCAAACACGCTTGTTTCTATCTAAGATATTCATTCGCACTTCAATATGATGAATGTGATGATCCATGACACTCATCACCATTCTCAACCTATGAACGCGTGCCTGACAACCACCTCCGTTCTACCTTCGTTCTCTTGAAGCTCGTCATAGCCATCCCTTCCCAGATCCTACTCGAAATACCACAGACAAGGTTTAGACTTTCTGGATCTCAAGAATGGCTGCCAATAATTCTAGCCTATACCACGAAGACTCTGATCGTAGATCAAGAGGCTAAGAGATACACATTTAAGCTTGTTTACATGTAGAACGGAAGTGTTTGTCAGGCCCGCATTCATAAGTGAGAATGATGATGAGCGTCACATAATCATCACATTCATCATGTTCTTGTGTGCGAATGAATATCTTAGAGAAGAAATAGGCTTGAGTTGAATAGAAAAACAATAGTACTTTGCATTAATTCATGAGGAACAACAGAGCTCCACACCTTAATCTATAGTGTGTAGAAACTGTACCGTTGAAAATGCATAAGTGATAATGGTCCAGGCATGGCGGAATGGCCAGCCTCCCAAAGAGGGTTCAATCATCAAAAAATGATCAAAAGATTTCTAACACAATAGTAAAAAGTTCTATTTATACTAAACTAGTTACTAGGGTTACAGAAATAAGTAAATGATGCAGAAATCCACTTCTGGGCCCACTTGGTGTGTACTTAGGCTGAGCATTGAAGCTTTCATGTGTAGAGGTCTTCCTTGGAGTTAAACGCCAGTTTGTAACTTGTTTCTGGCGTTTAACTTTGCTTTGCAAACTGTTTCTGGCGTTTAACGCCAAAATAGGGCAAAGAGCTGGCGTTGAACGCCAGTTTGCATCGTTTAAACTTGGGAAAAGTATGGACTATTATATATTGCTGGAAAGCCATGGATGTCTACTTTCCAACGCAATTGAGAGCGCGTCATTTAAACTTCTGTAGCTCCAGAAAATCCACTTTGAGTGCAGGGAGGTCAGAATCCAACAGCATCTACAGTCCTTCTTCAGCCTCTGAATTTGATTTTTGATCAAGTCCCTCAATTTCAGCCAGAAAATACCTGAAATCACAAAAAAACACACAAACTCATAGTAAAGTCTAGAAATGTGATTTTTATTTAAAAACTTATAAAAATATACTAAAAACTAACTAAATCATACTAAAAACTATATAAAAATAATGCCAAAAAGCGTATAAATTATCCGCTCATCACAACACCATACTTAAATTGTTGCTTGTCCCCAAGCAACTGAAAGTCAAATAGGATAAAAAGAAGAGAATATACTATAAATTCCAAAATATCAATGAAACTTAGCTCCAATCAGATGAGCGGGACTAGTAGCTTTTTGTCTCTTGAATAGTTTTGGCATCTCACTTTATCCATTAAAGTTCAGAATGATTGGCATCTATAGGAACTTAGAATTTAGATAGTGTTATTGATTCTCCTAGTTCAGTATGTTGATTCTTGAACACAGCTACTTTATGAGTCTTGGCCGTGGCCCTAAGCACTCTGTTTTCCAGTATTACCACCGGATACATATATGCCACAGACACATAACTGGGTGAACCTTTTCAGATTGTGACTCAGCTTTGCTAAATTCCCCAATTAGAGGTGTCCAGGGTTCTTAAGCATACTCTTTTTTTGCTTTGGACCTTGACTTTAACCGCTCAGTCTCAAGTTTCACTTGACACCTTCACGCCACAAGCACATGGTTAGGGACAGCTTGGTTTAGCCGCTTAGGCCAGGATTTTATTCCTTTAGGCCCTCCTATCCAGTGATGCTCAATGCCTTGGATCCTTTTTATTACCCTTGCCTTTTGGTTTTAAGGGCTATTGGCTTTTTGCTCTTACCTTTTGGTTTAAAGAGCTTTTGGCTTTTTTCTGCTTGCTTTTTCTTTTTCTTTCACTTTTTTTTTCTCCATTTTTTCTTTTCTCTCTTCTTTTTTTTTCGCAAGCTTTTGTATTCACTGCTTTTTCTTGCTTCAAGAATCAATTTTATGATTTTTTAGATTATCAATAACATTTCTCCTTTTTCATCATTCTTTCAAGACCCAACATATTTAACATTCATAGACAACAATATCAAAAGACATATGCACTGTTCAAGCATTCATTCAGAAAACAAAAAGTATTGTCACCACATCAAAATAATTAAACTAGTTTCAAGGATGAATTCAAAACCCTATACTTCTTGTTCTTTTGTTTTTAAAACATTTTTCATTTAAGAGAGGTGATGGATTCATAGGACATTCATAGCTTTAATATATAGACACTTAAACACTAATGATCATATAGTAAAGACACAAACATAAATAAAACATAAGGCTCAAAAACCGAAAAACAGGAAAATAAGAACAAGGAGATTAAGGAACGGGTCTACCTTAGTGAGGGTGGCGTCTTCCTTTTCTTGAAGAACCAATGGTGCTCTTGAGCTCCTCTATGTCTCTTCCTTGTCTTTGTTGCTCCTCCCTCATAGCTCTTTGATCTTCTCTAATCTCATAGATAATGATGGAGTACTTTTGGTTTTCCATCCTTAGTTGTCCCATGTTGGAACTTAATTCTCCTAGGAAGGTGTTGATTTGCTCCCAATAATTTTGTGGAGGGATGTGCATCCCTTGAGGCATCTCAGGAATTTCATGGTGAAGAATTTCTTCATGCTCTTGTTGAGGTCCATGATCTCTTGTTTGCAGTCAAATGCACTTCTACTAAGCTATGGACCCTTGAGATGAATCTCTCCATCTCCCATGACTCAGAGGTGGAAGCAATTGCCTTCCTTTTCCTCTTTCTTGAGGTTTCTCTGGCCTTAGGTGCCATTGATGGTTATGGAAAAACAAAAAGCAATGCTTTTACCACACCAAACTTAAAAGGTTTGCTCGTCCCTGAGCAAAAGAAGAAAGAAAGTAGTAGAAGAAGAAGAAAATGGAGGAGATGGAGGGAGATAGTGTTGAGGGGTTTATATAGGGGTGGGGTGGGTAGTAGGTTTCGGCCATTAGGGTTGGGATTGGGAGGGAAAATAATTTGAATTTTGGAGGTAGGTGGGGTTTATGGGGAAGAGTGGTTAAGGGTATTTGGGGAAGATGTTTGGAGGTGATTGGTGAAGGGTATTTGGGAAAGAGAGTTATGAAAAGATGTGAAGAGGAGAGAAGAAGAGGTGGGGTAGGTGGAGATCCTGTGGGGTCCACAGATCTAGTGGGGTCAAGGATTTAGCATCCCTGCTCCAATTAAGCATGCAAAACGCCCTTAGAATGCATGTCTGGCGTTAAATGCCAGCTTGCTGCTTGTTTCTAGCGTTTAACGCCAATTCCATGCTCTGTTCTGGCGTTAAACGCCAGTCTGGTGCTTGTTTTTGGCGTTTAATGCCAGACAGATGCTTGTTTCTGGCATTTAAATGCCAGAATGCTCTTCTTCCAGGGTGTGCTGTTTTTCATTCTGTTTTTGATTTTCCAGCAGTTTTTATGACTTCACATGATCATCAACCTAAAGAAAACATAAAATAACAATAGAAAATAAATAGATATAGTTAAATAACATTGGGTTACCTCCCAACAAGCGCTTCTTTAATGTCAATAGCTTGATAGTGAGCTCTCATGGAGCCTCACAGATATTCAGAGCATTGTTGGGACCTCCCAACACCAAACTTAGAGTTTGAATGTGGGGGTTCAACACCAAACTTAGAGTTTGACTGTGGGGGCTTTGGTTGACTCTACAGTGAGAGAAGCTTTTCATGCTTCTTCTCCTTGGTTACAGAAGGAGATCCTTGAGTTTTAAACACAAGGTTATCCTCATTTAGTTGAAGGACCAACTCTCCTCTTTCCACATCAATCATAGCTTTTGCTGTGGCTAGGAAGGGCCTTCCAAGGATGATGGATTCATCCTCATCCTTCCCAGTGTCTAGGATTATGAAATCAGCAGGGATGTAAAGGCCTTCAACCTTTACTAACACGTCCTCTACTAGTCCATAAGCCTGTTTCATGGATTTGTCTGCCATCTCTAATGAGAATTTGGCAGCCTGTACCTCAAAGATTCCTAGTTTCTCCATTACAGAGATTGGCATTAAGTTTATGCCTGACCCCAGGTCACACAGAGCCTTCTCAAAGGTCATGGTGCCTATGTTACAGGAAATTAGGAATTTACCAGGATCCTGTTTCTTTTGAGCAATGGAGGTTCATCCTCCCAAGTCTCATTACCAAATAATTTGGCATTCAGCTTCATGATTGCTCCTAAATATTGAGCAACTTGCTCTTCAGCAATGTCTTCATCTTCTTCAAAAGATGAATAGTCATCAGAGCTCATGAATGGTAAAAGGAGGTTCAATGGAATCTCTATGGTCTCTAGATGAGCCTCAGATTCCTTTGGTTCCTCAAAGGGAAACTCCTTATTGGTCAGTAAACGTCTCAGGAGGTCTTCCTCACTAGGATTCACGTCCTTCTCCTCCTTTCTGGGTTCGGCCACACCAAGTAAGGTTATGGCCTTGCACTCTCTTTTTGGATTCTCTTCTGTATTGCTTGGGAGAGTACTAGGAGGAGTTTCAGTGACTCTTTTACTCAGCTGGCCCACTTGTTAGTTTTGACAGAGAAACTATGAACTATATTAAAATTATTCGCTCATCACAACACCAAACTTAAATTGTTGCTTGTCCCCAAGCAACTGAAAATCAAATAGGATAAAAAGAAGAGAATATACTATAAATTCCAAAATATCAATGAAACTTAGCTCCAATCAGATGAGCGGGACTAGTAGCTTTTTGTCTCTGAACAGTTTTGGCATCTCACTTTATCCCTTGAAGTTCAGATTGATTGGCATCTATAGGAACTCAGAATTCAGATAGTGTTATTGATTCTCCTATTTCAGTATGTATATTCTTGAATACAGCTACTTTATGAGTCTTGGCTGTGACCCTAAGCACTTTGTTTTTTCCAGTATTACCACCGGATACATAAATGCCACAGACACATAATTGGGTGAACCTTTTCAGATTGTGACTCAGCTTTGCTAGAGTCCCCAATTAGAGGTGTCCAGGGTTCTTAAGCACACTCTGTTTTTGCTTTGGACCTCGAATTTAACCGTTCAGTCTCAAGTTTTCACTTGACAGCTTCACGCCACAAGCACATGGTTAGGAATAGCTTGGTTTAGCTGCTTAGGCCAGGATTTTATTCCTTTAGGCCCTCATATCCACTGATACTCAAAGCCTTGGATTCTTTTTACCCTTGCCTTTTGGTTTTAAGGGCTATTGGCTTTTTCTGCTTGCTTTTTCTTTTTCTTTCTCTTTTTTTTCCGCCATTTTTCTTTTCTTTTTTTTTTCGCAAGCTTTTGTATTCACTGCTTTTTCTTGCTTCAAGAATCAATTTTATGATTTTTCAGATGATAATAACATTTCTCCTTTTTCATCATTCTTTCAAGAGCCAACATATTTGACATTCATAAACAACAAATTTAAAAGACATATGCACTGTTCAAGCATTCATTCAGAAAACAAAAAGTATTGTCACTACATCAAAATAATTAAACAAATTTCAAGGATGAATTCGAAACCATGTACTTCTTGTTCTTTTGTAGTTAAAACATTTTTCATTTAAGAAAGGTGATGGATTCATAGGACATTCATAACTTTAAGGCATAGACTCTAATCTTTATTTATTATTTAATAGAAATAATATAAAATAGGCATAAAAGCAAAAATTTAGTAATAAAAGAAAAGAAACTAAAGACATAAAGACAAATGACTCTAATTTTAATACTCATGTACTCTTAAAATAGATAAAAAGTTATCACAGAGTTAGGATTCAACAACCTTTATTTTGGGAGGTAGATGCCTCTTTAGTCTGTGGGGTGCTTGGCCCTTCAAGAGAGAGCTTCTGGCGCTTCAGTTCTTTCAGTTCACACCTTTGCTCTTCTTGTTCCCTAAGCAGTTTGCAGAGTATGCTATTTTGATTTTGCTGTTCTTCCTTCAGTTGATCCATAGCTTCTTGCAACTTGATGATAGATGCTTCTAGGTGCCCCCAATATTCAAATTGAGGAATTTCCGGGAGGAACTCCTGTGCTCTCCTCTTGATGGGGTCGTCCTGCACTTGTCCTTCCATTTAATTTTTGGTAATTGGTTGCTCAACTGAGATATATTCATCTACTCCTATTTTTACTCCAGCATCTTTACATAACAGAGAGATTAAGCTTGGATAGGCCAATTTGGCATCTTTGGAGTTCTTGTTTGCAATTTTGTAAATTTCACAAGAAATCAGCTGATGAACTTCCACTTCTTTTTCCAGCATAATGCAATGAATCATCACTACTCTTCTGATGGTGACTTCAAAGCGGTTGCTAGTTGGCAGTATAGAGTGCCCAATAAAGTCCAGCCAGCCTCTGGCGACTGGTTTGAGATCTCCTCTCTTGAGTTGGTTTGGGACACCGTTTGTGTTGGTTGTCCATTTGGCTCCAGGGAGGCATATGTCCTCTAGATTTTGTCCAAGCTCTGATTTGGTCTCATCATTCTCCTATTAAAGGAGTCTGGGTTATCTTGCAATTGAGGCAGCTTGAAGATCTCCCTTATTTTGTCAGGGTGGGTATGAACAATCTTCCCTCTGACCAGAGTTCTATAGTCATAGAATGCAGTTCCAGCTATTCTCTGCCTGTCTGTCTACCACAGATTAGAGTAGAATTCCTGAACCATGTTTCTTCCCACCTTTGTCTCAGGATTAGCTAGGACTTCCCAGCTCCTGTTTCGAATTTGCTCTTGGATCTCCGGATATTCGTCTTCTTTCAGATCAAATTTAACTTCCGGGATCACTGACCTTAGACCCATTATTTTGTAGTAATGGTCTGAATGTTCTTTGGTTAAGAACTTTCCTTGATTCCAAAGTGGTTTTGGAATATTCTCTTTCTTGCCTCTTGAGTTGGTTTGTTTTCCCTTAGGAGCCATGATCTTGGTGGGTATTGGCTTAGTGATCACGGATAAACACACTAAACTTAGAGGTTTGCTTGTTCTCAAGCAAAAGAAAGGAAAGGAGAGGGATAGAGGGAGAGCCAAGTTCGAATTGTGGAGGAGAGAGGGGAGGCCGAACGAGGATTTAAAGGGAAGGGGGTGGATTTTTGAAATTTTTTTGAAAAAGATATGATAGAAAATGTGATTTGGAAAAGATAAGTAAGATAGGAAAAGATGTAATTTAAAATTGAAAAGATATGAAAGATATTTGAAAAAGATAGATTTGTTCTAAAAATATTGTGAAGATTTAAAAAAGATATTGATGAATTTGAAAAAAAATTTTTGAAAAAGATAGATTTGTTTTGAAAAAGATTTGAGAAAAGGTTGAAGAAGGATTGAGAAAGATTTAATTTTAGGATTAAGATATTTTAAAAATTTTTGGAAAAAAAGTTTGAAAAATGAAAGTATGGGAACATGTTTATGCAAGAAAAATGGATGGAAATCTGAAAATTTGAAAAAAATCAAGTTAGGAACAAAAACTTCCCCCCCTCCACAATCCTGGCCTTAAACGCCTAACTGCTGCATGTTTTGGGCATTTAATGCCCATCTGTAGCTTCTTTTGGGCGTTTAACGCCCAGCTATTGCTTCTGGCTGGCGTTAAACGCCAGAATCCTTTGTCACTGGGCATTTTTCTGAACGCCCAGGATGCTGTAAGTGTGGCGTTAAACGCCCAGAATGGCACCCATTCTGGCGTTTAACGCCCAAATATACCTCTTACTGGCGTTTTTTTTTTGCTAGTGAGCTCCTTCTCCCTGTTTTGCATTCTGAATCCTTCTATACCCCTGTGAACTTATGCAATTGATTCTTTACCTTGAAGATCATCTATATTAAACTTGTATAATTAAAAATAAATAAAAATAAAAATAATAATAAAAAAAGTTTAGCTAATGGCTGGGTTGCCTCCCAGCAAGCGCTTCTTTATTGTCTTTAGCTGGACCTTGCTGAGCTTTCAATCTAGCCTCAGCCTTGAGCACTCTTGCTCAATATTGCCTTCAAGATAATGCTTGATTCTCTGTCCATTAACAATGAACTTCTTATTAGAATCAATGTCTTGAAGCTCCACATAGCCATATGGTGACACACTTGTAATCACATATGGTCCCCTCCACCGGGATTTCAGTTTCCCGGGGAATAGCCTGAGCTTAGAGTTAAACAGCAAAACCTTCTGTCCTGGTTCAAAGACTCTAGATGACAGCTTTCTGTCATGCCACCTTTTTGCTTTTTCTTTGTAAAGCTTGGCATTTTCGAAAGCAGTGAGTCTGAATTCCTCTAGCTCATTCAGCTGGAGCAATCTTTTTTCTCCAGCTAATTTGGCATCAAAGTTTAGGAATCTGGTTGCCCAGTAGGCCTTATGCTCCAGTTCCACGGGCAAATGACATGCCTTACCATACACAAGCTGGTATGGAGAGGTCCCTATAAGAGTCTTGAATGCTGTTCTGTAAGCCCACAGAGCATCATCCAAGCTTCTCGCCCAATCCTTTCTACGGTTACTCACAGTCCGTTCCAGGATTCTTTTTAGTTCTCTATTAGAGACTTCAGCTTGCCCATTTGTCTATAGATGATATGGAGTTGCCACCTTGTGGTTAATGCCATACCGGACCATAGCTGAGTAAAGCTGTTTGTTGCAGAAGTGAGTGCCCCCATCACTGATTAGTACTCTAGGGACACCAAACCTACTGAAGATATGTTTCTAGAGGAACTTCAGCACTGTCTTAGTATCATTAGTGGGTGTGGCAACGGCCTCTACCCATTTGGATACATAGTCGACTGCCACCAGAATATAAGTGTTTGAGTATGATGGTGGGAAAGGCCCCATGAAGTCAATACCCCATACGTCAAATAACTCAATCTCCAAGATTCCTTGTTGAGGCATGGCATAACCATGAGGCAGATTACCAGCTCTCTGGCAACTGTCACAGTTACGTACAAACTCTCGGGAATCTTTATAGAGGGTAGGCCAGTAGAAGCCACATTGGAGGACCTTAGTGGCTATTCGCTCACCTCCGAAATGGCCTCCATATTGTGACCCATGGCAATGCCATAAAATCTTCTATGCTTCTTCTCTAGGCACACACCTACGGATTATTCTGTCTGCACATCTCTTAAAGAGACAGGGCTCATCCCACAAGTAGTACTTTGCATCAGTAATTAATTTTTTCTTTTGTTGCCTGCTGTACTCCTTGGGTATGAATCTTGCAGCTTTATAGTTTGCAATGTCTGCGAACCATGGTGTTTCCTGAATGGCAAATAATTGTTCATCCGGAAAGGTTTCAGAGATCTCAATAGAGGGAAAGGACGCCCCTTCTACTGGTTCTATCCTGGACAGATGATCAGCCACTTGGTTTTCTGTCCCTTTTCTATCTCTTATTTCTATATCAAACTCTTGCAGAAGAAACACCCATCTTATGAGCCTGGGTTTTGAATCCTGCTTTGTAAGTAGATATTTAAGAGCAGCATGGTCAGTGTACACAATCACTTTTAATCCTACTAAGTATGATCTAAACTTGTCAATGGCATAAACCACTACAAGCAATTCTTTTTCTGTGGTTGTGTAATTTTTCTGGGCATCATTTAAAACACGGCTAGCATAATAAATGACATGTAGAAGCTTGTCATGCCTCTGCCCCAATACTGCACCAATGGCAAGGTCACCGGCATCACACATTAGTTCGAATGGTAATGTCTAGTCTGGTGCAAAAATAACTGGTGTTGTGACCAGCTTAGCTTTCAAAGTTTCAAACGCCTACAGACACTCTGTGTCAAACACAAATGGCATGTCAGCAGCTAGCAGGTTGCTCAGAGGTCTTGCAATTTTTGAAAAATCCTTTATAAACCTCCTGTAGAATCCTGCATGCCCCAGAAAGCTTCTGATTGCCTTAACATTGGTGGGTGGTGGTAATTTTTCAATTACTTCAACTTTAGCTTGATCCACCTCTATTCCCTTGTTTGAAATTTTATGCCCAAGGACAATCCCTTCAGTCACCATAAAGTGACATTTTTCCCAGTTTAAAACTAGGTTAGTCTCTTGGCATCTTTTCAGAACAAGTGCTAAATGGTTAAGGCAGGAGCTGAATGAGTCTCCAAATACTGAAAAGTCATCCATGAAGACTTCTAAGAATTTTTCTACCATATTAGAGAAGATAGAGAGCATGCATCTCTGAAAGGTTGCAGGAGCATTACACAGCCCAAATGGCATCCTTCTGTAGGCAAATACTCCAGACGGACATGTGAATGCTGTTTTCTCTTGATCCTGGGGATCTATTGCAATTTGGTTGTAGCCTGAATAGCCCTCCAAAAAGCAGTAATAATCATGACCTGCTAACCTTTCTAGCATCTGGTCTATGAATGGTAAAGGAAAATGATCCTTTCTGGTGGCTGTATTGAGCCTTCTGTAGTCAATACACATGCGCCACCCTGTAACTGTTCTTGTAGGAACCAGTTCATTTTTTTCATTATGAACCACTGTCATGCCTCCCTTTTTGGGGACAACTTGGACAGGGCTCACCCAGGGGCTATCAGAAATAGGATAAATAATCCCAGCCTCCAGTAACTTGGTGACCTCTTTCTGCACCACCTCCTTCATGGCTAGTTTTAGCCGCCTCTATGGTTGAACCACTGGCTTAGCATCATCCTCCAATAGGATCTTGTGCATGCATCTAGCTGGGCATATGCCCTTAAGGTCACTTATGGACCATCCAAGAGCTGTCTTGTGTGTCCTTAGCACTTGAAGTAGTGCTTCCTCTTCCTGTGGATTTAAAGCAGAGCTTATGATCACCGGAACAGTGTCACATTCTCCCAGAAATGTATATTTCAGGAATGGTGGTAGTGGTTTGAGCTCGGGTTTAGGAGGTTTTTCCTCTTCCTGAGGAATTTCCAGAGGCTCTATTATTTCCTCTGAATCCTCTAAATCAGGCTGAGCATCTTTGAAGATGTCTTCTAGCTCTGATTCGAGACTCTCAGCTATGTTGATCTCCTCTACCAAAGAGTCAATAAGCTTTTCTGGGAAGCTTTTCAGAATGACTGCACTGCGTTCTTCAGTGAGGAGAACTCTTTCAGTTTCTCTCTAATCCTTCTTATGACTCAAGATCTCTTTCATGAACTTGGCATAAGAGGGTATTTGCTCAAGTGCCTCTACAAACGGAATCTTGATTTCAAGAGTCCTAAGATAGTCTGCAAAGTGGGCAAATTGCTTATCCTGCTCCTCTTTGCGGAGTTTTTGAGGATAAGGCATCTTGGCTTTGTATTCCTCAACCTTAGTTGCTGTAGGTTTATTTCCTACAGAGGTGGTTGGAGAAGCCTTTTTGGAGGGGTTGCTATCTGCACTTGTGTGTGTCTGATCCCTCACTGGCATTTGAATGCCAGGGTTAGAAGCTGGATTGGCGTTGGACGCCAACTCCTTACCTGTTTCTGGCGTTTGAATGCCAGAACTGAGCTTCCATTGGGCGTTTAACGCCAACTCCTTGCCTGTTTCTGGCGTTTGAACGCCAGAACTGCGCGTGGGTTGGGCATTTAACGCCAACTTTGTATCCTTTTCTGGCGTTTGAACGCCAGAGTTATTCCTCTCTGGGCTCTTACTGTCCTCAGAGGGATTTTGGGTAATATTTTGCTCATCCTCTATCAGTTGTTCTTTTCTTAGCTTTCTGCTGCTCTGAAGTGAGGTATTTAATGTTTTTCCACTTCTTAATTGAACTGCTTGGCACTCCTCTGTTATCTGTTTTGATAACTGCTGTTTTGTCTGATTCAATTGTGATTCCATATCCTTGTTAGCAATTTTGGTCTCTTGTAGCATCTCCTTCAATTCTGCTAACTGCCTTGTTATAGAAGATAGCTGCTAATTGAGTTCAGCAACTTGTTCCTGAGGGCCAAAGTCAGTCAATACTGCCTTAGCTTCTTCTTTCATGGAGGACTTATTATTTATGTACAGATGCTGATTTCTAGCAACTATATCGATGAACTCTTGAGCCTCTTCAATAGTTTTCCTCATATATATAGATCCACCAGCTGAGTGGTCTAGAGATATCTGAGCTCTTTCTATAAGCCCATAGTAGAAGATGTCTAATTGTACCCACTCTAAAAATATTTCAGAGGGGCATTTCCTTAGCATCCCTCTGTACCTCTTCCAGGCATTATAAAGGGATTCATCATCCTTTTGTTTAAAGCCTTGGATGTCTAGCCTTAGCTGTGTCATCTTTTTTGGAGGGAAATATTGATTCAGGAATTTGTCTGATAACTGTTTCCATGTTCTTATGCTTGCTGTGGGTTGGTTATTTAACCACCTTTTAGCTTGATCCTTTACAGCAAACGAAAATAGTAACATCCTGTATACATCCTGATCTACCTCCTTGTCACGTATTGTGTCAGCAATTTGCAAGAATTGTGCCAGAAACTCAGTAGGTTCTTCCTGTGGAAGATCGGAATACTGACAGTTTTGCTGCACCATGACAATGAGCTGAGGGTTTAGCTCAAAACTGCCTACTTTGATGGGGGGGTATACAGATACTACTCCCATATGTAGCAGTAGTGGGATTAGCATATGACCCCAGAGTCCTTCTGGACTGTTCATTTCCACTTAGATCCATGATGGATAAAATGGAATTGATATGAATTGCAAAGAAAATATATTTTTGTTTTTATTTTATTTAAGTAGGACAAACCAAATTATTAAGATAAATAAAAATAATAAGATAAAATAAAATAAAATATTTAGAAATTAAAATGTAAATTTCGAAAACTAAGAGAAAAATAAATTTGAAAATGAAAATAATTGCTTAATTAAGAAGATTTGAAAAACTTTGGATATGATTTTTGAAAAAGATTTTGAATTTTGAAAAGATTTGATTTTTAAAATAAAAATCTGAATTTTTTAAGTAATTTTCGAAAATTCAATTAAAAATAAAGAGAAAAGATATTTTTTGAATTTAATGGAGGAAAGAGAAAAACAATAAAATGACACAAGACTTAAAATTTTTAGATCTAATGCTCCTTGTTTTTCAAAAGTTTTGGAGGGAAAACACGAAGGAATACCAAACTTAAAGATTTTAAGATCAAACTACAAAGAAGCCTCAAGAACACCTTGAAGACTCACAAGAACATAAAAAGAACACCAAACTTAAAACCTTTAGAAAACTAGAAAAAAGTTCTCGAAAATAAATAAAAAAATAACAAGGGAACACCAAACTTAAAAGTTTGACATGAGATTTAATCAAAGAAAAATTGTTTTTGAAAAAGTTTTAAAAGGAGGATTCCCAATTACAAGCACAACGCTCTAGCCAATTGAGCTATAAATTTAAAGTGTTTTTTAAAAAAAGTATTTAATGTATAAAATCTTTTTTTGAATACTGATAATTTGAAAATGCATAAGAAAAACAAAAAAATACACAGAACAGGAAAAACTGAAGATCAAACAAGAAAAAAAGCAAGAACAACTTGAAGATCAAGAAAGAACTATGAACACAAATTCGAAAATTTAAAAGAAAGTAAAAGCATGCAATTGACACCAAACTTAAAATATGAAACTAAACTCAAACAGAAAAAACTCAATTATTAGTTTAGAAAATTTTCGAAAAATTTAAAAAGAGAAAATAAGGATTTAAAAAAATTTCAACAAAAAACAGTAATAGAAGACGCAATTTTAGTGACTCTAAACTAAAAAGATAAATTTTTCCTAATATAAGCAACAAAATAAACCGTCAGTTGTCCAAACTCGAACAATCCCTGGCAACGGCGCCAAAAACTTGGTGAACGAATTGTAAATCACACTTTTCACAACTCGTACCACTAACCAGCAAGTGCACTGCGTCGTCCAAGTAATACCTTACGTGAGTAAGGGTCGATCCCACGGAGATTGTCGGCTTGAAGTAAGCTATGGTTATTTTGTAATTCTTAGTCAGGAAATCAATGATAAGAGTGATTATATTTATGAAGAGTAAAAAGCATAAATTAAATAGTACTTGTTATGCAGTAATGGAGAACAGATTGAGGTTTTGGAGATGCTCTGTCTTCTGAATCTCTGCTTTCCTACTGTTTTCTTCTTCACACACGTAGCTCTCCTTCCATGGCAAGCTGTATGTTGGTGGATCACCGTTGTCAATGGCTACCATCCGTCCTCTCAGTGAAAATGGTCCAAATGCGCTGTCACCGCACGGCTAATCATCTGTCGATTCTCACTCATGTTGGAATAGGATCCATTGATCCTTTTGCGTCTGTCACTACGCCCAGCACTTGTGAGTTTGAAGCTCGTCATAGTCATCCCATCCCAGATCCTACTCGGAATACCACAGACAAGGTTTAGACTTTCCGGATCTCAGGAATCGCCGCCAATAATCCTAGCCTATACCACGAAGACTCTGATCATGAACCAAGAGGCTAAGAGATACACACTCAATCTAAGGTAGAACGGAAGTGGTTGTCAGGCACGCGTTCATAGGTTGAGAATGGTGATGAGTGTCACGGATCATCACATTCATCACGGTTAAGTACAAGCGAGTATCTTAGAATAGAAACAAGCGTGATTGAATAGAAAGCAGAAGTAATTGCATTAATTCATCGAGACACAGCAGAGCTCCTCACCCCCAACCATGGTTTTTAGAGACTCATGCCATTAGAAATACAATATGAAATGTGTAAAATGTCATGAGGTCCATAATAAATCTCTAAAAGTTGTTTAAATACTAAACTAGTAACCTAGGTTTACAGAAAATGAGTAAACTACGATAGATAGTGCAGAAATCCACTTCCGGGGCCCACTTGGTATGTGCTGGGGCTGAGACTTGAGCTTTACACGTGCCTAGGCTGTTTCTGGTGTTAAACGCCAGGTTGTAGCCTGTTTTGGGCATTTAACTCCAACTTGTAACCTGTTTCTGGCGTTTAACGCCAGAATGCAACATGGAACTGGAGTTGAACGCCAGTTTACGTCATTTATCTTTGAGCAAAGTATGAACTATTACATATTGCTAGAAAGCCCTGGATGTCTACTTTCCAACGCAATTGAGAGTGTGCCATTTGGATTTTTGTAGCTCCAGAAAATCCATTTCAAGTGCAGGGAGGTCAGAATCTAACAGTATCTGCAGTTCTTTTTCAGCCTCTAAATCAGATTTTTGCTCAGGTCCCTAAATTTCAGCCAGAAATTACCTGAAATCACAGAAAAACACACAAACTCATAGTAAAGTCCAGAAATGTGATTTTTATTTAAAAACTAATAAAAATATACTAAAAACTAATTAAATCATACTAAAAACTATGTAAAAACAATGCCAAAAAGCATATAAATTATCCGCTCATCACACCAGAATGTTATTTGTCATAACCATTAATCGCACCTAAGGCCAGAGAAACCTCAAGAAAGAGGAAAGGGAATGCAATTGCTTCCACCTCTGAGTCATGGGAGATGGAGAGATTCATCTCTAAGGTCCATCAAGACCACTTCTATGAAGTTGTGGCCAAGAAAAAGGTGATCCCTGAGGTCCCTTTTAAGCTCAAAAAGAGCGAATATCCGGAGATCCGACAAGAGATTAGAAGAAAAGGATGGGAAGTTCTCTCTAATCCTATTCAACAAGTCGGGATCTTAATGGTTCAATAGTTCTATGCAAACGCATGGATCACTAGGAACCATGATCAAAGTGTGAACCCGAATCCAAAGAATTGGCTTACCATGGTTCGGGGGAAATACTTAGATTTCAGTCCGGAAAATGTAAGGTTGGCGTTCAACTTGCCAATGATGCAAGAAAATGCACGCCCCTACACTAAAAGGGTCAACTTTGATCAAAGGTTGGACCAAGTCCTCATGGACATATGTGTGGAATGAGCTCAATGGAAACTTGACTCAAGAGGCAAGCCGGTTCAATTGAGAAGACTGGACCTTAAGCCTGTAGCTAGAGGATGGTTGGAGTTCATTCAACGCTCAATTATTCCTACTAGCAACCGGTCTGAAGTTACTATAGACTAGGTTATCATGATCCATAGTATCATGATTGGGGAGGAAGTGGAAGTTCATGAGATTATACCTCAAGAACTCTATAAAGTGGCTGACAAGTCTTCCACTTTGGCAAGGTTAGCCTTTCCTCACCTCATTTGCCACCTCTGCAATTCGGCTGGAATTGACATAGAGGGAGACATCCTCATTGATAAGGATAAGCCCATCACTAAGAAAAGGATGGAGCAAACAAGAGATCATGGACCCCAACAAGAGCATGAGAAAATTCCTCACCATGAAATCCCTGAGATGCCTCAAGGGATGCACTTCCTTCCACAAAACTATTGGGAGCAAATCAACACTTCCCTAGGAGAATTAAGCTCCAACATGGGACAACTAAGGATGGAGCACCAAGAGCACTCCATCATCCTCCATGAGATTAGAGAAGATCAAAGAGCTATGAGGGAGGAGCAACAAAGACAAGGAAGAGACATAGAGGAGCTCAAGAGCACCATTGGTTCTTCAAGAAGAGGAAGACGCCACCCTCACTAAGGTGGACCCGTTCCTTAATCTCCTTGTTCTTATTTTCCTGTTTTTCGTTTACTATGCTTTATGTCTTATTTATGTTTGTGTCTTTACTATATGATCATTAGTGTCTAAGTGTCTATGTCTTAAAGCTATGAATGCCCTATGAATCAATCACCTCTCTTAAATGAAAACTGTTCTAAAAACAAAAGAACAAGAAGTACATGGTTTCGAATTCATCCTTGAAACTAGTTTAATTATTTTGATGTGGTAACAATACTTTTATTTTCTGAATGAATGCTTGAACAGTGTATATGTCTTTTGATATTGTTGTCTATGAATGTTAAATATGTTGACTCTTGAAAGAATGATGAAAAAGGAGAAATATTATTGATAATCTGAAAAATCATAAAATTGATTCTTGAAGCAAGAAAAAGTAGTGAATACAAAAGCTTGCAAAAAAAAAAAGAGAGAAAAGAAAAATGGCGAAAAAAAAGAGAAAGAAAAAGAAAAAGCAAGCAGAAAAAGCCAAAAGCTCTTTAAACCAAAAGGCAAGAGCAAAAAGCCAATAGCCCTTAAAACCAAAAGGCAAGGGTAATAAAAAAGATCCAAGGCTTTGAGCATTAATGGATAGAAGGGCCTAAAGGAATAAAATCCTGGCCTAAGCGGCTAAACCGAGCTGTCCCTAACCATGTGCTTGTGGCGTGAAGGTGTCAAGTGAAAACTTAAGACTGAGCGGTTAAAGTTGAGGTCCAAAGCAAAAACAGAGTGTGCTTAAGAACCCTGGACACCTCTAATTGGGGACTCTAGCAAAGCAGAGTCACAATCTGAAAAGGTTCACCCAGTTATGTGTCTGTGGCATTTATATATCCGGTGGTAATATTGGAAAACAAAGTGCTTAGGGCCACGGCCAAGGCTCATAAAGTAGCTGTGTTCAAGAATCAACATACTGAACTAGCAGAATCAATAATACTATCTGAATTTTGAGTTCCTATAGATGCCAATCATTCTGAACTTCAAGGGATAAAGTGAGATGCCAAAACTGTTCAGAGGCAAAAAGCTACTAGTCCCGCTCATCTGATTGGAGCTAAGTTTCATTGATAGTTTGGAATTTATAGTATATTCTCTTCTTTTTATCCTATTTGATTTTCAGTTGCTTGGGGACAAGCAACAATTTAAGTTTGGTGTTGTGATGAGCGGATAATTTATACGCTTTTTGGCATTGTTTTTATATAGTTTTTATGATTTTGTTAGTTTTTAGTATATTTTTATTAGTTTTTAAATAAAATTCACAGTTCTAGACTTTACTATGAGTTTGTGTGTTTTTCTATGATTTCAGGTAATTTCTGGCTGAAATTGAGGGACTTGAGCAAAAATCAGATTCAGAGGCTAAAGAAGGACTGCAGATGCTGTTGGATTCTGACCTCCCTGCACTCAAAGTGGATTTTCTGGAGCTACATGAGTTCAAATGGCACGCTCTTAATTGCGTTGGAAAGTAGACATCCAGGGCTTTCCAGAAATATATAATAGTTCATACTTTTCCCGAGTTTAGATGACGCAAACTGGCGTTCAACGCCAGCTTTCTGTCCTATTCTAGTGTTAAACGCCTGAAACAAGTTGCAAAGCAGAGTTAAACGCCAGAAACAAGTTACAAACTGGCGTTCAACTCCAAGGAAGACCTCTACACATGAAAGCTTCAATGCTCAGCCCAAGCACACACCAAGTGGACCCGGAAGTGGATTTCTGCATCATTTACTCATTTCCGTAAACCCTAGTTACTAGTTTAGTATAAAAACTACTTTTAGTGATTTATTTCATATGTCTGGAACATATTATGTAACTTTTACGTTCTGAGACTTCCATGGGAGGCTGGCCACTCGTCCATGTCTACCCTATTTTCACTTATGTATTTTCAACGGTAGAGTTTCTACACACCACAGATTAAGGTGTGGAGCTTTGATGTTCCTCATGAATTAATGCAAAGTACTATTGTTTTTCTATTCATTTCAAGCCTATTTCTTCTCTAAGATATTCATTCGCACATAAGAACATGATGAATGTAATGATTATGTGACGCTCATCACCATTCTCACTTATGAACGCGTGCCTGACAAACACTTCCGTTCTACATGCAAACAAGCTTGAATGCATATCTCTTAGCCTCCTGATCTACGGTCAGAGTCTTCGTGGTATAGGCTAGAATTATTGGCGACTATTCTTGAGATCCGGAAAGTCTAAACCTTGTCTGTGGTATTCCGAGTAGGATCTGGAAAGCGATGGCTGTGACGAGCTTCAAACTCGCGAGTGCTGGGCGTAGTGACAGACGCAAAAGGATTACTGAATCCTATTCCAGTATGATCGAGAACCGACAGATGATTAGCCGTGCGGTGACAGTGCATTTGGACCATTTTCACTGAGAGGACAAGATGTAGCCAATGACAACGGTGATGCCCAATATACAGCTTGCCATGGAAAGAAGTATGAAGGATTGGATGAACACAGTAGGAAAGCAGAGGTTCAGAAGGAACAAAAGCATCTCGATATGCTTATATGAAATTCTCACCAATGAATTACATAAGTATTTCTATCCCAATTTATATTTTAATTATATTTTAATTATTAAAACTCTATAACCATTTGAATCTGCCTGACTGAGATTTACAAAGTGACCATAGCTTGCTTCAAGCCGACAATCTTCGTGGGATCGACCCTTACTCACGTAAGGTTTATTACTTGGACGACCCAGTGCACTTGCTGGTTAGTTGTGCGAAGTTGTGACAAAGAATTAAGATTATGAACGTGCGTATTAAGTTTTTAACGCCGTTACCAAGGAATGAACGATCACGATTTTGTGCACCAAATTTTTGGCGCCATTGCCGGGGAATGAACGATCACGATTTTGCATACCAAGTTTTTGGCGCCGTTGCCGGGGATTGTTTGAGTTTGGACAACTGACGGTTCATCTTGTTGCTCAGATTAGGTAATTTTATTTTAATTTTCGAAAAATACAAAAAAAAAAATCTTCTTTTTCACTTTTCCCAAAATAATTTTCGAAAAATCCCAAAAAATTTATTAAATCATAAAAAACCAAAAATTTGATGTTTCTTGCTTGAGTCTAGTGTCAATTTTTAAGTTTGGTGTCTATTGCATCTTTTTAATTTTTCACTAAAATTTTCAAAAATTCATCATATGTTCTTCATGATCTTCAAGTTGTCCTTGATGATCTTCTTTGTTTGATCTTTGCATTTTCTTGTTGTGCATCTTTTCTTGTTTCTCATATGCATTTTAGAATTATTAGTGTCTATAGAATAAAAAGAACTAAGATTATGAACGTAAGGTTTATTACTTGGACGACCCAGTGCACTTGCGGGTTAGTTGTGCGAAGTTGTGAAGAAGAACTAAGATTATGAACGTGCATACCAAGTTTTTGTATGATATTTTCAAAAGCTTGTGAACCTTTTGGCCACCATTTTCTTGTTGTGCATCTTTTCTTGTTTCTCATAAGCATTTTCAATTTGTTAGTGTCTAAATTTGAAAATTTCTAAGTTTGGTGTCCTGCATGTTTTTCTTTTCTTAAAAATTTTCAAAAATAAGTCTTGATGTTCATCTTGATCTTCAAAGTGTTCTTGGTGTTCATCTTGACATTCAAAGTGTTCTTGCATGCATTGTGTGTTTTGATTTATAGTTTTCATGTTTTGAGTCTTTTTGTTGTTTTTCTCTCTCTTCATTAAAAATTCAAAAATCAAAAAAATATCTTTCCCTTATTTCACTCATAATTTTCGAAAGTTTGATTTGATTTAGTCAAAAGTTTTAAAAATTTAGTTGTTTCTTATGAGTCAAATCAAATTTTCAATTTAAAAATTCTATCTTTTTCAAATAATTTTTTTTTCAAAAATCAAATCTTTTTCTTTTTTTTCTTTCATATTTTCAAAAATTTCAAATTGATTTTCAAAATCTTTTTCTTTTTTCTATTTCATATTTTCGAAATTAATGCTAACAATTAATGTGATTGATTAAAAAAATTTTAATTTATTACTTGCCTAGTAAGAAAGGTTCAATCTTTAAACTCTAGAATCATATCTTTTTAGTTTCTTGTTAGTCAAGTAATCAACTTTAATTTCAAAAGTCAAATCTTTTTAAAATTTCTTTTTCAAATCTTTTTCAAAATAAATTTCAATCACATCTTTTTCAAAATCAATTTCAAAATCTTTTCTAACCTCTTATCTTTTCAAAATTGATTCTCAAATCTTTTTCAATTAACTACTTAACTTTTTGTTTGATTTTAAAAGTTTACTATTTCAATCATATCTTTTTCAAAACCACCTAACTACTTTTCTCTCTCCAATTTTCGAAAATCACTAACCTCTTTTTCAAAATTCTTTTTTAATTAACTAATTATTTTAAATTTGAATTTAATTTAATTTCATTTTTTTCTTAAAATTTTCGAATTTTAACTTTAATTTTAAATTAAAAACAAAAATATTTTTATTTTATTTTATTTAATTTTCGAATTCTTCCCTCTCTCATCTCCTTCTAATTATTTATTTATCTACTCACACCCCTCTTTCACTCAAAAATTCGAACCCACTCTTCTCTTCTGTGTTCAAATTCTCATCTTTCTTCTCTTCTTATACTTACATAAGGAATCTCTATACTGTGACATAAAGGATTCCATGTTTTCTTTTGTGTTCTCTTCTTTTTCATTTGAGCAGGAACAAGGATAAGAACATTCTTGTTGAAGCTAATCCTGAACCTGAAAGGACTATGAAGAGGAAGCTAAGGGAAGCTAAAGCACAACTCTCTGGAGAAAATCTGACAGAAATTTTCAAAAAAGAAGGAGACATGGCCGAAAATAATAACAATGCAAGGAAGATGCTTGGTGACTTTACTACACCAAATTCCAACTTACATGGAAGAAGAATCTCAATCCCCGCCATTGGAGCAAACAATTTTGAGCTAAAGCCTCAATTAGTTTCTCTGATGCAATAGAATTGCAGGTTTTATGGACTTCCATCAGAAGATCATTTTCAGTTCTTAACTGAATTCTTGCAAATCTGTGATACTGTTAAGACCAATGGGGTTGATCTCGAGGTCTACAGGCTTATGCTTTTCGCATTTTCTGTAAGAGACAGAGCAAGAATATGGTTGGACTCTCAACCTAAAGATAGCCTGAACTCTTGGGATAAGCTGGTCATGGCTTTCTTAGCCAACTTCTTTCCTCCTCAAAAGCTTAGCAAACTTAGAGTGGATGTTCAAACCTTCAAACAGAAAGAAGGTGAATACCTCTATAAAGCTTGGGAGAGATACAAGCAACTGACCAAAAAGTGTCCTTCTGACATGCTTTCAGAATGGACCATCCTGGATATATTCTATGATGGTCTGTCTGAATTATCTAAGATGTCATTGGACCATTCTGCAGGTGGTTCCATTCACCTAAAGAAAACGCCTGTAGAAGCTCAGGAACTCATTGACATGGTTACAAATAACTAGTTCGTGTACACTTCTGAAAGGAATCCTGTGAGTAATGGGACGCCTCAAAGGAAGCGAGTTCTTGAAATTGATGCTCTGAATGTGGTGCGGTATTTGTAACCCACTAACTTACCGGCAAGTGCTCCGGGTCGTACCAAGTAATACCTTATGTGAGTAAGGGTCGATCCCACGAGGATTGATGGATTAAGCAACAATAGCGTTTGATAGGATTAGTTAGACAAATAGAAAATAGTGTTGAGAGTTCAAAGACATTAAATAATAGCAAAAATATTAAAGATAGACAGATAAATAAGTTGGGAATAAAATATGGAGAAAACAGTTAAGGTTTCAGAGTTATCTATTTTCTGGATTGACTTTTCTTATTAACTATTTTAATCATGCATGATTTAATTCATGGCAAACTATTTGTGACTAGACCCTAATTCCTTAGACCTTCCTAGTCTCATCTAAAATTCATCAACTACGAATTCCTTGGTCAATTAATTCCAATTAGAGGGTAATGATCAAATTCTAGTTTATATGCCACAAGAATCCTAATTATCCAAAAATAAAGGGATTATATGTCACGTATCCCGTTAAATAGAAACAATTAGAAATTCAGGATAATATGTTTTCAATCTATTGTTCAAGTAAAGAGCTTTTCCAAGTTATACAAGAACTCAAATAGAACATGGGTCATACTTCGGTTCCACCCAAATTCATAAAATAAAGAACGAAAATAATTATTGAAATATAAATCAAAACATGAATTAAAATAGAAAAATAATATTATCAATCCATACAATAGACAGAGCTCCTAACCTTAATAATGGAGGATTAGTTACTCATGGAATATGGAATGTAAATTTGTATGGAATAGGATCCTCCCCCGGACCTCCCTAAAGGAAGGAAAGCTTCTTCCTTTTATAACTAATCCTAATAAATTTAAAATCTAATATCTAAAACTAAAAATTAAAATAATATCTTTTCCTAAAAATAAGATTTTGAATTTAAATTCGAATTAATTAACAAGTCTTTAACTGATGGGTGGCGACCACTTGATTTGTCCATTCTGCAGCTTCCAATCTGTATTTTCTGGGCTAGAAACTGGGTCAAACAGCGCAGAAATCGCCCCCAGCATTTTCTGTCAATACTGCAGATCGCTCATGTCAGCGTCTGAGTCGTCCACGCGTTCGCGTCATTTGTACAGATTTCAGTCCACGCGTTCGCGTCAGGTACGCGATCGCGTCATTGCGATTTCTTCTATTCCGCGCGGTCGCGTGAGCCATGCGTCCGCGTCGGTATTCGCTGGTCATCTCCTTAGTTTCTTCTCTTTCTCTGTAGAAACTTCATCAAATCCATCCGAATGCTACCTAAAATAAATAAAATTGCACAAAACTCAAAATAGCATCCATAGTGGCTAAAATATAATTAATTCTTAATTAAACTCAACAAATTAGATGCAAATTCACTAGGAAAAGATAAGAAAGATGCTCACACATCACAACACCAAACTTAAACTGTTGCTTGTCCTCAAGCAACCAAAACTAATATAAGCTTAGGATGTGAATTTGCATGAGAATGAGAGTTCGATTAAGCCCATGTCTCTTCTTATAGTGGGGTTTACAACTACAATCCTGAATAGTTTTGGCATCTCACTTTATCCTTTGAAGTTCAGAATGATTGGCATCGATAAGAACTCAGAATTCAGATAGTGTTATTGATTCTCCTAGTTCAGTATGTTGATTCTTGAACACAGCTACTTTATGAGTCTTGGCCATGATCCTAAGCATTTTGTTTTCCAGTATTACCACCGGATACATAAATGCCACAGACACATAACTGGGTGAACCTTTTCAGATTGTGACTCAGCTTTGCTGGAGTCCCCAGTTAGAGGTGCCCAGAGTTCTTAAGCACACTCTTTTTGCTTTGGATCACGACTTTAACCGCTCAGTCTCAAGCTTTTCACTTGACACCTTCACGCCACAAGCACATGGTTAGGGACAGCTTGATTTAGCCGTTTAGGCCAGGATTTTTTTCCTTTGGGCCCTCCTATCCATTAATGCTCAAAGCCTTGGATCCTTTTTACCCTTGCCTTTTAGTTAAAAGGGTTATTGGCTTTTTCTACTTGCTTTTTCTTTTTTTTTTCGCAAGCTATGTGTTTTTCACTACTTTTTCTTGCTTCAAGAATCAATTTTATGTTTTTCAGATTATCAATAACATTTCTCTTTTTCATCATTCTTTTAAGAGCCAACAATTTTAACATTCATAAACTTCACTATCAAAAATATGCACTATTCAAGCATTCATTCAGAATCACAGAAAATACCACCACATCTAAGTAAATGAGACTACTCTAAAAATTAAATTCAAATTCTCATGCACTACATCTGTTCTTCTTTCTTTTTGATTTCAAGCTTAGTGGGCAATACATGAGACATCTTTCAGAATTAAAGCACTTAACAGAAAAATTAAACTATAACCTATGAATCTACTAATAAAGGATCATGCAGCAAACAAAGCAAACTAGCAGAAATCCGGAACATACATAATAAAAACGGGAAGAAAAAAAATGAAAAGAACTCAACCACCTTAGTTATCTGAGCGGTCATTTTATTCTTCAGGTTGTGCTCCTTTGTGAAGATGATTCGCCTCCCTTTTGGTGCCATAGGAATAAACAGAAAATCCTTAAGCGAAGCGTCAACACCAAACTTAAATGTTTGCTTGTCCTCAAGCAAAGAAGAACTGAAAATAGAAAGAGATGAATTATTATGAAGAAAGAAAAAGAAGAGGATAAAAGAATAAGCGAGAATAGGGATTGGGAGAGAGAGAGAAAGAAAATTGGGCGGAACTAGTGCGGCGCAAGCGGCGCGGACGCGTGAGTTACATGATCGCGCGATTAGCACGGTGTTGAAGTGACGCAAATGCGTGGGGGACGCAATCGCGTGGATAACCGATATTGAAAAGAAACGACGCGGACGCGTCGGGTACGCGTTCGCGTGACCAAATTTGTGCTTTTAGCACACTTCTTGCCCCAAGCCAGCACAACTCTCTGCCCAAACACTCTTTTACGTCGATTATGCAGGTCACGCGTTCGCGTGAGTGACGCGGACGCGTGGGAGGCAGTTTTCCCACATGACGCGGGCGCGTCACCGACGAGGTTGCGTGGAACAATTTGTGCCAAAGGCACTATTCCAGCACCACTCCCTCGCAACTCTCTATCAAATTTATTTTTTCACACGCACCCACCTGACGCGTACGCGTCAGCGATGCTTGTGCGTCGTGTGTTCTCTCTCTCTCTCTCTCTTTTTTAGCATGAGGTGTTCGTTTTCTGTGATAAAATATCTGCATGATTAGAAAATTAGTAAGAACTTAATAAAAATCAACTAAGTAAAAACTACTACTACGAAAAACAACTAAGAATGAAAAAGAACGATCATACCACGGTGGGTTGTCTCCCACCAAGCACTTTTAGTTAAAGTCCTTAAGTTGGACATGTTGTGAGCTTCTTGTCATGGTGGCTTGTGCTTGTACTGATCCAGGAATCTCCACCAATGTTTGTAATTCCAATGGCTACCAGGATCCCAAACTAGGCGCATAACGCCTTTGAGCAAGTTGAAGCAAGTGACAAGGCCCCAAGAGTATTGATTGTGGGAATGAATTCTAGGATCCCAAACCTTGATTTTACACCCATCTTCTAGTGTATCACCATTGTTCCCACCGGGTGGCAAGCAATCTGAATTCTCACAGAGATATCCAAACAACCTTCCAGACCCATTCAAATTAGCTCTACACCAATTCTTGCACTTCAATTTGGAGCATGCAACCATATTGAACCTTGCTTGACAACTCTTACCACTAACCATCTTCCTCTTACTCTTAATACCACAGAGAGCTCTAAGTTGACCATTTGTCTCCAGTAGCCCATATTCAAGTGGGAAAGTAAGGATTACGGATAGGAATTTTACCCACTTGAATGTTGTATTGGATGGTGATGGCTTTGGAAGAGGTCTTGCAAGCTCAACTCCCTTGTGTTCTTCTTTGAATTCTTCCACCTCTTTGCAAGCTTCCTCAATTTCAACCTCTTCTTCTTGGTAGCTCTCTTCTAATTCAATCTCTTCTTCCATATGTGAGGGTGGAAAGTTCTCTAATTCACTGGAGTATGAACTCCTTTGATTGATTTCCTCACTTTCTTCTATAGGATCTTGCATTATATCTCTTGAGAAGAAATTTGCTTGCTCCTCTTCCTGTGACTTGATAATCGACAGCACATGCTTCTCTATATTTTTGACACTTGTCTTTATATCATGTAAGAATTCTTTCATGAGAAGCTCAATATCTGATGGTATGTGAAATGAATAAGGAGGAGGTGATGGTTCTTGATAAAAGTAAAAAGAGGATGGCTCTTGGGAAGAATAGGTAGATGGTGGCTCTTGATATGGGTAGAAAAATGATGGTTCTTGGTATGTATAAGGAGATGGTGGTTCTTGATATGAATAGGGAGGTGGTGGCTCTTGATAGTTGGAGCATGGAGCACTGAAGTTTCTTTGGTTTTGACCTTGCCAACCAAAATTTGGGTAGTTCCCCCATTCATAATGATATGAATCACTACTCGGGTGTGAGTAGTAACCCATATGATCTCTCTCCATTATTTTTCCTTAGCACAAAACACCAACAACGATTAAACGCACCATGTGGTAAATAGGAAAGCAAAGAAGAAATAACAGAATTCTAAAAATTAAAATAAGAAGAAGTAAAATAAAACTAATTAGGAAACACCAAACTTAATTTCAGAAATTAAAAAAAAATTAGTGCTATTTATTTATTTAAAAATATTTTTTTTATTTTTATTTTTATTTTTATTTTTTTATATTTATTAAATAATAAAAGAAAAAAAATTGAAAGAAAACGAATAGGGTAAAACGAAGGAAAAAAATGAAAATAAAAAGAGGAATAAGATAAAAAAATCGACGAGGGTTTTTTTTATTTTAAATGGAAGTAAAAAAAAAGATAATAAAGAAAACAGGGACAGGGGCGCTAACGAAAAAACAAGGAAATTTTAATTTTAAAATTTTTTTTTGAAAATTAATAAAATAATATTTAAATAAAATTAAAATTAAAACGCCTCATCTAATCCATCAAACAACTAATAGTTGTTAATCACAGTCAATCCCCGGCAACGGCGCCAAAAACTTGGTGCGGTATTTGTAACCTACTAACTTACCGGCAAGTGCACCGGGTCGTACCAAGTAATACCTTACGTGAGTAAGGGTCGATCCCACGAGAATTGATGGATTAAGCAACAATAGCGTTTGATAGGATTAGTTAGACAAATAGAAAATAGTGTTGAGAGTTCAAAGACATTAAATAATAGCAAAAATATTAAAGATAGACAGATAAATAAGTTGGGAATAAAATATGGAGAAAACAGTTAAGGTTTCAGAGTTATCTATTTTCTGGATTGACTTTTCTTATTAACTATTTTAATCATGCAAGATTTAATTCATGGCAAACTATTTGTGACTAGACCCTAATTCCTTAGACCTTCCTAGTCTCCTCTAAAATTCATCAACTGCCAATTCCTTGGTCAATTAATTCCAATTAGAGGGTGATGATCAAATTCTAGTTTATATGCCACAAGAATCCTAATTATCCAAAAATAAAGGGATTATATGTCACGTATCCCGTTAAATACAAACAATTAGAAATTCAGGATAATATGTTTTCAAGCTATTGTTCAAGTAAAGAGATTTTCCAAGTTATACAAGAACTCAAATAGAACATGGGTCATACTTCGGTTCCACCCAAATTCATAAAATAAAGAACGAAAACAATTATTGAAATATAAATCAAAACATGAATTAAAATAGAAAAATAATATTATCAATCCATACAATAGACAGAGCTCCTAACCTTAACAATGGAGGATTAGTTACTCATGGAATATGGAATGTAAATTTGTATGGAATAGGATCCTCCCCGGACCTCCCTAAAGGAAGGAAAGCTTCTTCCTTTTATAACTAATCCTAATAAATTTAAAATCTAATATCTAAAACTAAAAATTAAAATAATATCTTTTCCTAAAAATAAGATTTTGAATTTAAATTCGAATTAATTAACAAGTCTTTAACTGATGGGTGGGGACCACTTGATTTGTCCATTCTGTAGCTTCTAATCTGTATTTTCTGGGCTAGAAACTAGGTCAAACAGCGCAGAAATCGCCCCCAGCATTTTCTGTCAATACTGCAGATCGCTCATGTGACGCATCCGCGTCGTCCATGCGTTCGCGTCATTTGTGTAGATTTCAGTCCACGCGTTCGTGTCTGGTACGCGATCGTGTCATTGCGATTTCTTCTATTCCGCGCGGTCGCGTGAGCCATGCGTCTGCGTCGGTATTCGTTGGTCATCTCCTTGGTTTCTTCTCTTTCTCTGCAGAAACTTCATCAAATCCATCTGAATGCTACTTAAAATAAATAAAATTTCACAAAACTCAAAATAGCATCCATAGTGGCTAAAATATAATTAATTCTTAATTAAACTCAACAAATTAGATGCAAATTCACTAGGAAAAGATAGGAAAGATGCTAACGCATCAGAATGCCATATTGGCTCAGAACAAAATATTGACTCAGCAAGTTAATATGATTTCTCAGAGTCTGAATGGATTGCAAGCTGCATCCAACAGTACTGAAGAGGCATCTTCTGAAGAAGAAGCTTATGATCCTGAGAACCCTGCAATAGCAAAGGTGAATTACATGGGTGAACCCTATGGAAACACCTATAATCCCTCATGGAGAAATCATTCAAATTTCTCATGGAAGGATCAACAAAAGCCTCAACAAGGCTTTAATAATGGTGGAAGAAACAAGTTTAGCAATGGCAAGCCTTTTCCATCATCCACTCAGCAACAAATTGAGAATTCTGAGCAGAATCTATCTAGCTTAGCAAATATAGTCTCTGCTTTATCTAAGGTCACTCTAAGTTTCATGAATGAAACAAGGTCCTCCATTATAAATTTGGAGGCACAAGTGGGCCAGCTGAGTAAAAGGGTCACTGAAACTCCTCCTAGTACTCTCCCAAGCAATACAGAAGAGAATCCAAAAAGAGAGTGCAAGGCCATAACCTTACTTGGTGTGGCCAAACCTAGAGAGGAGGAGAAGGACGTGAATCCTAGTGAGGAAGACCTCCTGGGACGTCCATTGACCTATAAGGAGTTTCCCTTTGAGGAACCAAAGGAATCTGAGGCTCATCTAGAGACCATAGATATTCCATTGAACCTCCTTTTGTCCTTCATGAGCTCTGATGAGAATTCATCCTCTGAAGAGGATGAAGACATTACTGAAGAGCAAGTTGCTAAATACCTTGGTGCAATCATGAAGCTGAATGCCAAATTATTTGGTAATGAGACTTGGGAAGATGAACCTCCCTTGCTCACCAATGTATTGAATGCATTGGATAGGTAGAAATTACCTCAAAAGAAACAGGATCCTGGTAAATTCTTAATACCCTGTAACATAGGTACCATGACCTTTGAGAAGGCTCTGTGTGACCTGGGGTCAGGCATAAAGTTAATGCCACTCTCTGTAATGGAGAAACTAGGAATCTTTGAGGTATAGGCTGCCAAATTCTCATTAGAGATGGCAGATAAAACCATGAAACAGGCTTATGGACTAGTAGAGGACGTGTTAGTAAAGGTTGAAGGCCTTTACATCCCTGCTGATTTCATAATCCTAGACACTGGGAAGGATGAGGATGAATCCATAATCCTTGGAAGGCCCTTCCTAGCCACAGCAAATCTGTGATTGATGTGGACAGAGGAGAGTTGGTCCTTCAACTGAATGAGGACAACCTTGTGTTTAAAACTCAAGGATCTCCTTCTGTAACCATGGAGAGAAAGCATGAAAAGCTTCTCTCACTGCAGAGTCAACCAAAGCCCCCACAGTCAAACTCTAAGTTTGGTGTTGGGAGGCCACAACCAAACTCTAAGTTTGGTGTTGAACCCCCACATTCAAACTCTACGTTTGGTGTTGGGAGATCCCAACAATGCTCTGAATATCTGTGAGGCTCCATGAGAGCTCACTGTGAAGCTATTGACATTAAAGAAGCGCTTGTTGGGAGGCAACCCAATATTATTTAACTATATCTATTTATTTTCTATTGTTATTTTATGTTTTCTTTAGGTTGATGATCATGTGAAGTCACAAAAACTGCTGGAAAATCAAAAACAGAATGAAAAATAGCACACCCTGGAGGAAGAGCATTCTGGCGTTTAAACGCCAGAAATAAGCATCTATCTGGCGTTAAACGCCAGAAACAAGCACCAGACTGGCGTTTAACGCCAGAACAGAGCATGGAATTGGCGTTAAACGCTAGAAACAAGCAGCAAGCTGGCGTTTAACGCCAGACATGCATTCTAAGGGCGTTTTGCACGCCTAATTGGAGCAGGGATGCTAAATCCTTGACCCCACTGGATTTGTGGACCCCACAGGATCCTCACCTACCCCACCTCTTCTTCTCTCCTTTTTAAATCTTTTCATAACTCTCTTCCCCAAATACCCTTCACCAATCACCTCCATACCTCTTCCCCAAATACCATTAACCACTCTTCCCCATAAACCCCACCTACCTCCAAAATTCAAATTCTTTTCCCTCCCAAACCCAACCCTAATGGCCGAAACCTACCACCCACCCCACCCCTATATAAACCCCTCAACACTACTCCATTTTCACACATTACAACCACCACTTCTCCCCCTTGGCCGAATACACTATCTCCCTCCATCTCCTCCATTTTCTTCTTCTTCTACTACTTTGTTTCTTCTTTTGCTCGGGGACGAGCAAACCTTTTAAGTTTGGTGTGGTAAAAGCATTGCTTTTGGTTTTTCCATAACCATCAATGGCACCTAAGGCCAGAGAAACCTCAAGAAAGAGGAAAGGAAAGGTAATTGCTTCCACCTCTGAGTCATGGAAGATGGAGAGATTCATCTCAAGGGTCCATAGCTCAGTAGAAGAGCATTTGACTGCAAATAAGAGATCATGGACCTCAACAAGAGCATGAGGAAATTCCTCACCATGAAATCCCTAAAAAGCCTCAAGGGATGCACTTCCCTCCACAAAACTATTGGGAGCAAATCAACACCACCCTAGGAGAATTAAGTTCCAACATGGGACAACTAAGCATGGAACACCAAGAGCACTCCATCATTCTCCATGAGATTAGAGAAGATCAAAGAGCTACGAGGGAGGAGCAACAAAGACAAGGAAGAGACATAGAGGAGCTCAAGAGCACCATTGGTTCTTCAAGAAGAGGAAGACGCCACCCTCACTAAGGTGGACCCGTTCCTTAATCTCCTTGTTCTTATTTTCCTGTTTTTCCATTTTTGAGCCTTATGTTTTATTTATGTTTGTGTCTTTACTATATGATCATTAGTGTTTAAGTGTCTATACCTTAAAGCTATGAATGTCCTATAAATCCATCACCTCTCTTAAATGAAAAATGTTTTAAAAACAAAAGAACAAGAAGTACAGGGTTTCAAATTCATCCTTGAAACTAGTTTAATTATTTTGATGTGGTGACAATACTTTTTATTTTCTGAATGAATGCTTGAACAGTGCATATGCCTTTTGATATTGTTGTCTATGAATGTTAAATATGTTGGCTCTTGAAAGAATGATGAAAAAGGAGAAATGTTATTGATAATCTGAAAAATCATAAAATTGATTCTTGAAGCAAGAAAAAGCAGTGAATACAAAAACTTGTGGAAAAAAAAAAGAAGAGAGAAAATAAAAAAAATGATGAAAAAAAAGAGAAAGAAAAAGAAAAAGCAAGTAGAAAAAAGCCAAAAGCTCTTTAAACTAAAAGGCAAGAGCAAAAAGCCAATAGCCCTTAAAACCAAAAGGCAGGGTAATAAAAAGAATCCAAGGCTTTGAGCATCAGTGGATAGGAGGGCCTAAAGGAATAAAATACTGGCCTAAGCGGCTAAACCAAGCTGTCCCTAACCATGTGCTTGTGGCGTGAAGGTGTCAAGTGAAAACTTGAGACTGAGCGGTTAAAGTCAAGGTCCAAAGTAAAAAAAAAAGTGTGCTTAAGAACCCTGGACACCTCTAATTGGGCACTTTAGCAAAGCTGAGTCACAATCTGAAAAGGTTCACCCAGTTATGTGTCTGTGGCATGTATGTATCCGGTGGTAATACTGGAAAACAGAGTGCTTAGAGCAACGGCCAAGACTCATAAAGTAGCTGTGTTCAAGAATCAACATACTGAACTAGGAGAATCAATAACACTATCTAAATTCTAAGTTCCTATAGATGCCAATCATTCTGAACTTCAATGGAAAAAGTGAGATGCCAAAACTATTCAAGAGGCAAAAAGCTACTAGTACCGCTCATCTGATTGGAGCTAAGTTTCATTGATATTTTGGAATTTATAGTATAATCTCTTTTTTTTATCCTATTTGATTTTCAGTTGCTTGGGGACAAGCAACAATTTAAGTTTGGTGTTGTGATGAACGGATAATTTATACGTTTTTTGGCATTGTTTTTACATAGTTTTTAGTATGATTTAGTTAGTTTTTAGTATATTTTTATTAGTTTTTAAATAAAATTCACATTTCTGGACTTTCCTATGAGTTTGTGTATTTTTCTGTGGTTTTAGGTATTTTCTGACTGAAATTGAGGGACTTGAGCAAAAATCTGATTTAGAGGCTGAAGAAGGACTGCAGATGCTGTTGGATTCTGACCTCCCTGCACTTAAAGTGGATTTTCTGGAGCTACAAGAGTCCCAATGGCGTGCTCTCAATTGCGTTGGAAAGTAGACATCCAGGGCTTTCCAGCATTATATAATAGTCCATACTTTGCCCAAGTTTAGACAACGCAAACTGGCGTTCAACACCAGCTTTCTGCCTTATTCAGGAGTTAAACGCCAGAAACAGGTTACAAAGCAGAGTTAAACGACAGAAATAGGTTACAAACTGGCGTTTAAATCCAAGGAAGACCTCTACATGTGAAAGCTTTAATGCTCAGCCCAAGCACACACCAAGTGGGCCTGGAAGTGGATTTCTGCATCATTTACTTATTTCTGTAACCCTAGTAACTAGTTTAGTACAACTAGAACTTTTTACTATTGTGTTAGAAATATTTTGATCATGTTTTGATGATTGAACCCTCTTTGAGAGGCTGGCCATTCGGCCATGCCTGGACCATTATCACTTATGTATTTTCAACGATAGAGTTTTTACACACCATAGATTAAGGTGTGGAGCTCTGCTGTTCCTCATGAATTAATGCAAAGTACTATTGTTTTTCTATTCAACTCAAGCCTATTTCTTCTCTAAGATATTCATTCGCACACAAGAACATGATGAATGTGATGATTATGTGACGCTCATCATCATTCTCACTTATGAACGCGTGCTTGACAAACACTTCCGTTCTACATGTAAACAAGCTTGAATGTGTATCTCTTAGCCTCCTGATCTACGATCAGAGTCTTCGTGGTATAGGCTAGAATTATTGGCGGCCATTCTTGAGATCCGGAAAGTCTAAACCTTGTCTGTGGTATTCCGAGTAGGATCTGGGAAGGGATGGCTGAATCCTATTCCAGTATGATCGAGAACCGACAGATGATTAGCCGTGCGGTGACAGTGCATTTTGGACCATTTTCACTGAGAGAACGGGATGTAGCCATTGACAACAGTGATGCCCAACATACAGCTTTCCATAGAAAGGAGTAAGAAGGGTTGAATGAAGGCGATAAGAAAGCAGAGAATCAGAAGGAACAAAGCATCTCCATACGCTTATCTGAAATTCTCACCAATGAATTACATAAGTACCTATATCCTATTTCACGTTTTATTTATCTTTTAATTAAAACTCTATAACCATTTGAATCCGCCTGATTGAGATTTACAAGGTAACCATAGCTTGCTTCAAGCCGACAATCTCCGTGGGATTAACCCTTACTCACGTAAGGTTTATTACTTAGACGACCCAGTGCACTTGTTGGTTAGTTGTGCGAAGTTGTGAAGAAGAACTAAGATTATGAACGTGCATACCAAGTTTTTGGCACCATTTCCGGGGATTGTTCGAGTTTGGACAACTGACGGTTCATCTTGTTGCTCAGATTAGGTAATTTTATTTTAATTTTAAGCTTTTTGTTTTTACTATTTTTAATTTTTGAAAAATTTTCAAAAAAAAAATTAAAAATAAATTATTCTATGGCTTCAGAATTTTTAAGAATGAATTCTAGAGTTTCATGATGATTTGTTGAAGTCTGGCTGGCTGTGAAGCCATGTCTACTTCTTTTGGACCGAGGTTTCAACTTATCATCACAAAGAGTCCTTGGACTCCCATCGTATCAGCTGTTATATGCCTGATTTGTATGCTAAAGCTTGGCTGGCCATAAGCAATGTCTAATTCCTAGACCGGAGCTTTAGACTAACATTACATGATTCCTGGAATTCTCATTAAAAATTTTGAAATCCTTATTTTTTTTTTTGCAATTAATTTTCGAAAAAAAAAATTCAAAAAATTTTTAAAACCATAAAACCAAAAATAATTTTGTGTTTCTTGCTTAAGTCTTGTGTCAATTTTTAAGTTTGGTGTCAATTGCATCTTTTTAATTGTTCTTTAATTTTTGAAAATTCATCATATGTTCTTCATGATCTTCAAGTTGTTCTTGATGATCTTCTTTGTTTGATCTTTGCATTTTCTTGTTGTGCATCTTTTCTTGTTTCTCATATGCATTTTAGAATTATTAGTGTCTATAGAATAAAAATTTTTAAGTTTGGTATCTTGCATGTTTTTCTTTTCTTAAAAATTTTCAAAAATAAGTTCTTGGTGTTCATCTTGACATTCATAGTGTTCTTGGTGTTCATCTTGACATTCAAAGTGTTCTTGCATGCATCATGTGTTTTGATTCATAATTTTCATATTTTGAGTCTTTTGGTTGTTTTTCTCTTTCTTCATTAAAAATTCAAAAAATTAAAAAAATATCTTTCCCTTATTTCACTCATAATTTTTGAAAATTTGATTTGATTTAGTCAAAAGTTTTTAAATTTAATTGTTTCTTATGAGTCAAATCAATTTTTCAATTTAAAAATTATATCTTTTTCAAATCTTTTTAAAAAATCAAATCTTTTTTATTTTTTCTTTCATATTTTCGAAAATTTCAAAATTTATTTACAAAATATTTTTATTATTTCTATTTCATATTTTCGAAATTAATGCTAACAATTAATGTGATTGATTCAAAAATTTAAAGTTTGTTACTTGCCTAGTGAGAAAGGTTCAATCTTTAAATTTTAAAATCCTATCTTTTAGTTTCTTGTTAGTCAAGTAATCAACTTTAATTTTCAAAAATCAAATATTTTTAATTTTCTATTTAAATCTTTTTCAAATAAAATTTCAATCATATCTTTTTCAATTTCAATCATATCTTTTTCAAAATCAATTTCAAAATCTTTTCTAACTTCTCACCCTTTCAAATTTGATTTTCAAATCTTTTTCAATTAACTACTTGACTTTTTGGTTTATTTTTAAAAGTTTTCTATTTCAATCATATCTTTTTCAAAACCACCTAACTAATTTTCTCTCTTTAATTTTCGAAAACTCCTCCCTAATTTTTTAAAATTCTTTTTAATTAACTAATTATTTTAAATTTTAATTTAATTTTATTTCTCCTTATAATTTTCGAATTTTAATTAATTTTTTTTAATAAAAACAAAAATATTTTCCTTTTATTTTTAATTATTTTTTTTTCTTTTCTTTCTCTTCCCCTTCTTCTATTCTTTTCTTCTTCTACTCACATAAAGGAATCTCTATACTGTGACATAAAGGATTCCTCTTCTTTTCTGTTCTCTTCTTTTTCACATGAGCAGGAGCAAGGATAAGAACATTCTAGTTGAAGCTGATCCGGAACCTGAAAGGACTCTGAAGAGGAAGCTAAGAGAAGCTAAAACACAACATTCTGAAGAGGACTTCACTAAAATTTTTGAAAAAGAAGTAGACATGGCCGAACCCAACCACAATGCAAGGAAGATGCTTGGTGACTTTACTGCACCAAATTCCAACTTACATGGAAGAAGCATCTCAATCCCTGCTATTGGAGCAAACAATTTTGAGCTAAAGCCTCAATTAGTTTCTCTAATGCAACAGAATTGCAAGTTTCATGGACTTCCATCAGAAGATCCTTTTCAGTTCTTAACTGAATTCTTGCAAATCTGTGATACTGTTAAGACCAATGGGGTTGATCCCGAGGTCTACAGGCTTATGCTTTTCCCATTTGCTGTAAGAGACAGAGCTAGAATATGGTTGGACTCTCAACCTAAAGATAGCCTGAACTCTTGGGATAAGCTGGTCACGGCTTTCTTAGCCAAGTTCTTTCCTCCTCAAAAGCTTAGCAAGCTTAGAGTGGATGTTCAAACCTTCAAATAGAAAGAAGGTGAATCCCTCTATGAAGCTTGGGAGAGATACAAGCAACTGACCAAAAAATGTCCTTCTGACATGCTTTCAGAATGGACCATCCTGGATATATTCTATGATGGTCTGTCTGAATTATCTAAGACGTCATTGAACCATTCTGCAGGTGGATCCATTCACCTAAAGAAAATGCCTGCAGAAGCTCAGGAACTCATTGACATGGTTGAAAATAACCAGTTCATGTACACTTCTAAAAGGAATCTTGTGAGTAATGGGACGCCTCAGAGGAAGGGAGTTCTTGAAATTGATGCTCTGAATGCCATACTGGTTCAGAACAAAATATTGACTCAGTAAGTCAATATGATTTCTCAGAGTCTGAATGGATTGCAAGCTGCATCCAACAGTACTAAAGAGGCATCTTTTGAAGAAGAAGCTTATGATCCTAAGAACCCTGCAATAGCAAAGGTGAATTACATGGGTGAACCCTATGGAAACACCTATAATCCCTCATGGAGAAATCATCTAAATTTCTCCTGGAAGGATCAACAAAAGCCTCAACAAGGCTTTAATAATGGTGGAAGAAACAAGTTTAGCAATAGCAAGCCTTTTTCATCATCCTTTCAACAACAGACAAAGAATTCTGAGCAGAGTCCATCTAGCTTAGCAAATATAGTCTCTAATCTATCTAAGGCCACTCTAAGTTTCATGAATGAAATAAGGTCCTTCATTAGAAATTTGGAGGCACAAGTGGACCAGCTGAGTAAAAGAGTCACTGAAATTCCTCCTAGTACTCTCCAAAGCAATACAGAAGAGAATCCAAAAAGAGAGTGCAAGGCCATAACCTTACTTGGTGTGGCCAAACCCAGAAAGGAGGAAAAGGATGTGAATCCTAGTGAGGAAGACCTCCTGGGACGTCCACTGACCAATAAGGAGTTTTCCTTTGAGAAACCAAAGGAAACTGAGGCTCATCTAAAGACCATAGAGATTCCATTGAACCTCCTTTTACCATTCATGAGCTCTGATGACTATTCATCTTCTGAAGAAGATGAAGACAATGCTGAAAAGCAAGTTGCTCAATATTTAGGAGCAATCATGAAGCTGAATGCCAAATTATTTGGTAATGAGACTTGGGAGGATGAACCTCCATTGCTCATCAAGGAACTAAATGCCTTGGTTCAGCAAACCCTACCTCAAAAGAAACAGGATCCTGGTAAATTCCTAATTCCCTGTAACATAGGCACCATAACCTTTGAGAAGGCTCTGTGTGACCTGGGGTCAGGCATAAACTTAATGCCACTCTCTGTAATGGAGAAACTAGGAATCTTTGAGGTACAGGCTGCCAAATTCTCATTAGAGATGGCAGACAAATCCATGAAACAGGCTTATGGACTAGTAGAGGACGTGTTAGTAAAGGTTGCAGGCCTTTACATCCCTGCTGATTTCATAATCCTAGACACTGGCAAGGATGAGGATGAATCCATCATCCTTGGAAGGCCCTTCCTAGCCATAGCAAAAGCTGTGATTTATGTGAACAGAGGAGAGTTGGTCTTTCAACTGAATGAGGATAACCTTGTGTTTAAAACTGAAGGATCTCCTTCTGTAACCATGGAGAGGAAGCATGAAAAGCTTCTCTCACTGCAGAGTCAACCAAAGCCCCCACAGTCAAACTCTAAGTTTGTTGTTGGGAGGCCACAACCAAACTCTAAGTTTGGTATTGAACCCCCACATTCAAACTCTAAGTTTGGTGTTGGGAGGTCCCAACAATGCTCTGAATATCTGTGAGGCTCCATGAGAGCTCACTGTCAAGCTATTGACATTAAAGAAGCGCTTGTTGGGAGGCAACCCAATGTTATTTAACTATATCTATTTATTTTCTATTGTTATTTTATGTTTTCTTTAGGTTGATGATCATGTGAAGTCACAAAAACTACTGGAAAATCAAAAATAGAATGAAAAATAGCACACCCTGGAGGAAGAGCATTCTGGCATTTAAACGCCAGAAACAAGCATCTGTCTGGCGTTAAACGCCAGAAACAAGCAGCAAGCTGGCGTTTAACGCCAGACATGCATTCTAAGGGCGTTTTGCATGCCTAATTGGAGCAAGGATGCTAAATCCTTGACCCCACTGGATCTGTGGACCCCACAGGATCCCCACCTACCCCACCTCTTCTTCTCTCCTCTTCACACCTTTTCATAACTCTCTTCCCCAAATACCCTTCACCAATCACCTCCATACCTCTTCCCCAAATACCCTTAACCACTCTTCCCCATAAACCCCACCTACCTCCAAAATTCAAATTTTTTTCCCTCCCAAATCCAACCCTAATGGCCGAAACCTACCACCCACCCCACCCCTATATAAACCCCTCAACACTATCTCCCTCCATCTCCTCCATTTTCTTCTTCTTCTACTACTTTTTTTCTTCTTTTGCTCGGGGATGAGCAAATATTTTAAGTTTGGTACGGTAAAAGCATTGCTTTTTTTGTTTTTTCATAACCATTTATGACACCTAAAGCCAGAGAAACCTCTAGAAAGAGGAAAGGGAAGGCAAAAGCTTCCACCTCTGAGTCATGGAAGATGGAGAGATTCATCTCAAAAGCTCATCACTAAGAAAAGGATGGAGCAAACAAGGGAGCCCACTTATGGACCTCAACAAGAGCATGAGGAAATTCCTCACCATGAAATCCTTGAGATGCCTCAGGGGATGCACTTTCCTCCACAAAACTATTGGGAGAAAATTAACACCTCCCTATGAGAATTAAGTTCTAACATGGGAAAATTAAGGATGGAACACCAAGAGCACTCCATCATTCTCCATGAGATTAGAGAAGACCAAGAGCTATGAGGGAGGAGCAACAAAGACAAGGAAGAGACATAGAGGAGCTCAAGAGCACCATTGGTTCTTCAAGAAGCGGAAGACGTCACCCTCACTAAGGTGGACCCGTTCCTTAATCTCCTTGTTCTTATTCTTCTGTTTTTCGTTTATTATGCTTTATGTTTTATTTATATTTGTGTCTTTATTACATTATCATTAGTGTCTAAGTGTCTATGTCTTAAAGCTATGAATGTCCTATGAATTCATCATCTCTCTTAAATGAAAATTGTTCTAAAAACAAAAGAACAAGAAGTACATGGTTTCGAATTCTTCCTTGAAACTAGTTTAATTATTTTGATATGGTGACAATACTTTTTGTTTTCTGAATGAATGATTGAACAGTGCATATGTCTTTTGATATTGTTGTCTATGAATGTTAAATATGTTGGCTCTTGAAAGAATGATGAAAAAGGAAAAATGTTATTTGATAATCTGAAAAATTATAAAAATGATTCTTGAAGCAAGAAAAAGCAGTGAATAGAGAAAAGCTTCCAAAAAAGAAAAAAAAAAGAGAAAAGAAAAATGAAGAAAAAAAAAGAAAAAAAGCAAGCAGAAAAAGCCAAAAGCTCTTTAAACCAAAAGGCAAGAGCAAAAAGCCAGTAACCCTTTAAACCAAAAGGCAAGGGTAATAAAAAGGATCCAAGGCTTTGAGCATCAGTGGATAGGAGGGCCCAAGGGAATAAGATCCTGGGCTAAGCGGCTAAACCAAGATGTCCCTAACCATGTGCTTGTGGCGTGAAGGTGTCAAGTTAAAAGCTTGAGACTGAGCGGTTAAAGTCACGGTCCAAAGCAAAAAAAAAAAAGAGTGTGCTTAAGAACCCTGGACAACTCTGACTGGGGACTCTAGTAAAGCTGAGTCACAATCTGAAAATGTTCACCCAGTTATGTGTCTGTGGCATGTATGTATCTGGTGGTAATACTGGAAAACAGAGTGCTTAGGGCCACGGCCAAGACTCATAAAGTAACTGTATTCAAGAATCAACATACTGAACTAGGAGAATCAATAACACTATCTAAATTCTAAGTTCCTATAGATGCCAATAATTCTGAACTTCAATGGATAAAGTGAGATGCCAAAACTGTTCAGAGGCAAAAAGCTACTAGTCCCGCTCATCTGATTGGAGCTAAGTTTCATTGATATTTTGGAATTTATAGTATATTCTCTTCTTTTTATCCTATTTGATTTTTAGTTGCTTGGGGACAAGCAAAAATTTAAGTTTGGTGATGTGATGAGCGGATAATTTATACGCTTTTTGGCATTGTTTTTATATAGTTTTTAGTATGATTTAGTTAGTTTTTAGTATATTTTTATTAGTTTTTAAATAAAAATCACATTTCTGGACTTTACTATGAGTTTGTGTGTTTTTCTATGATTTCGGGTAATTTCTGGCTGAAATTGAGGGACTTGAGCAAAAATCAAATTCAAAGGCTGAAGAAGGACTGCAGATGCTGCTGGATTCTGACCTCCCTGCACTCAATGTGGATTTTCTGGAGCTACATGAGTCCAAATGGTGCGCTGTCAATTGCGTTGGAAAGTAGACATCCGGGGCTTTTCATCAATATATAATAATTCATACTTTGTTTGAGTTTAGGTGACGGAAACTGGCGTTCAACGCCAGCTCTCTGCCTTATTCTGGCGTTAAACGCCAGAAACAAGTTACAAGGCAGAGTTAAACGCCAGAAACAAGTTACAAACTGGCGTTTAACTCCAAGAAAGATCTATACACGTGAAAGCTTCAATGCTCAGCCCAAGCACACACCAAGTGGGCCCCGAAAGTAGATTTCTGCATCATTTACTCATTTCTGTAAACCCTAGTAACTAGTTTAGTATAAATAGGACTTTTTACTATTGTATCTGGGAATCTTTTGATCATATTTTGATGATTGAACCCTCTTTGGGAGGCTGGCCATTCGGCCATGCCGGGACCATTATCACTTATGTGTTTTCAAAGGTAGAGTTTCTACACACCATAGATTAAGGTGTGGAGCTCTACTGTTCGTCATGAATTAATGCAAAGTACTATTGTTTTTATATTCAATTCAAGCCTATTTCTTCTCTAAGCTATTCATTCGCAAACAAGAACATGATGAATGTGATGATTATGTGACTCTCATCATCATTCTCATTTATGAACGTGTGCCTGACAAACACTTCCGTTCTACATGTAAACAAGCTTAAATGTGTATCTCTTAGCCTCCTGATCTACGATCAGAGTCTTCGTGGTATAGGCTAGAATTATTGGCGGCCATTCTTGAGATCCAAAAAGTCTAAACCTTTTCTGTGGTATTCCGAGTTGGATCTGGGAAGGGATGGCTGTGACGAGCTTCAAACTCGCGAGTGCTGGGCGTAGTGACAGACGCAAAAGGATTACTGAATCCTATTCCAGTATGATCGAGAACCGACAGATGATTAGTCGTGCGGTGTCAGCGCATTTTGGACCATTTTCACTGAGAGGACGGGATGTAGCCATTGACAACGGTGATGCCCAACATATAGCTTGCCATAGAAAGGAGTAAGAAGGGTTGAATGAAGGCGATAGGAAAGCAGAGAATCAGAAGGAACAAAGCATCTCCATACGCTTATCTGAAATTCTCACCAATGAATTACATAAGTACCTCTATCCTATTTCACGTTTTATTTATCTTTTAATTATTAAAACTCTATAGCCATTTGAATCCGCCTGACTGAGATTTACAAGGTGACCATAGCTTGCTTCAAGCCGACAATCTCCATGGGATCGACCCTTACTCACGTAAGGTTTATTACTTGGACGATCCAGTGCACTTGCGGGTTAGTTGTGCGAAGTTGTGAAGAAGAACTAAGATTATGAACGTGCATACCAAGTTTTTGTATGATATTTTCAAAAGCTTGTGAACCTTTTGGCCACCATTTTCTTGTTGTGCATCTTTTCTTGTTTCTCATAAGCATTTTCAATTTGTTAGTGTCTAAAGTTTGAAAATGTCTAAGTTTGGTGTCCTGCATGTTTTTCTTTTCTTGAAAATTTTCAAAAATAAGTCTTGATGTTCATCTTGATCTTCAAAGTGTTCTTGGTGTTCATCTTGACATTCAAAGTATTCTTGCATGCATTGTGTGTTTTGATTCATAGTTTTCATGTTTTGAGTCTTTTGTTGTTTTTCTCTCTCTTCATTAAAAATTTAAAAATCAAAAAAATATCTTTCCCTTATTTCACTCATAATTTTCGAAAATTTGATTTGATTTAGTCAAAAGTTTTAAAAAATTTAGTTGTTTCTTATGAGTCAAATTAAATTTTCAATTTAAAAATTCTATTTTTTTCAAATCTTTTTCAAAAATCAAATCTTTTTCATTTTTTTCCCTTCATATTTTTGAAAACCTCAAATTGATTTTCAAAAATCTTTTTTAATTTATTTCATAATTTTCGAAAATAATGCTAGCATTTAATATTTTGATTCAAAACTTTCAAGATTGTTACTTGCCTATTAAAAAAGGTTCATTCTTTAAATTTTAAAATCATATCTTTTTGTTTCTTGTTAGTCAAGTAATCAACTTTAATTTTCAAAATCAAATCTTTTTAAATTTCTTTTTCAAATCTTTTTCAAAATAAATTTCAATCACATCTTTTTCAAAATCAATTTCAAAATCTTTTCTAACTTCTTATCTTTTCAAAATTGATTTTCAAATATTTTTTTCAATTAATCTTATCTTGTTTGATTCTTATCTTTTTCAAAACTACCTAACTAATTCTCTCTCTCTAATTTTCGAAAATCACTAAACTCTTTTTGAAAATTCCTTTTTAATTAACTAATTGTTTTTTTAATTTAATTTAATTTCGTTTCTCTTTTTAAAATTTTCGAATTTTAACTTTAATTTTAAATTTAAAACAAAAATATTTTTATTTTATTTTATTTTATTTTCGAATTCTTCTCTCTCTCATCTCCTTCTAATTATTTAATTATTTACTAACACTTCTCTTCATCTCAAATTCGAACCCTCTTTTCCTTTTGATGTTCGAATTCCTCTTCTTCTATTCTTTTCTTCTTCTACTCACATAAAGGAATCTCTATACTGTGACATAGAGAATTCTTCTTCTTTTTTGTTCTCTTCTTTTTCACATGAGCAGGAGCAAGGATAAGAACATTCTTGTTGAAGCTGATCTGGAACCTGAAAGGACTCTGAAAAGGAAGCTAAGGGAAGCTAAAGCACAACTCTCTGGAGAAAATCTGACAAAAATTTTCGAAAAAGAAGGAGACATGGACGAACCCAACCACAATGCAAGGAAGATGCTTGGTGACTTTACTGCACCAAATTCCAACTTACATGGAAGAAGCATCTCAATCCCTTCCATTGGAGCAAACAATTTTGAGCTAAAGCCTCAATTAGTTTCTCTGATGCAACAGAATTGCAAGTTTCATGGATTTTCATCAGAAGATCATTTTCAGTTCTTAACTGAATTCTTGCAAATCTGTGATACTATTAAGACCAATGGGGTTGATCCCGAGGTCTATAGGCTTATGCTTTTCCCATTTGCTGTAAGAGACAGAGCTAGAATATGGTTCGACTCTCAACCTAAAGATTGCATGAACTCTTAGGATAAGCTGGTCACGGCTTTCTTAGCCAAGTTCTTTCCTCCTCAAAAGCTTAGTAAACTTAGAGTGGATGTTCAAACCTTTAAACAGAAAGAAGGTGAATCCCTCTATGAAGCTTGGGAGAGATACAAGCAACTGACCAAAAAGTGTCCTTCTGACATGCTTTTAGAATGGACATCCTGGATATATTCTATGATGGTCTGTCTGAATTATCTAAGATGTCATTGGACCATTCTGTAGGTGGATCCATTCACCTAAAGAAAATGCCTGCAGAAGCTCAAGAACTCATTGACATGGTTGCAAATAACCAGTTCATGTACACTTCTGAAAGGAATCCTGTGAGTAATGGGACGCCTCAGAGGAAGGGAGTTCTTGAAATTGATGCTCTGAATGCTATATTGGCTCAGAATAAAACATTGACTCAGCAAGTCAATATGATTTCTCAGAGTCTGAAAGGATTGAAAACTGCATCTAACAGTACTCAAGAGGCATCTTCTGAAGAAGAAGCTTATGATCCTGAGAACCCTGCAATAGCAGAGGTGAACTACATGGGAGAATCCTATGGAAATACCTATAATCCCTCATGGAGAAATCATCCAAATTTCTCATGGAAGGATCAACAAAAGCCTCAACAAGGCTTTAATAATGGTGAAAGAAATAGGTTTAGCAATGGCAAGCCTTTTCCATCATCCACTTAGCAACAGACAGAGAATTCTAAGCAGAATCCATCTAGCTTAGCAAATATAATCTCTGATCTATCTAAGGCCACTCTAAGTTTCATGAATGAAACAAGGTCCTCCATTAGAAATTTGGAGGCACAAGTGGGCCAGCTGAGTAAAAGAGTCACTGAAACCCCTCCTAGTACTCTCCCAAATAATACAGAAGAGAGTCCAAAAAGAGAGTGCAAGGCCATTACCTTACTTGGTGTGGCCGAACCCAAAGAGGAGGAGGAGGACGTGAATCCTAGTGAGGAAGACGTTCTGGGATGTTCACTGACCAATAAGGAGTTTCCCTTTGAGGAACCAAAGGAATCTAAGGCTCATCTAGAGACCATAGAGATTCCATTGAACCGCCTTTTACCATTCATGAGCTCGGATGACTATTCATCTTCTGAAGAAGATGAAGACATTGCTGAAGAGCAAGTTGCTCAATATTTAGGAGCAATCATGAAGCTGAATGCCAAATTATTTGGTAATGAGACTTGGGAGGATGAACCTCCATTGCTCATCAAGGAACTAAATGCCTTGGTTCAGCAAACTCTACCTCAAAAGAAATAGGATCCTGGTAAATTCCTAATTCCCTGTAACATAGGCACCATGACCTTTGAGAAGGCTCTGTGTGACCTGGGGTCAGGCATAAACTTAATGCCACTCTCTGTAATGGAGAAACTAGGAATCTTTGAGGTACAGGCTGCCAAATTCTCATTAGAGATGGCAGACAAATCCATAAAACAGGTTTATGGACTAGTAGAGGACGTGTTAGTAAAGGTTGAAGGCCTTTACATCCCTGCTGATTTCATAATCCTAGACACTGGGAAGGATGAGGATGAATCCATCATCCTTGGAAGACCCTTCCTAGCCATAGCAAAAGCTGTGATTGATGTGGACAGAGGAGAGTTAGTCCTTCAACTGAATGAGGACAACCTTGTGTTTAAAACTCAAGGATCTCCTTCTGTAACCATTGAGAGGAAGCATGAAAAGCTTCTCTCACTGCAGAGTCAACCAAAGCCCCCACAGTCAAGCTCTAAGTTTGGCGTTGGGAGGCCACAACCAAACTCTAAGTTTGGTGTTGAACCCCCACATTCAAACTCTAAGTTTGGTGTTGGGAGGTCCCAACAATGCTCTGAACATCTGTGAGGCTCCATGAGAGCTCACTGTCAAGCTATTGACTTTAAAGAAGCGCTTGTTGGGAGGCAACCCAATCTTAATTAATTATATTTATTTATTTTATATTGTTATTTTATTTTTTTAGGTTGATGATCATGTGGAGTCACAAAAACTACTGAAAAATCGAAAACAGAATAAAAAATAGCATTAAAAAAAAAGCACACCCTGGAGGAAGAGCATTCTGGCGTTTAAATGCCAGAAACAGGCATCTGTCTGGCATTTAATGCCAGAACCAAGCACAAAGCTGGCGTTTAACGCCAGAAACAAGCATCAACCTGGCGTTAAACGCCAGAAACAGGCTACATTTGGGCGTTTGACGCCAAAACAGGCAGCAGTCTGGCGTTAAACGCTAGGATTGCACTGCAAGGGCGTTTACACGCCTAATAGGAGCAGGGATGATACATCGTTGACCCCTCTGGATCTGTGGACCCCACAGGATCCCCACCTATCCCACCTCTTCTTCTCTCCTCTTCACACCTTTTCATAACTCTCTTCCCCAAATACCCTTCACCAATCACCTCCATACCTCTTCCCCAAATACCCTTAACCACTCACATCCATCCACTCTTCCCTACCAACCCCACCTACCTCCAAAATTCAAATTCTTTTCCCTCCCGAACCCAACCCTAATGGCCGAAACCTACCCTCCACCCCACCCCTATATAAACCCCTCAACACTACTCCATTTTTACACATTACAACCATCACTTCTCCCCCTTGGCCGAATACAAATTCTTCCTCCAGCACCTCCATTTTCTTCTTCTTCTACTACTTTCTTTCTTCTTTTGCTTAGGGACAAGCAAAACTTTTAAGTTTGGTGTGGTAAAAGCATTGCTTTTTGTTTTTCCATAACCATTAATGGCACCTAAGCCAAAAGAAACCTCAAGAAAGAGGAAAGGGAAGGCAATTGCTTCCACCTCTGAGTCATGGGAGATGGAGAGATTCATCTCTAAGGTCCATCAAGACCACTTCTATGAAGTTGTGGCCAAGAAAAAGGTGATCTATGAGGTCCCTTTTAAGCTCAAAAAGAGCGAATATCTGGAGATCCGACAAGAGATTAAAAGAAGAGGATGGGAAATTTTCTCTAATCCTATTCAACAAGTCGGGATCTTAATGGTTCAAGAGTTCTATGCAAACGCATGGATCACTAGGAACCATGATCAAAGTGTGAACCCGAATCCAAAGAATTGGCTTACCATGGTTCGGGGGAAATACTTAGATTTCAGTCCGGAAAATATAAGGTTGGCATTCAACTTGCCAATGATGCAAGAAAATGCACGCCCCTACACTAGAAGGGTCAACTTTGATCAAAGGTTGGACCAAGTCCTCATGGACATATGTGTGGAAGGAGCTCAATGGAAATTTGACTCAAGAGGCAAGCCGGTTCAATTGAGAAGATTGGACCTTAAGCCTGTAGCTAGAGGATGGTTGGAGTTCATTCAACGCTCAATCATTCCTACTAGCAACCAGTCTGAAGTTACTATAGACCGGGCCATCATGATCCATAGTATCATGATTGGAGAGGAAGTGAAAGTTCATGAGATTATATCTCAAGAACTCTATAAAGTGGCTGACAAGTCTTCCACTTTGGCAAGGTTAGCCTTTTCTCACCTCATTTGCCACCTCTGCAATTCGGCTGGAATTGACATAGAGGGAGACATCCTCATTGATGAGGATAAGTCCATCACTAAGAAAAGGATGGAGCAAACAAGAGATTATGGACCTCAATAAGAGCATGAGGAAATTCCTCACCATGAAATCCCTGAGATGCCTCAAGGGATGCACTTCCCTCCACAAAACTATTGGGAGCAAATCAACACTACCCTAGGAGAATTAAGCTCCAACATGGGACAACTAAGGATGGAGTACCAAGAGCACTCCATCATCCTCCATGAGATTAGAGAAGATCAAAGAGCTATAAGGAAGGAGCAACAAAGACAAGGAAGAGACATAGAGGAGCTCAAGAGCACTATTGGTTCTTCAAGAAGAGAAAGACGCCACCCTCACCAAGGTGGACCCGTTCCTTAATCTCCTGGTTCTTATTTTCCTGTTTTTTGTTTACTATGCTTTATGTCTTATTTATGTTTGTGTCTTTACTATATAATCATTAGTGTCTAAGTGTCTATGTCTTAAAGCTATGAATGCCCTATGAATCCATCACCTCTCTTAAATGAAAACTGTTCTAAAAACAAAAGAACAAGAAGTACAGGGTTTTGAATTCATCCTTGAAACTAGTTTAATTATTTTGATGTGGTGACAATACTTTTTATTTTTTGAATGAATTCTTGAACAGTGCATATGTCTTTTGATATTGTTGTCTATGAATGTTAAATATGTTGGCTCTTGAAAGAATGATGAAAAAGGAGAAATGTTATTGATAATCTGAAAAATCATAAAATTGATTCTTGAAGCAAGAAAAAGCAGTGAATACAAAAGCTTGCGGAAAAAAAAAAGAGAAAAGAAAAATGGCGAAAAAAAAAAGAGAAAGAAAAAGAAAAAGCAAGCAGAAAAAGCCAAAAGCTCTTTAAACCAAAAGGCAAGAGCAAAAAACCAATAGCCCTTAAAACCAAAAGTCAAGGGTAATAAAAATGATCCAAGGCTTTGAGCATCAATAGATAGGAGGGCCTAAAGGAATAAAATCCTGGCCTAAGCGGCTAAACCAAGCTGTCCCTAACCATGTGCTTGTAGCGTGAAGGTGTCAAGTGAAAACTTGAGACTGAGCGGTTAAAGTCAAGGTCCAAAGCAAAAAAAGAGTGTTCTTAAGAACCCCAGACACCTCTAATTGGGGACTTTAGCAAAGCTGAGTCACAATCTGAAAAGTTTCACCCAGTTATGTGTCTGTGGCATTTATGTATCCGATGGTAATACTGGAAAACAAAGTGCTTAGGGTCACGGCCAAGACTCATAAAGTAACTGTGTTCAAGAATCAACATACTGAACTAGGAGAATTAATAACACTATCTAAATTCTAAGTTCCTATAGATACCAATCATTCTGAACTTCAATGGATAAAGTGAGATGCCAAAACTGTTCAGAGGCAAAAAGCTACTAGTCCCGCTCATCTGATTGGAGCTAAGTTTCATTGATATTTTGGAATTTATAGTATATTCTCTTCTTTTTATCCTATTTTATTTTCAGTTGCTTGAGGACAAGCAATAATTTAAGTTTGGTGTTGTGATGAGCGGATAACTTATACGCTTTTTGGCATTATTTTTACATAGTTTTTAGTATGATTTAGTTAGTTTTTAGTATATTTTTATTAGTTTTTAAATAAAATTCACATTTCTGGACTTTACTATGAGTTTGTATGTTTTTCTGTAATTTCAGGTATTTTCTGGCTGAAATTGAGGGACTTGAGCAAAAATCTGATTTAGAGGCTGAAGAAGGACTGCAGATGCTGTTGGATTCTGACCTCCCTACACTCAAAGTAGATTTTCTGGAGCTACAAGAGTCCAAATAGCGCGCTCCCAATTGCGTTGAAAAGTAGACATCTAGGGCTTTCCAACAGTATATAATAGTCTATACTTTGCACGAGTTTAGACAATGAAAACTGGCGTTCAACGCCAGCTCCCTGCCTTATTCTGGAGTTAAACGCCAGAAACAGGTTGCAAAGCAGAGTTAAACGCCAGAAACAAGTTATAAACATGCGTTCAACTCCAAGGAAGACCTCTACACGTGAAAGCTTCAATTCTTAGCCCAAGCACACACCAAGTTGGCCCGAAAGTGGATTTCTACATCATTTACTTATTTTTGTAACCCTAGTATCTAGTTTAGCATAAATAGAACTCTTTACTATTGTACTGGGGGTCTTTTTCCTATTTTCGAATTCATATACCATTTGGCAAGGCTGGCCATTCGGCCATGCCTGGACCTTGTTCTTATGTATTTTCAACGGTAGAGTTTCTACACACCATAGATTAAGGTGTGGAGCTCTACTGTTCCTCATGAATTAATGCAAAGTACTATTGTTTTTCTGTTCAATTCAAGCCTATTTCTTCTCTAAGATATTAATTTGCACACAAGAACATGATGAATGTGATGATTATGTGACGCTCATCACCATTCTCACTTATGAACGCGTGCCTGACAAACACTTCCGTTCTACATGAAAGCAAGCTTGAATGCATATCTCTTAGCCTCCTGATCTACGATCAAATTCTTCGTGGTATAGGCTAGCATTATTGGCGGCCATTCTTGAGATCCAAAAAGTCTAAACCTTGTCTGTGGTATTCCGAGTTGGATCTGGGAAGGGATGGCTGTGACGAGCTTCAAACTCGCGAGTGCTAGGCGTAGTGACAGACGCAAAAGGATTATTGAATCCTATTCCAGCAGGATCGAGAACCGACAGATGATTAGCCATGTGGTGACAGCGCATTTTGGACCATTTTCACTGAGAGGACGGGATGTAGCCATTGACAACGGTGATGTCCAACATACAGCTTGCCATGGAAAGGAGTATGAAGGATTGGATAAAGACAGTAGGAAAGCAGAGGTTCAAAAAGAACAAAAGCATCTCCATATGCTTATCTGAAATTCTCACCAATGAATTACATAAGTATTTCTATCCTATTTTATGTTTTATTTATATTTTAATTATTAAAACTCTATAACCATTTAAATCCGCCTGACTGAGATTTACAAGGTGACCATAGCTTGCTTCAAGCCGACAATCTGCGTGGGATCGACCCTTACTCACGTAAGGTTTATTACTTGGACGACCCAGTGCACTTGCTGGTTAATTGTGTGAAGTTGTGACAAAGAACTAAGATTATGAACGTGCGTATTAAGTTTTTAGCGCCGTTACCAAGGAATGAACAATCACGATTTTGCATACCAAGTTTTTGGCGCCGTTGCCGGGGATTGTTCGGCGTTAAACGCCAGTTTACGGGTTACAAGTTGGAGTTAAACGCCCAAAACAGGTTACAACCTGGCGTTTAACTCCAAAAACAGCCTAGGCACTTGTAAAGCTCAAGTCTCAGCCCCAGCACACACCAAGTGGGCCCCGGAAGTGGATTTCTGCACTATCTATCGTAGTTTACTCATTTTCTATAAACCTAGGTTACTAGTTTAGTATTTAAATAACTTTTAGAGGTTTATCTTGTATCGCGTGACATTTTACACATTTCATATTGTATTTCTGACGGCATGAGTCTCTAAACCCCATGGTTGGGGGTGAAGAGCTCTGCTGTGTCTCGATGAATTAATGCAATTACTTATGTTTTCTATTCAATCACGCTTGTTTCTATTCTAAGATACTCGCTTGTACTTAACCGTGATGAATGTGATGATCCGTGACACTCATCATCATTCTCAACCTATGAACGCGTGCCTGACAACCACTTCTGTTCTACCTTAGATTGAGTGTGTATCTCTTAGCCTCTTGGTTCATGATCAGAGTCTTCGTCGTATAGGCTAGGATTATTGGCGGCCATTCCTGAGATCTGGAAAGTCTAAACCTTGTCTGTGGTATTCCGAGTAGGATCTGGGATGGGATGACTGTGACGAGCTTCAAACTCACAAGTGTTGGGCATAGTGACAGACGCAAAAGGATCAATGGATCCTATTCCAACATGAGTGAGAACCGACAGATGATTAGCCGTGAGGTGACAGCGCATTTGGACCATTTTCACTAAGAGGACGGATGGTAGCCATTGACAACGGTGATCCACCAACATACAGCTTGCCATGGAAGGAGACCTGCGTGCGTGAAGAAGAAGACAGTAGGAAAGCAGAGATTCAGAAGACAGAGCATCTCCAAAACCTCAATCTGTTCTCCATTACTGCATAACAAGTACTATTTAATTTATGCTTTTTACTCTTCATAAATATAATCACTCTTATCATTGATTTCCTTACTAAGAATTACAAAATAACCATAGCTTGCTTCAAGCCGACAATCTCCGTGGGATCGACCCTTACTCATGTAAGGTATTACTTGGACGACCCAGTGCACTTGCTGGTTAGTGGTACGAGTTGTGAAAAGTGTGATTTATAATTCAACTAGACTTCTTATAATGAGATAATTGGACTACTATCATTATTATTATTATTATTATTATTATAAGACATTTTATCAAACACTTGGAAGGCATATAAAAAAACTTTATAAATTACAAAAATAATAAAAAGTTATAACTACTCCTTGCAAGAAATTGATAATAAAAACTTAAGGAAGTAAAAATAAAGCACAAAATATCAAATTTATATTTAAAAAAAATTGAGAATTTAACAAGGGTTCATAAACTAAGATAGCAAACTAGAGAAAGTAACAAGAAATTCTAAGAAACTAGAATAGCAAAACAAGAAATTATAAACTAAGAACTACAATTAAGCAAACTAAAACCTAAAACCAAGAGAGAAATTAATAGGAAACCTTTTTATTTTAGCCTTTCACCTAGCACTTTAATTTATTGTTCTTAAGTTAGACGGTTGGGAAAGCTCTTATCCTGAATCATGTGAACCAAATCATGAAGAGTTGATAACCAAACAATGAGCTCCCAAAATCGTTGATTATTGAAATTTATTTTGGGATCCCAAACTTTTGTTGTACACAACTACAATGTTGCTATTGAAGTTTAATTTTTCATTATTTTATAGCAACAAAATAACACCATTCTCTTTGACTATTTTAAAGAACGATTTTATAACCGTTACAATATTTTTTTATCAAGCAACAGTTTCTAATATTGTTTAAATAATCATGCAAAAGATATGCATAAAAACTATTTTCCATGAATACTTAACTTATAGTACATATAAAAATCATTGTGTACAAGAATGGTGTCCTAACACAAGAATTTATGGAAAAGTAGAGTTGGTTTCAGCCACTGAGCGTAAAATGATTCTTCCAGCACTATAGAAACAGTGAATACTTGGAGGTTTTCCTACATGACAGGATGAGGGAGCTTTTCATTATCAAAAACTTTGGAAATGGGATGAATCTACTGAGGAAGGTTACAATAAAAGGTCACGATGCCACCCGGTATGCGTACTCAATGATGATTCTGCTCATGTATAAAGAGGATGGCAAAAAAATTAGGAATGAAACTGTTCGTTGCATTGGAGGCGTCTGGTGCACTAACATCTTGCAAAGCAAATATTATGGGTGTGATTGGACTAATGTCGATCGATCGGCGTGGCATAGCTGTTATTGATGCTTATATCTACTGTGTTCCTCAAACACATGCCCTAGCTGTGGCCAGATGGACATAATCTATGAATATCATCGTCATCGAATACCTTGGGAGCGCGACGATGGTTATGGAGGTGCTAGCATCTATTGACGTGCTGACTATACGAATCTATTCTAGGTTAAGGTACAACAAGTTGATATTTTTGTTTAATGTCATTCAATCTACTTTGTTTGTTTTCATGGATAGATCTCTGTTTATCAAGGTTCTGAAAATTGAACCTATCATCGAACTACTCTAGCTACTGGTTTACTAGTTTATTGGTTCAACCGGTTCAACTGGAACAATTATTTTATAATAAAATAATAAATAAAATATAAATAAACACATAAAAAATATAGTTATAATCTAATATAAACTTTAAAATATCGTCCTAATTAATACTACATTCACACCTAAAAATTACTAGCAACCCAATAACAACAAACATGAAAACAAGGACCATCTCAATTGCAAGAATCACAACAACAATTTAACAAATTAACAAGTACAAAATCTGAATAGAAAATATAACAACCCAATCACAAAAAATAGACAATCTCAATCTCAAGAATCACAATAACACTGATGCACCACTATTACGTGGTACATCTTGTGCTTAATTTAGTAGATTTTATCCACTAAACTCACACTTATTCATATAATTTGCGTGTTTTATATTTTCCTTCCTAATTTTGTGCTATGATTAAAAACATGCTTCTTTGGCCTTAAATTTGCTATGTTTAATCCTCTCTTATTACCATTCAATGTCTTGATATATTTGTTAAGTGTTTTCAGAGTTTATAGGGCAGAAATGGTTTAGAGAATGGAAATGAAGCATGCAAAAAGTGGAAGGAATACAAGAAATTGAAGGAATTGTTGAGCTGTCAAGCCTGACCTCTTCGTACTTAATTGACCATAACTTGAGCTACGGAGGAATGAGGCGATTCCAGTTGCGTTAGAAAGCTAACATCTGGGGCATCAAAATAATATAAAATTTACCATAGTTGCCTTTCTGTTAAGTGACGCGTACCCGTGCATCACGCGTATGCGTGGATAGTGCGGTAGACAAGTGATGCGTACGCGTGGGTGAAGCGCACGCGTGGCAGAGCCACGTGCTGAACGTATCAAAAATTGCTGGGGGAAATTTCTGTGCTGTTTTTGACCCAGTTTCAAGCCCAAAAAATATAGATTAGAGGCTACAGAGTGGGGAAATCAAAGGCATTGATACAACATTCATTCATAATTTTAGGTTTTAGATGTAGTTCTAGAGAGAGAGGCTCTCTCCTCTCTCTAGGTTTTAGGATTCTTAGGTTTAGCTATTTTCGGTTTTAGATTTCTACTTTACTTTAATCTAGTTTCTTTTCTACTCTTAGTTGTTCTAGTATTTTAGTTTCTCTTCTCTTGGTGATTTATCCACTTTAGTTTATGAATTCTCATGTTAGACTTGATTTTCTATTTAATGTAATTTGAGGTATTTCATATTTATGATTGCTTTCTTCTATTTGTGCTATTGATGCTTGTAATTGGTTGTTTGGATTTTATTATCTCTTATTGCTTTTTCTATGCTTTTATGTTGTACCTTCCAAGTGTTTGATAAAATGCTTGGTTGGATTTTAGTGTAAATTTCTCTCCTTTTGGCTTTGGTAGAGTAATTGGAGACTCTTGAGTTATCAAACTCCTTTGTTAATTGATAGTTAAAAGTTGCTAATTGATTTGGATCCCTCTAAAGCTAGTCTTTCCTTAGGAGTTGACTAGGACTTGAGGAATCAAATTGATTCATCCACTTGACTTTTCTTCATAGTTAGAGGTTAACTAAGTGGGAGCAATGGACGATTCTCATCACAATTGATAAGGATAGCTAGGATAGGACTTCTAGTTCTCATACCTTGCCAAGAGCTTTATAAGTTATTAGTTTAATTCTTGCAATTTATTTTCTTGTTCCTTATTCATAACCCCAAAAAGATACTTTTCCATAACCAATAATAACTACACCTCCCTCCAATTCCTTGAGAGACAACCCGAGATTTAAATACTTCAGTTATTATTTTTAGGGATTTGTTACTTGTGACAACCAAATTTTTGTATAAAAGGATTCTTTATTGGTTTAGAAACTATACTAGCAATGAGAATTTATTGTGAATTCTTTACTAGCAAAAGTCTATTCATCAAACACCAACAATTTTAGCAAATTAACAAAATAATAATTTGAAAAGAACAAAGCAACCCAATATTCTCAATTGCAAGAATCACAACAACAATTTAACGAATTAACAAGTACAAAATTCGAATAGAAAATTCAACAACCCAATAACAAAAAACAAAGACAATATCAATCTCAAGAATCACAATAATACCAACATTTTAGAAAATTCACAAATTAACAATTTGAGAAGAACAAAGCAACCCATTAATCTCAAGAACTAAGTACACAACAACAATTTATCAAATAAACAACAACAAAACCTAAATAGAAAATTTAATAAATTAAATCACAACAACCTAACAATTTAGAAAATTAAAACAAAGTAGCACAACAATTTAGCAAATTATCAACTTAGCAAGTTCAAGAATAGAAAATCACAATAAAAACAAAAATATTAAAGACAATAGAATAACAACATAATAGAAGCAAAAGGGTGAAGCATATGAATCCATTTCTAAATTAAAGTAGTTATATGATGAAGTTATAGACATAGGGTTCCTGGAGAGGAGGTCGCTAGACCGTCGCGAACTGGAGAAAGGGTGGCTGGACCGTTGTGGAACTAGAGCCGCGGAGGGTGGAATGTGGCGGAACTGGAGTAGAGGAGGGTGGAGCACAACAGAACTGGAGCAAAGGAGGGTGGAGCGTGGCGAAACTAAAGCAGAGGAGGGATAGAGCATGGTGTAACAGAACCAATGCGGCGGAACAGCGGCTGCACGACGGAGGAATGACACAAGATGAGTTGCAGTAGGGATGATGACTTTGAGCATATGCGATGCGACGTGACGGCAGAGACGAGCTGCGACAATGCTAAAGCAATGGGGCGACTTAGTTTCTATTTAGCTTGATTTCCTGCATCATTATCTTCTACAACACTTGAAATGGAGTTAGATTCACAAAAAATAACATATATGGTCTCTTCAATGATCCTATGTTCTTTAAGGTATACTCTATAGGCTTTGCTAGTGGTTGAGTAACCTACAAAAGTATATTCATATGACTTTGGATAAAATTTTCCAAGAATGTCTTTTGTATTTAAAACAAAATATTTACATCCAAAGACATGAAAGTAGTTAAGATTAAGAGGAGTTCCTTTCCACAACTCATAGGGAATTTTCTTTAAAAACTTTCGAATGATGGTTCGATTCAAAATGTAACAAGTTGTGTCCACAGCTTTAGCCCATAGAAATTTGGGTACATCATTTCACAAAGCATGGCCCGAGCCATTTCTTGAAGGTTTTTATTTCTTCTTTAAATAACTCCATTTTGTTGAGGTGTTCTAGGACAAGAGAAGTTGTGTGAAATACCAAATTCATCACAAAATAATTCAAAGTCTTGATTTTCAAACTCTTTTCCATAATCACTTCTAGTAGAAGCAATTTTCAAATCTTTTTTATTTTGAATCTTTTTGCATAAAACATTAAAGGCTAAAAACGCATCATTCCTGTGAGCTAAGAATAGAACCCAAGCGAATCTAGTGTAATCATTAACCATAACTAAGCCATAATGTTTACCTTCTAGGCTTTGAGTTCTAGTAGGACCAAAAAGATTAATATGTAGCAATTCTAATTGTCTCTTAGTTGAAACATCTTTCTTGGGTTTAAAAGAACTTTTAGTTTGTTTACTCATTTGACAAGCATCGCAAGTGATGTCTTTGTCAAATAAAATTTTAAGAAGACCTCTTACTAAGTCCTTTTTTGGCAAGTTTTGAAATCTGAAACATACTAGCATGTCCCATTCTTTTACTCCATAACCATTTTTCGGAATCCATTGAAGTAAAGCATGCTATATTTTGTTCTTTTAGTTCCTCCAAAGTAAGAGTATACACATTATTACATCTTCTTGCAACAAACAAAAGATCACCAGATTTTTCATCTACAACTAAGCATTCTAACTTTATATCCCAAATCACAAAGTTGACTAACGCTTAGAAGGTTTTACTTCAAACCATCAACGAAAAATACATTATCAATGAATGTAGAAAAATTTTTACCAACTTTACCTATAGCTATGATTTTTCCTTTTCCATCATCACCCAAAGTCACAAAAGCTTCATCGTACTTGTTAAGTTTGATGAAGAAAGTAGACTTTCTTGTCATGTGCCTTGAGCATCTACTATCCAAGTACCACATGTCTTTTTTCTTCTTAGATACAAGGCAAATCTCTTCAGCATGATCTTGATTAGCTATGAAGTAAGCATGACTTTCATGTTTGGAATATTCTTCTTCCTCTGAATCATTTTCCAAGTCTCTCCAAGATGCCATTAGAACTTTTTTCTTATCCTTCCTTGTTTTGTCTTCCTTCTTGAACTTGGGACAGTCATATTTGAAGTGGCCGGCCTCCTTGCAGTGATGACAGAGATTATCTTGCTGAGGTATTTCTTTTGATCCTTCGAGCTTGATCCTCTACCCCTTCTTTTGCTTCTCATGAGCCTCCTAGCAAAAAATATAATTTCGTTATCTGATAAACTATCAATGGAATCATCTTCCAATGACTCAACAGTAAATTTCAAAGCCATTCCTTTCTTTTTAAGGTCACAGTTTAAGTGGGTGATTTCATAGGCAAGAGATTTTCCTCTTAACTCATCATATGACATCTGTTTCAGGCAAGGGTATACATAAAATAACCAAATTACGGTTAACCGGTTAAAAAATCATAACTATATTTTAGTTAACCAATTTAATGAAATAATTTTAAAAACCATATTCATATTATTAGAAAGTGGTTAACTAAAACCAAATTTTAAAAACCGATTTTTAACCGGTTAACCAAAACCAAAACCAAATTTTATGTAACTCTTGTGTTCAAATTGGTTAACCGATTTTTTAACCGGTTAAAATCGGTTTTTAACTGGTTAAAAACCAATTTTTAATTTTTTTTGAAAAATCTAATTTTTCTATGTAAAAACATTGTTTTAAACTGATTATTTTTCAAACTGGTTTTTATTTTTATAACCGGTTAAAAATTAATTTTTAAATTTTCTAACCGGTTAATAACCAGTTTTATCTTATAAAACTAATTTGGTTAATTAACCAAATTATATTTTTGGCTAGCCCAAAAACAGGTTCGGTTTTAAGATTAACCAAACCATGAATAGCTCTAGTTTCAGGTTACCACTCTCAGCAATGACAGTTGCTTATGTTTTCCAGTCTTTGGTAAGGTTTCTCAGTATTTTCTTCATTAGCACTTGTTCAGTGTGAGTCATCCCCATAGCATCCAAGCTATTTATGATGACAGAAAACCTCTCAAATATTTCATCAATTGTTTCTCCTTCCTTCATGGCAAACATCTCATATTCTTTTCTCAGCATGCCGATCATTGTTTCCTTCACTTGTCTTATACCCTCATGTGTGACTTGGAGTTTATCCTAAATCTCTTTTGCTATTTTGCACCTTGATACCTTCCAGTACTACTCAAAACTAAGTGAGCAGTGCATCATGTTGATTACTTTAACGTTCAGCTCCACCTTTTTCTCGTCTTCATCATTCCATTCAGCTTTTTCTTTAACTGTCACAACTCTTTCTGCACTTGTTTTGGTTGAAACTTGTGGACTATGCATGATTATTTTCCAAATGTTGTAGTTAACAGATTAGACAAATATCTGCATTCCTTTCTTCCACTAATTGTAGTTCTTGCCGTTGAAGAAGGGAGGTCCATTGTTGGATTGTCCTTCTATGAGAGTGTAAGCCACGACATTTGAACCCATGTTCTTGGGCATTTAGATCTTTTCTCCAAGCTGTGAAGCTTGATTTCTTGAGACCAAAGCTCTGATACCAATTGAAGGTTTGTGAATGGCCTAGAGAAGAGAGGGTTGAATTTATGGCCTTCTTTTTTTAACCTCTTTTTGCTTTTGCTTTTTGCTTCAAACTGGAATAGGAACTTAGTTGTTGATATGTCTGTTAAGTTAAACTTCAGGAGACAAATTTATTTTGTCTCTTCACGATACGTTCAGGAACAGAGGAACTCTTCTTTTTTGAATAGTTGTGACTTTTGAGAAATATACAATGCAGGAGACATTTATTTTGTCTCTTAACAAAATGAAACAAAAAAATAGTAGAGAAAAAAAATTACAAATCGTGTATCTTGGTTCAGCCACCATGTGCAATGTGACCTACATCCAGTCTCTCCCACAACAATGGAGGAATTTGCACTATCTTTCACAAAGATTAAAAACACCAATTTCTCTAGGATTCAACTCAATTTTATCTGGGACAAACCCATCTTATACCTAAGCTAGATTTGGCTACGTTCAATCCCTAGACTTTCAACCACTAAGTGCTCACCCAACTTAGTAAGGGAATCCCCCCAAAATCATGTGTACAAAACAAAAAAACATATAAAAGAGTTTTGACATAATTTTTTGGTTTTTTCTTATAACTCTCTTTGCCTTTTCTCTCAATGGCTTTATTGATTCGTCACTTAATGCTTTTTTTTCATTGAAAAGAAACAAAGAAAAGTGAACAATGAAGAACAAAAAATTTAATGTAAACTCATGAAGGAGAAGAAGGATAGCTTAAATGCTGTGAAAATCTAAACTCGTGTACTCACTCCTTGATTCAATCTCTGCCTGTTTACCCTTTTAACAGAGGAGTAAAGCTTCCAAATCTTGAAGCTTGGCTTGAATAGTTGACTTCTTCTTTTGTAAATACAGCTGCAGCAGCACAGAAGAGAGATGAGACAGTAAAAGTGAATAAAGCTTACATGCATTCTTACCTAGCTATTTCTCTTTCTTCCTTTTTCAAATTTCTTCAAAGATCTGAGTCATTCATCAATACTTTAGCTCCAAGTTTGATTCTTGACCCTTGATCTATAGCAGAACTTCATAACTTCCAATTTCCTCAATTTTTCAGTTCGATGCTTGAGGGAAGATAGCATATTCAATAAGCTACTTAATGAAGCACAAAAAAGGAAATTATTTTATGAATCACATTTGATTTTATTGTTGCTTTTTGTTGCCCTAGCCTCTGACTTTCTTCTTCTTTTCCTTTTGTTTCTTAATTTTTGTAATCACTTTTTCTTTTTGACTTGAACCATAATCAGAACTTCCTTTTTCTTGCTTGTTCTTGGAAGTAATCACGTGGGTGAAGAAGAGAGAAGAGAGAGAGTTAGTTGAGTTACTTTGGCTTGGTTCAAATGGAAATGTATTGTTATGGTTAGAGATCAACAACTATTCCCTTGGGCCATGATTGATTAGAATGAGTGTTTATGGGCCTGAACCATTTTAGGACTTTTGTTAGCTTATTATTGGGCCTGTTTTAATTTCAATAATCTCCTACACAATAAACAAACTAATCAAACACTGATAAATCCATATTTTATGGTATTTATTTGCTTTAATTGGATGGATTTTATTGATTTTTCTTGCATTTATTTATTGAAATAGCATAGTTTTGTGAATTTCTCCTAATTGTGCTTAGTGATGAAAACGATGCTTTTTATGCATAAAATTACTAATTTTAATTTCACTTTTATTTCATTCGATACCTTGATGTGTTTGTTTAAGTGATTGAAGTTTTAGAAGACAAGGATGGCTTGGAAGGATGAAGGAAAAGCATGCAAAAGTGGAGAATTAATGAAGAAGTGAAGGATTTGTAGAGTTGTCAATCCTGACCTCTTCGTACTCAAGTGATCATAACTTGAGTTATAGAGCTCCAAATGAGGCAGTTCTAGTGGCATTAGAAAGCTAACGCCCGGGGCTTCAAAATGATATGCAATTGTCTATAGTGGAAGTGAGTTAAAATGTCCATGTACACAGTCAAATGGTCATGTACGCAAGACACCAAAAACATGCTTCATTAAAGAAACACGTGAGGGGCGATTTCTGGAGCATTTTGGACCCAATCCAACTCATTTTTTATGCTATTGAACCAGGGATTGAAGAGAGAATGAACCAAGTAGAGTTATTTTAGGTTTTTATCATATTTTAGGAAAAAATTTTAGAGAGAAAATCTAACTTCTCTCTAGAATTATAGGTTTCTTAGTTTAATTTTTCTCTAATTTTAGGTTTTGATCTTATTTTGGTTTACTTTTCTTTATATTTTCTTGTTCTAGTATCTTGATTTATCTAGTTTCTCTTGTTAATTTCTCTATTTTACCACTTTTAGTTTATGAACTCTCTCAATTTCCTTTAATACAATTTGATGTTTTATGTTTTTTTTATGCTTAATTGAGTTGTTGTTATCAATTTCTTGCATTTAGGAGCTATAGATTTTACTAATCCTTGCAATTTTGATGCTTTTCTTTTATGCCTACCATGTGTTTGATAAAATGCCTCTTTCAATTTTAGATTAGAATTTTGTATTCTTGGTTTGGGTTGATAACTTAGGTGACCTTGAGTTACTAATGTCCAAGTTAATTGATAATTTGGAGATCTTAATCACTCTTGTTTCCATTGATGCTGATCTTTTACTAATTCAATTAGTAAGTTGATAGGACTTATGGATTAGGATTAATTAAGCCCATTTGACTTTCCTCCAATATTGGGGATGACAAAGTGGGATTGCTCTTTATAATTATCATGTTATGGTTAGTAACAAGGATAATGATCCTTAACCACCAAGCCTTGCCAAAACCTTTCTTAGTTGATCTCTTTAATTGTTTTAGTTTAATTGCTTTTGATATTTAGTTATTATTTGCTTCTTTATTTTCTTGTCATTTACATTCCTTGTTATTGCTATCTCACCCCCGATTTTCCTAATAGTCAATAATTGAGCACTTGATTATAATTCCTAAGGAGAATGACTCGGGATTCTACTCCTGATTATTTTGGTTTGTATTATGACAACCTTTTTAAACTTTGATTAGGGTCATTTGTTGGTTTGGAGCTATACTTGCAACGCAATTCTTTTGAGAAAAATTCCTAATCGACGTTTGGCCTTTGTCAAACACATAATTGAGTTTTTAACCCAAAATAATAATGTTTGGTCATCATCCATTAATTATTATTATTTTCTTAAACTCAACAATTGAAAATGCTAAAACAAAGTTATTAGCAAACCATAAGGCTCCGTTGCTCATACTGATGTCCAATAGATTGGAGTGAAGTGTTCTAATGAAGCAATCCTACATTGATGGTTGTCTTCAACTCTGAAAGTTTCCCTGACACCTGACAAGTTTGTAATGTACAATAATTATTATAAGTGGTTTATCCACTGTAAGGCTATAAAGATCATGAACGAATTTTATAAGTCAATTTTTTCTAACAAATATGCATCTTGACAGTAAGTAATGTACCTCTGTTATCATCTGAAATTGTTTGCCTAGGTCATCTGAGAAAAGATAGCAATTTGCCAAAGGTAGTTTGTTATTTGCCAACCAAGAATTAGTTTTGGAAGCTTGAATAACCTAATGTGTTTGTCAATAATAGGTTGATTGCACAATATGTTACGAATCAAGGTAAGTACGAATGAACTTTAAGTGACAAATTAAAGGGCTATGGATATAAATTTTTTGATTTTGGTCCAGAAGAAATTACAACACTCTGCACAAGGGCATAAGATTTCCTCTTCTTACGGATTTTCAATAGAGTAAGCAAAGTTTAAGAAGTCATTAACATCGTTACTAAATTCATCTTTATCTCTCGGTAAACTCATCAAATCTTTCTCTAAGTCTTAGAAAAACCTAATTTTTCATATATTGTTACTACTATTTAAGTAAGCATGTAAATAATAATGTTCATGCATATTCAGTATATAAATTCATCAAATAACACACAACAATATCATTATTAAAATTAAGAAAAAATTATATTAGTTATTCAAAAGTATACTAGACATCAAAAGACTATCAATATGAAAAAAATGCACAAAGGTACATAATATACGTATGAAAGCAAACAAGTATAAGCAAGATAAAAGAAAAAACTTACGGGGTCATGGCTCAACAAATTGCAATCTTCAAGTCCTAGAGTATTCACCAATGTTTCTCAAACTCTTCTGAAGCAATTTCTCTCTATAAAGAAGTAAAAAATAAAGTTTACATTATTCTCTATGAGCTATTTAACTCAATCAAAATGGCCAACAGAACAAACAAATAAAAAATAATAATCAATTCTCTATGAACTAGTTAACTCAGCAAATTACAGAAATCAATCATTTTGTAATTTACATTGAAAATGAATAAATCAAAGAGAAAAAATACTAGAATCAGCGTGGAGAACCAGAGATTTCTTAATCAGTAACAACTAGCATCAAGAAGCACACCTCAGTCGAGAAGCCATAGAGAACCTAAAATTCAATAGAAAATCAATCAAGCTAGTCCAAACAAATTGAAATTTCAGACCTAAGAATTATAATAGAATGCTTAATTACTATGAACTAAGAAAAATGCGGCAAAGAAAATTCTAATTTTAATCTAAATTAACTTAATCAGCAAAAACAAGTTTGACTAAAGAAAATTACTAAGTATGAATTAAAATCTAACTAAACTGTAATGAATTGAAACACAGAAGATCAAAACGAGTTTCCAAAAATCTGAAAACTGAAGAACAGAGAAATAAGAAGGCAAGGGAGAGGAGATTGCAGCTGGGGTGGTCATCAGAATGCGTCAGAGCTCACCAACAGAACAGGGGTTGCTACGGTTCTGCAGTCTCTGGTTTGCAAAGATGAGGAGGTGAGAAAAGAGAAGAAGAGGAAGAAGGAGAAGAGAAGGGAGAGAGGGGTTGCTCACCGGTGGTGGTTCGGCAATGGTGGAGGAGAAAATAAGTGGTTCAGAACAGAATAAAGAGCGCACCACATGCAGTGTAGAAGCGTGTGTGGAGAAGAGCATCGTTGCATGGAGGAACGCACCGCGCCGTGGAGAAGTGCACTACACAGTGGAGAAGAGTCGTCGAGCTACGCTGTCGCTATTAGGTTCATTGATTGGAGCTGTGCAGTGGAAAATTGTAAACTCCGGATAATTGGTAAATAATTAATCAATAAATTAATTATTATTTAAAGAAATTAGAAAATTAAATTTTATAATTGGAAGAAGTAGAAATAATTAAAATATAAATTTTAACACTAATTTTAAAAATTTTGACCCAAAAAGGGCTACAGGCCGAACCAGTTAGACCGGCCCCAAACCGGACCCAAGGCCCAATATATAAATGTTAGCACTCACCCTTCTCCTCCCCAAAATCAAATGAAAGACACTGCAATTGGGGAAAAGGAGCCGTGGAACCCTAACTCAAATCACCTCCAAACTTCAATCTTCCATAACTTTCAATCCAGAGCTCTGATTGACAAGTCATCAGTGGCCATGCGTTCTTCTTAGAATTCTCTACGAAACCATCTAAACAATGAGGTAAGGGACTCACATTTTTTCATCCAGCTCTCCCCTTTTCAGTTTCTAAAATCTTATGTTTTGATATTGAGAAATTGAATAATTTTGGTAGTTTAGGTGAACTCTAGCAGCGGGTAATCATTAGATTTTTGCCCGTTTGACTCATGGGTAAGGTAAGAACTTGTTAAACCCTAGTGAATCATTGAATTAGTGAGCCCTATAATGATTATAATGATGTTGTGTGAAGTAGATTGTATTCTTTTTTATTTGGAGTTCAATTTGGCGGTTTGAAACGAAATTCGGGTGATTGGGCTTGCAGAAATGGAAATTGGAGCTTTGAAGCTTATGGAACGAAGGAATTTTGAGGTGTCCGAGCATTCAGGAGAAATCGGCCAAGGTATGATTTTGGTTTCTCGTAGATAATATAAAAACGTAGGCTAGTTGACCATAGGTTAAGTTGCACTATGAGGACTTGTTAAAGCTTAGTGACTTTGGTGAAAATGTTGAAATTGATTATGAGCATGTGTTGAATAGCGATGATTGTGATGTTTGATGATAACAATGAGTTGATGAAAGATGATTTTGATAATTGATGATGATAATGAATTAAGATGTTGGTAGCTTGATGAATAATGAGTTATGTCATTTTGAATTTGGATTGTTTAAGGTAAAAATGAATATATTTAGTAAATGGTATAATGTGGAAGAAAGGAAATGGATATAGACTTGTTTTGTACACAATAAGTATTGTTTTGAGGTGTAATACCTTGGTTTTAAAATGAAAGTTTGGTAAAAATAGAGGTTTGGCATTTTTGGTAAAACTTGATTTTTGACCAACTTCGGTGTGCCCCAACTTGGCTTCCGGACTCTCAGATTCTATCAAACTTGTTTCAAACAAAAATTGCATCTGTGAAGTTTATGCCACGGACTAGAAATAATTTCTAACAAAAATGTTATGCGCGGCTAAAGTTTGGTGTACAAAACTGATTTCTGTAGATTTAGAAACTTTTCTGAAAAATGCAGGGCATGCATACGCGGACACATGCATGCGTACGCGAGAATTTTCTCTGTTTTAACACATTCGCGTATGCAAGGAGTGGATGCATACGCGAGTTTGTCGAAATTCCCATCCATGCATATGCATAAGGTGGCATGCCTACCCATGACCACACTGTTTTAGAAAATTATATTTTGTGATTTAAACATGTTTTCTAGCTTCTAAACCTATATAGTTACCTTCTAAAGTCCTTAAATTTAGTTCCTAACCATAGAAAAAGGGGTAAAGCTAAAAAGGGGAGTAACCTGGTAGTGAAAGAGGATGATGAAGCAATGGTTTATGCTTGAGAAGTGCAGATATGCTAAATATGTGATGAATGCAGGTTGTAATGATAATGAAAATGATAATGAATTCTTGAATGTGATACCTAGGTAGTAACAAGGGTTATAGTTCGTCCCACTTGCTCCGGATCAGTGATTGTGATGCCTAGGTAGTAGCAGCAGTAGTAGATTATTCAACTTCCTCCAGGTTGAGTTGATAAATACCTGCCTGGATAGCAGTAGCAATAGTGGTTTATTCCACTTGCTCTAGGTTAAGTGGGTAGTAGTAGGGGATTGTGGCTCAAACCCACTTGCTCTGTAATAGGGTATTTCTGTCCAAGGTTAGCTATCAGGATATTTCGGGTTTAGCTATATAACTGACAGATGATATCATCAGCCATAGGACAGGCATGCATCATATGCATTTGTATGTTTTGTTTGAGTGTGCATTGTTTTGGTTTGCCTAACTGTTTATCTATGCTTATTTGCTACTTGCTTTACTTGCTATACATGTACCCTATTTGTGTTTTATTTGCTTGTCTTGTTTCTCTTTGCAACTGAGAGATCCCTCATGCTGGCGGAGGTGACGCTGAGGGTAGTTCCACCGTTGTTTAAAGGGTTAGAGGAGACGGAAAGTGAAGTGTTAGGTTAAAGATAAATTTAGAACTTGAACACCTTAGATAACTTAGCTAACTTATGGTTTAGAATACTTTCTTAAGTTTAATTCTGAGTGTCAGAGTTCTAAGAATGCCTCTGGCTTTCCTGGGACTTTATACATTATGTATGTTGGCACCTTCACCATACTGAGAACCTCCGGTTCTCATTTCATACATATATTATTGTTCTTCAGATGTAGGTCAGAAGGCACCACACTGATCATTCTAGAGACCTTGTGAAAGCGAAGAGTTATATTTTGGGTTTAGCATTATGTTTCTGCTTGTATATATATGTACATAGTTGTTCTCCGCACTTTGTATTTTGAAGTTTGTCCCTCTTAGAGGTCGAAATGGAGAAGTAGGTGTTCATTCTATAATTCGGGATGTATTTTAGGTTATATATATAAATATGTATATATTTTATACTCTGGCCGGCCTTAACTTCGCAGGTCGAGCTTGGAGCTTGTTATTTGTATCTTTGGAACTCTGATCTTATATATATATTATCTTCCCTTTCAATCTTTATATCTATTTTAAGCTTATCCAATCATGAGTGATGCATTTTTCTGTTGGTATTTGTATTTAACTTCTTTTTCAAGGCTCCTAGTTACAATTTCTTTCAACTACATCATATACGTATCTTTACTTTTAGAGGTCGTAGCGTCTCGCCGCCTCTAATTTACGTCCTAGGCATAAAGCTCTGTGTGGTTGGGTGTTACATTATGGTATTAGAGCAGTTCGTTCCTGTAGAGCCTGATGAATGGACCCACTATGCTTCCGGGCATACTCTATGTTATGTGTATATGCTACTTTGGATATCTGACTGATATGTGTGGCATATTTGTTCATGAGCATGCATTTGGGAGTTTAAGGCTCTAAACCTGAGATATTGAGACTGATCATCTTGATATCACTTGTTTGGTGTGAATAAAAACCAAATGGCATCTCACGGATCTAACCAAGGAATTCAGAGAGTGCTTCCATCTACTTTCCTTAGTAACTGAAATTTTCGAGGGCAAAATTTTTTATTAGGGGGTAGGATGTAAACCCCGGATAATCAGTAAATAATTAATCGACAAATTAATTATAATTTAAAGAAATTAAAAAAATTAAATTTTATAATTGAATGAAGTAGAAATAATTAAAATACGAATTTTAACATTAATTTTAAAAATTATGGGCCAACGGACCAAACCGGTTGGACCGAGTCCAAATTGGGCCCAAGGCCCAACATATAAAAGTTAGAACTCAGCCTTATCCTCCCTCAAATCAAATGAAACACGTTGCAATTGGGGAAAGGAGGCCATGGAACCCTAACCCAAATCACTTCCAAACTTCAATATTTCGTAACTTTCAATCTAGAGCTCTGATTGACAAGCCGTCAGTGGCCACGCATTCGTCTCAAGATTTTCTACAAAACCATTTGAACAATGAGGTAAAGGAATCACATGTATTCACCCAGATCTCCCCTTTTCAATTTAGAAAATCTTAGGTTTGGTATTGAGAAATTGAATAATTTTGATAGTTTAGGTGAACTCTAGCAGCACGTAATCACTGAATTTATGCCCGTTTGACTTGTGGATAAGGTAAGAACTTGTTAAACTCTAGTGAATCATTGAATTAGTGAATCATGTAATGATTATAATGATTTTGTGTGAAGTAGAGTGTATTCTTGTTGATTTGGAGTTTAATTTGGCGGTTTGAAATGAAATTTGGGTGATTGGGCTTGCGAAATTGGAAATTAGAGCCTTGGAGCTTGTGGAAAGGAGGAATTTTGAGGTGTTCGAGCATTAGAGAGAAATTGGCTAAGGTATAGTTTTGGTTTATCGTAGATAATGTGTAATATAATGTGAAAACATAGGCTAGTTGACCCTAGGTTAAGTTGAACTATGAGGACTTGTTAAAGCTTAGTGACTTTGGTAATTATGAGCATGTGTTGAACAGTGATGATTGTGATGTTTGATGATAACAATAAGTTGATGACTGATGATTTTGATGATTGATGATGATAATGAATTAATATGTTGGTAGCTTGATGAATAATGAGTTATGTCATCTTGAATTTGGATTGTTTGAAGTGAAAATGAATATATTTAGTAAATGGTATAATATGGAAGAGAGGGAATGGATATAGACTTGTTTTGTACACAATAAGTGTTTTGTTTTGAGGTGTAATGCCTTGGTTTTAAAATGAAAGTTTGGTAAAAATAGAGGTTTGACATTTTTGGAAAAACATGATTTTTGACCAACTTCGGCGGGCCATAACTTAGCTTTTGGACCATCAAACTTTGTCAAACTTATTTCAAACAAAAATTGGGTCCGTGAAGTTTATGTCGTTTGAAGAACGGACTAGAAATGATTTCTAACAAAAACGTTATGCACACCAAAAGTTTGGTGTCCAAAAGTGATTTCAACAGAGTTAACAGCTTTTCCGAAAAATGCAGGGCATGCGTACGCGAGAACTCCTTCTATTCTAACACATTAGCGCACGCATGACCACCCTGTTTTGAAAAAGTTGTATTTTGTGATTTAAATATATTTTATAATTTCTAAACCTCTATAGTTACCTTCTAAAGTCCTTAAATTTAATTCCTAACCATAGGAAAAGGGGTAAAGCTAAAGAGGGGAGTAACTTGGTAGTGAAGCAAGATGATGAAGCAATGGTTTATGCTTGAGAAGTTCGGATATGTTGAATATGTGTTGAACGCAGGTTGTAATGATAATGAATTCTTGAATGTGATACCCGGGTAGTAGTAGCAGTAGTGGTTTATCCCACTTACTTTGGGTTAGTAATTGAGATACCTGAAAAGTAACAAGGGTCGTGCTTCGTCCCACTTGCTCTGGGTCAGTGATTGTGACGCCTGGGTAGTAGCAGTAGTAGTGAATTATTCCATTTGTTCAAGGTTGAGTTTATAAACACCCGCTTAGGTAGTAGCAGCAGTAGTGGTTTATTCCACTTGCTCTGGGTTAAGCAGGTAGTCGCAAGAGGGTTGTGGCTCAGACACACTTGCTTTGCGATGGGATGTTTTTGTCCAACGTTAGCTACCAGGACATGTCGAGTTTGGCTATATAATCGACATATGATATCATCAGCCATAGGACAGGCATGCAGCATATGCATTTGTATATTTTGTTTTGGGTGTGCATTGTTTTGGTTTTCTTAACTGTTTATCTATGCTTATTTGCTACTTGCTTTACTTGATATACATGTACTCTATCTGCATTTTAATTGCTTGTGTTGTTTGTCTTTGCAATTGAGAGATCCTTCATACTGGCGGAGGTGACGCTGAAGGTAGTTCCATCATTGCTTAAAGGGTTGAAGAAGACGGAAAGTGAATTGTTAGGTTAAAGATAAATTTAGAACTTGAACACCTTATGTAACTTAGCTAACTTATGGTTTAGAATACTTTCTTAAGTTTAATTCTGAGTGTCGGAGTTCTAAAAATGCATCTGGCTTTCCCGGGACCTTATACATTATGTACGTTGGCACCTTTACCATATTGAGAACCTTCAGTTCTCATTCCATACATATATTGTTGTTTTTTAGATGTAGGTCGGGAGGTACCGCACTGAACATTCTGGAGAGATTCTCAAAGTGAAGAGCTATATTTTGGGTTTAGCATTATGTTTATGCTTGTATATATATGTACACAGTTGTTCTCCGCACTTTGTATTTTGAAGTTTGTCCCTCTTAGAGGTCGAAATGGAGAAGTAGGTGTTCATTCTGTTGTTTGGGATGTACATATTTTGGGTTATATATATAAATATGTATATATTTTATACTTCAATCGGCCTTAGCTTAACAGATCGAGGCTGGAACTTGTTATTTATATCTTTAGAACTCTGATCTTATATATATTATCTAATCGTGAGCGATGCATTTTTTTGTTGGTATTTGTGTTTAACTTCTTTTTCAAGCCTCCTAATTACAATTTCTTTCAACTACATTATATACGTATTTTTACTTTTAGAGGTCGTTGCACCTCGCCACCTCTGATTTACGTTCTAAGCGTAAAACTCTGTGTGGTAGGGTGTTACAAGAATGGGTGAGTGGGTTAGGGCTTCTGGTATTTGTTCAAATGAATTGATGATACATAAATGTTTTTTTTCTTTTTCTAAGTTATTCGGAGCGAAAAAATATATAGGTGGGAATATGATTAAAAGTTTTTCTCTAAAATTATTAATTACGAATAATTTTAGGCAACTTTTTATAAATATTATTTGTTAAATTTTTTTTACAATTCTTATAAAATATTATATTTTTATTTAAAAATATTCTCTTAAATTTTTTATATTGCAATATTTTGTTAGTGTAGTTTTAGATATCAAAGATAAGTATTTTTATGCTATTTTTGTCTATTTAAAACAATTTTGTTAAATATCACTACAAAAAAATTTGGTTAAAATGGCGGTTTTTTGGGGTATTTACGGCGGTTTGAACCGCCATTATTACCAAAAATGGCAGTTTTAGAAAACGACGTAATTCTGGACGCCATTCTGGTTATTACAGCGGTTTTCAGAAAACTGCCACAATTTTTTGGGTTAAAACGGCGGTTTTTGGATAAGTTAAAACGGCGGTTCAAACAGCCATTATTTCCAAATAAAACGGCATTTTTTGGTTGGTTATTTCTAGGGTTAACATGGCGGTTTTGGTTGGTTAAAATGGCGGTTCAAACCGCCGTTATTTCCCGTATAAAATGGCATTTTTGGTTTGTTAAAACGGCGTTTACAAACCACCATTTTTACCCTGACAATGTAGCATTTTGGTTGGTTAAAATGGCATTTTTAGTTGGTTAAAATGACATTTGAAATCGCCATTTTTACTGAGTTAAAATGGCATTTCATGTTGTTTAAAATGGCAGTATCAACCCACCATTTTTACCGGATAAAAGTGACATTTTTTTATCATTTACAAAGATAAATTTTAACCGTCATTTTTATCGCATTAAACAAATAATTTTTTATTAGACTTTCTCAATAACAAAAAATCAATACTCAAACAAAATATTATATAACTCATAAACAATGTATTAAACATAATATATTATTTTTTAGTATTAAAAATCAAAAGTAATAACCCCTATACAAATAAAGTATCTAACATAACATAATTTTTTAATTATAAATATCTTAACATGTAACTCTTAATACATAAAATCTCTATCATAGTTTTTGGTGCACTTTGTCAAAACAATCTCTGTCCTCACTCCAATCCTTCTTTTGTCTTGATTATTTGCTTTTAGAGTGCTTAGTTTTACGCCCAACTTTTGCCTGAAAGAAAATCATGTTCATTTTAATTAAACCAACTATGAAATCCACAATAACAAGGGTTGGATTCATTAAACACAAAGCAGAATTTTTTTTTTCTTTTTTAACAATATGACACATGATGAAAATTTGGCAAATAAAAGGAATTTATGATCAACTGCTTATAACAGAATGATGAGCAATGTATTGAAGCAACATCGCATTAATTAGGATTATGATGCTGAAAGTGAAAGGGAAAATCTTCTGCCAAATCATGCATTTTCAATTCTCATCAAAATCAACCGACAACTACCAGAGCTTCTCATCTATCTATCCCTTTCACTTTCAGTTACAAATAGTAATAATAATAATTTAGAAAGATTCTACCTATGACATAACATTCACTACCTTAGCTTCCACCTGTCATAACACTACTCATTACTCATTTCCTAATCATATTCATATATGTTTTCTTGTTTGTTCCACTACTACCTTTGCTTTCTTACCCTTGCACAACATTATTCTTAGCTACTACTGAATTACTATTTGTTAAAATGAATGTGTTACCTTAATCCTTAGCATATTATTTGTTTCAAGAAGCGCCATTTCTTGCATCACAGTCGGTAAAATAATTCCAAATTAAAGGTGATATTAATTAGGAACGGACCATACATATTAATTAAACAAGAACACTAAGATTTAGTGATGCCCGATGGGCACCGCAATTAGCACATCTATCATTCCCACACACTTTTTGCAATACTTCAATAGGCTTCTCATTCACTGCAGCTGCAAACTTCTCGAGTTGCGGTCCACATTTGCTGTAAGAGGATTTCTGTCTGCTACAAATTCTTCAATAGCTGTGTGATCGAAATCTGGACTTTCAAAAGAACTACTCTCACTGCTAGACCTGTTATGAGCACTTCCCATTGGACTTACAGGTAATAAATGAAAAAATTGGGCACCATTAATCAAAATTAACCGAAGTTCCACTGAAACATATCAAGCAAAAGTTTTTGGCAGTTACCCTTTCAGGAATTTGAGAACTCAACAATGAGGCAATAACACCTGTGATCTTTTCAATCCAATCATTTAGGAGTTCGAAGAATGGGATATTCGAGTGTTGAGTGTGAACATAAGTTGTCCCAAACAAATAAGACATACAAAAGCTTACTTCTTCTAGGACATTGGCTACTTCACTTTTTGTGCCTTTTCTCAATGACAGAAACCTTTCACGAGTCTGCAAAGATTATAGATTTGACAATTATTAGGAAGCAACTTGATGCTGAAGCTTAACATTGTTGTCTCTAGTTTAGTACATGTACTTTTATATTTAAGAAGTAAAGAGGTTACAGCAAACTAGACACTTAGAAAATTCTGAAAATTATGTTCTCAGAGACTTCTATTTCAAGTCTAGGACCATTTTATAGTAGTGTATCAAAAATTGTTAAAATCTACCATATGTCCTTGTCCTTCTGATAAACCACTATTTTATGGTTTATCTTGTACTCAATTGAGTAGTTTTTATCTACTCTTTACCCACTTATTCATACTATTTGCATGGTTTTATATTTCCTTCCTAATTATGTGTTTTGATTGAAAACATGCTTCTTTGATCTTATATTTGCTTATTATTAATCCTCTCTTATTACCATTAGATGCCTTGATATGTGTGTTAAGTGCTTTCAGAGATTATAGGGTAGGAATGGCTTGGGGGATGGAAAAGAAGCATGCAAAAGTGGAAGGAATACAAGAAGTTGGAGAAATTGCTAAGCTGTCCAGCCTAACCTCTTCGCACTCAAACGGCTATAACTTTAGCTACAAAGGTCCAAACGACGCGATTTCAATTGCGTTGGAAATCTAACGTCCGGGGCTTCGATTTGATATATGATATGCTATAGTTCCCCTGACGCTAGGCAACGCGACCGCGTGATCCATGCGGCCGCGTCGCAGTGACGAAAAACCAGCATGGCAAAATTCGAAACCAGCGAATTATGGACTGTTTTTGACCCAGTTTGCGGTCCAGAAAACACATATTAGAGGCTATAAAGTGGGGGAATGCATCCATTCATGAGGAGGCTCTCATATTCACAATTTTAGGAGTAGATGTAGTTTTTAGAGAGAGAGGTTCTCTCCTCTCTCTTAGGATTAGGATTTAGGACTTCTCTTAGTTTTAGGAGTGACTCTCAATCCAGGTTCAATGTTCTTTTATTTATTTTTCCATGCATGTCTATGTCAGATTTAAGTTCTTTTGTTAATGCAATTTAAGGTATTTCAGTTTAATATTGCTTTCTTTTATTTACATGATTATTGCTTCCCATCTGAAGGCATTCTTATTCCAGTAGATTTACTTTTCTCCTTTTGGTCTTGGTTAAGAAATCAGTAACTCAGAAATTATCCAACTTAATAGCATAATTGTTAATTGTTATCTTGCCAATTGAGTTGAACTTCAATAATCCCAAGCTTTTCTTAGGAAATAAATAGGATTCGAAGATCAAACCAATTTGTCCCTTGACTTTCCTTTGCTTTAGCAAAGGTTAACTAAGTGGAATTAAGATTCAACTTTCATTGTTATTGATAAGGATAACTAAGTCTGGACTTCCAATTTCTTATACCTTGCCAAGGGATTTTATTATTATTATTTTATTTTACTTGTCATATAACATATTCCCACCTTACTTCCAAAACCCCCAATTTACAATCTTCATAACCAATAATAAGAACATACTTCCCTGCAATTCCTTGAGAAGACGACCCGAGGTTTGAATACTCGGTTATCAATTTAAAAGGGGTTTGTTACTTGTGACAACAAAAACGTTTGTACGAAGGGATTTCTGTCGGTTTAGAGACTATATCTACAACGCGACTGTTTTTATGAAATTCTTTACTGGCAAAAATCCCGACGTCAAAATGGCGTCGTTACCGGGGAATTGCAAACGTGTGCCTTATTATTGGTTATTGTAAATATTTGCTTTTTACTTGTTTATTTGTTTTTATTCTTGTTTTTATTTTTGCTTTTTCGTAAATTAAGAGGTTATTGATTTTTATTTAGTTATAAAAAAATTTCAAAAATTTGTTCTTATTGTTCATATTAATCTTCAAGCTGTTCTTCGCGTTCATCTTGACCTTCAAGCTGTTCTTAGTTGTTTTCTTTGTTTTGATCTAAAAATTTGAAATTTGGTGTCATTTTATTGTTGTTCTCTTTCCTCATTAAATTCAAAAATATTTTTAATTAATTTTTTTCGAAAAAAAAATTCAGATTTTTATTTTTAAAATTTTTATCTTATCTTATCTTATTTCAAAAATCAAATTTCAAATTTCAAAAATTCAAATTTCAAAAATTTAAATTTCAAAATTTCAAATTTCAAATTTCAAAATTTAATTTTCAGATTCAAAATTTAAATAACCTTTTAATTTAAATTTATTTTTTTATTTTTATTTTTAATTTTTATTTGCTACTATGAACTCTCATCCCTTTGGCTATGAGTCTGGTTACAATAATGTTGCAGGAAGAAGAAATTACAATGAGAACAGGCATCAAGGTTGGAACAATCAAAGATGGGAGGAGTCACAAGGATTTGATCAACCCTCATGGCAACAACCACCTCCAGTGAACTATCAACAACCACCACCATATGCCTATGAACCATTTCCTCAACATGACTTTGGAGAACCATACTCACAAGCCAACTACCACCATTCACCTCCATATGACCCTAACCGTCAACCACCATACCAACCACCTTATGAGCCATATGAACCATATATAGAACCACCCCAATTCCAACCCAATTACTCCCAAAAACCACCACTTCAATATTCATCATCTCTATATCCATCAATCCAAGAGCACTATGATCCTACTTATGAAAGCCGAGTGCATCAAGAGACAAAGGATCGTTTCAAGGAAACAGTAATTAAATTTCAGGCAACCATTCAACAACTGGGGCAAGTATTAATTCAATGGGCTTCTAGACGCTTAAATACACAAGGATCAGCCACAGCCCCATGTGGACAGTCTAGTGAAGAGCATAGCATGAAGGAGATACCAGAAACCCCAGTGGACAAGATAGAGAATGAATTCGTACTAGAACAAGTAGAAGAAGCTGTCATTGTTCAAGAAGAAGAAAAGTTGGTTGAAGACTTAGGAGATGCAGAACCTCCATGGGAAAGTCCAGTCATAGAACCTCCTTCCAAGACGGTTAAAATTGATGCTGAGGAGGGTGTACAACCTCTAAAGCATATCATAGTTGAAGACTTGGAAGAGGTTGATCAAGAGATGGAGATTCAAGAAGAAGAAGCACAACCTCCCATGCCCTTGGAAAGCAATGAAGAGGAGATTGAATTGAAAGAAAGCTGCCAAGAGGAAGAGGTTGAAATTGAAGAAGCTTGCAAAGAGGTGGTAATTATCAGAGAAGAGCACAAGGGAGTGGAACTTGCAATTTCATTAAAAATACCTCCCCCTAAGTTACCATCATCCTTCACAACATTCAAGTGGGTAAAATTCATATCCCATAGCTTTCTAATCCCACTTGAATATGGGCTACTGGAGACGGATGGTCAACTTAGAGCTCTTTGTGATATTAAGAGTAAGAGGAAGATGGCCAGTGGTAAGAATTGTCCTGCAAAGTTCATCATGGTTGGAAGCCTTAAGTTCAAACGCAAGGGTTGGTATAAAGCTCAACTGAATGGGTCTAGGAAGCTATTTGGTCGCTGCAGTGAGAATTCAATTTACTTATCACCCAGCTGGAAAAATACAGATCCCGACAAAAATTGGTGTAAAAGCAAGGTTTGGGATCCTGTAATCTGTTCTGACATCCAACACCCCGGGAGCCTAAGAATCCTTTTGAAGCTGCTCAAGGGTTTTACATGCCTAGTTTGGGACCCCGGAGGTTACTGGAATCATAAACACTGGTGGAGATTTCTGGATAAGTTCAAGCATAAGCCACCATAACAGGAAGCTCATCAAATGTCCAACTTAAGGACTTTAACTAAAAGTGCTAGGTGGGAGACAACCCACCATGGTATGATTGTTCCTTTTTCATTTTTATTTAGTTTTATTTGTTTTTGAGTTTCATTTTATTTTATTATATTGAACCTGGAGTTTTGCATCAAATTCATATTAACACTGCATTCTGCATTTTTCATACCAAAAAAAAAAAGCGAGCATGCGACGCGACCGCATCAGCGACGCGTTCACGTCGCAAGGAGAGAAGAGAAAATAAAAACGAACAGAGAGTCACGCTGGAGCGAGGCTGGAGGCGTGCCAGTGGCACAATTCGTCCCACGCGACCGCGTCGCTGACGCGGCCGCGTTGCAGGGGAATACTGGCCTCCCACGCGATCGCGTGCCCCACGCGGCCGCGTGACCTGAAAATCGACGTCAACCAGGTGCATGGCCGAAAGTTGAGCTGGAGTTGGGCTGGACTCGTGCTAGTAGCCCAAGCCTCACCACGCGAACGCGTGCCCCACGCGTCCGCATCATATCCCCATGATGGTCACTAACGCGATCGCATGCCCCACGCGATCGCGTCACCCAGAATTTTGGCAAAAAAGAGTTTTGAACAGAGAGTTGTGCGACTGCGAGGCTGCACTCACGCCACTAGCACAAATCGAGTCACGCGATCGCGTGCCCCACGCGTCCGCATCATCTAACCTTATTTGCACACCACGCGACCGCGTCACCCACGCGACCGCGTCGCCAGCATCGCACAACCTATCCAGATTAGTGCCAATTTTCTTATCTTTTCTTCTCCGAATCCTTATTCTTCTTATCTTTTCTTATTTCTTTCTTCTTCCTTTCTTATTTTCTTTCACCTCCATTTTATTTTACTTAATTTATTTGCATATTTCATTCATTGCATCTTAATTTTGTGCATATTTTTATTTTCTTTTCTAAAATTTATTATTTTACTATTGCTGTTCAAATGTTCTTATTCAAATGTTATTTCTTTTCTGGTATTATCTTGGTGCTTATGACTTGTTTTATTCTGGTTAGGTAATATTATTTAAATCAATGCCAATCTTTTATACCTGTATTACTTTTGTATTGATTTTTAATTTATATTATCTTTTCTTCCCCACTCTCTTCCCCATTGTTGCATATTCTGCACCAATGGTATGCCATGGCTTCTATTGTTTTCTCACTTGCATGTTGTAGCTACCATGTAATTGGGACCCTTATTATCTGGCATTAACCAACCCATATTTGTTTTCTATCTTTCCTTTGGGTTACTTTCCTTCCCTTTTTCTTTCAGGATGGCCACCAGGAAGAGAACCGGAAGACGTTTACATGGGGAGACAAACAAGTCCATCAGCACAATCCTTGGAGAAAAGCATCAGTTGCAGAGACCCGTCCACTTGTACATCTTAGCATGCACCAAGGACGGTGCAATCTTTAAGTGTGGGGAGGTCGATACCGATCTCCATGGGTTAGTTATTTCCTATTTTAACACCAATGTTAATTTGTTCATTATTGCATCTGCATATTTGATTGCATGTTTATTTGATTTTGTGCATTTAGTTACTACTTGGTTAAAGTAATAAAATTCTTTTTAGGACCCTATTTTTGAAAAATTTCACTAATTTAAAATGAAAATTTTTATGTTAAAACTTGTTTGAAGTTGTATTTGGAACATGGTTTTTAAGCCAAAGAACACACAACCTGTGAGATTTGAGCTTATTTACATGGTTACATTATTTAACCATAAATATTTTATTCCTGTGTGTTTCCTTCTCTATGATTGTAATCTGTATTTTGTTCCAGTCTATATGTCCTTTGTTTAGTATATTTACATGCTTGCGTATGATTGAGGCCATTATTTGATTTTAGCTCACTTATCCCAAATAAGCCTACCCTTTAAATCACCCTTGTCAGCCACTTTGAGCCTTTTAACTTCCTCTTGTTCTGTATTTTACCACATCACTAGCCCAATTGAATCTTTGGTTAGCTTAAGATAGTGTGTTAATTAAGTATGGGAAAACTGTGGGAACATGGGTTAATAAGGGAATGTATCATGTTTCTAATTTATTTGAATATTGGGAATTTGGGAACCTACTCATGAAAAACCAAAATAGAAAAATAATGAAGAATCCATGTGCATTGATAAGTTATGTTTAAATTTATGATTCAAAAAAAAAATATATATATATATATATATATATAATATATAGATAAATAAATAAGGGGACAAAATTACCCCAATGTTAAGTTAACGAAAAATCAATGCACATGTGATAAATCAAAAAGAAAAATTTGGTACATGAGTATGGGAATTATACAAAAGTGGGAATTATGGGTAGCTAGGCATGAATTTAAAAGTATATAGAGTATATGTATATTAGGTGAGAGCTTAGGTTAATTGAAGATTCATATTATAGCTCATTTGGCCATACATATATCCTTACCTTTACCTCAGCCCCATTACAACCTTGAAAAGACCTCATGATGTTTGCATTGGTACATTAAATTTTTGTTGATTGGTTAGATGAAGAACAAGGTTTAGAAAACATGACTAGAGAAGAGTAGAGTGAATAACCCTATACACTTGAGAGATTATAGTGATATACACTTCCAGTGAGGGTTCAACGCTTAAATTCTATGTTCCCTGCTTTCATGAGCTGTCTTCTTACAAGTTCACTTGCTTTTTATTGTATGATTTGAATTAGTGGAAATTGGTTTGTATTCGTCTTGGAGAACTTATTTACTCTTAAACAAGTAAGTCAAAGCATTTAGCATGTATTTGCATTCATAGGTTGCATTTCATACCATTCATCTTCATCTTTATAGCTTCTCTTGAGCTTAGCATGAGGACATGCTAGTGTTTAAGTGTGGGGAGGTTGATAAACCACTATTTTATGGTTTATCTTGTACTCAATTGAGTGGTTTTTATCTACTCTTTATCCACTTATTCATACTATTTGCATGATTTTATATTTCCTTCCTAATTATGTGTTTTGATTGAAAACATGCTTCTTTGATCTTATATTTGCTTATTATTAATCCTCTCTTATTACCATTAGATACCTTGATATGTGTGTTAAGTGCTTTCAGAGATTATAGGGCAGGAATGGCTTGGGGGATGGAAAAGAAGCATGCAAAAGTGGAAGGAATACAAGAAGTTGGAGAAATTGCTAAGCTGTCCAGCCTGACCTCTTCACACTCAAATGGCTATAACTTTAGCTACAGAGGTCCAAACGATGCGGTTTTAGTTGCGTTGGAAAGCTAACGTCCGGAGCTTCGATTTGATATATAATATGCTATAGTTTCCCTGACGCTAGGTGACGCGACCGCGTGATCCATGCGGCCGCGTCGCAGTGACGAAAAACCAGCGTGGCAAAATTCGAAACCAGCAAATTCTGGACTGTTTTTGACCCAGTTTGCGGTCCAAAAAACACAGATTAGAGGCTATAAAATGGGAGAATGCATCCATTCATGAGGAGGCTCTCATATTCACAATTTTAGGAGTAGATGTAGTTTTTAGAGAGAGAGGTTCTCTCCTCTCTCTCTCTTAGGATTAGGATTTAGGACTTCTCTTAGTTTTAGGAATGACTCTCAATCCAGGTTTAATGTTCTTTTATTTATTTTTCCATGCATGTCTATGTCAGATTTAAGTTCTTTTGTTAATGCAATTTGAGGTATTTCAGTTTAATATTGCTTTCTTTTATTTACATGATTATTGCTTCCCATCTGAAGGCATTCTTATTCCAGTAGATTTACTTTTCTCCTTTTGGTCTTCGTTAAGAAATCAGTAACTCAGAAATTATCCAACTTAATAGCATAATTGTTAATTGTTATCTTGCCAATTGAGTTGAACTTCAATAATCCCAAGCTTTTCTTAGGAAATAAATAGGATTCGAAGATCAAACCAATTTGTCCCTTGACTTTCCTTTGCTTTAGCAAAGGTTAACTAAGTGGAATTAAGATTCAACTTTCATTGTTATTGATAAGGATAACTAAGTCTGGACTTCCAATTTCTTATACCTTGCCAAGGGATTTTATTATTATTATTTTATTTTACTTGTCATATAACATATTCCCACCTTACTTCCAAAACCCCCAATTTACAATCTTCATAACCAATAATAAGAACATACTTCCCTGCAATTCCTTGAGAAGACGACCCGAGGTTTGAATACTCGGTTATCAATTTAAAAGGGGTTTGTTACTTGTGACAACCAAAACGTTTGTACGAAGGGATTTCTGTCGGTTTAGAGACTATATCTACAACGCGACTGTTTTTATGAAATTCTTTACTGGAAAAAATTCCGACGTCACCTTCTCCTTGTCTTTGCTGCGGTCTTTATCTTTGTGACAATGTTTGTGCTTCTTATGCTCCTTATCCTTGTTCTTATGCCTATCTCTGTCTTTGTGTTTTTTATGTTTCTTCTCCTTGCCTTAGCATCATAAAGACTGAAAAAAGTAAATCATATTCTAGAGAAAAGGAAAATGTCACTAACCTGATATGTTTGATCCTCTTCCAAGAAGCAGGGTTAACAATGTTTGATCCTCTTCCAAGAAACATCAACTGCAATTAATAATCAAAACATAGAAAGAAAACAACATTCCCAATGCTGCTACTGTGTAATTCAAGCAACCAATAACTTATCCAGTTTTAAACAAGCAGAATTCAAGTTAAATCATGAAATCCTTGAAACTCAGATGCAATAAAGAACAAACTCCAAGCCTTAAACCAGGAGCTACAACCAAATACAGAACTAACAGAAGCAATTTCTAAGAAGTAAAATAACAAACACATAGAGTGCAATAAGGGCATTATTACTAAATGTTTGTAATAAGAAATTGTTCACCCTTCCAGTCCAGTCTCTTGAACCAAACAAGATTGAATACTCTGATTATTATTTGTTGTTTGTTTCGTTTTTCTTTTAATCAAAACTATAGATAGAAGTACTTAATTTCTGTTAAGAAAAAGTTGTAAAGAACAATAATTCCATTAAAATATAAACCAGCATTATCAACATAAGTAAACCTTACTTAAACAGTTAAAAGTGGGGGTCGCATTAATTTCCTCAAAAGTTAGCATAACCTTTATATGATGCTTGCATAAACCATGCAGAAGTTTCCACAATCTAAACGAGATGATGCTAAGATAAGGATTCTGATCATGGAAAATAACAAAATTCTAAAGTGTAGGTTATAATTGATGCCCTTAATCATTGAAGAAAACAACAAGGAAAATCATAAATATTGTAAAAACCAATGGACACCAAAAGAATGGATACAAACTCTTATTCTCTTAACCAAGCAAATAAGACAATCCTAGATTGATAGTTAGAGCAAAATCCATATGTGAAAAGCTAATATGCTATTTGCCAGTGCAAAATAAAACATATACCGTTGAAAGAATGCATATCAACAATTGCACATGATTGCGGGATATGGAATCGCCAATCAACGCCCACACTTTTCCATGCATCATGTTGAGAAACTTTCCTGCATCAAACAGGGGTAACTCATAGCCTCTTGGATCCCATCTCCAATACAGAAATTCTCTATCAGGCCTTCCATTCTTCAAACAATTCTGATGAGATTTAATATCGCTGCAGGTTTCATTGGTATAAAATTGTCTAAAAGGATTGGGGACCCAGTCCCCACTAAAATAATCACATTTTTCTACACACAAAAATTTAATTTTCAGCATCCATTCACATTCTTAGCTAGTAGTCAATTACTCTAGAACTCAATTTTGGGTTTAGCTAACAAGTTAAAGGTTGCTAGCAATTAAAAAATTTAAATAATTTACTTCAATAAATGTAGAACAAATGCTTTAAGAATTTAAATTTTGCATCTTTTTTTTAGGAAGACTTGGATAACTTTATCATGTGTCAGGGCACATCAAGAAAACAAGCAGCAGCAGCAGCAAACCAATAAAAAGCAAATAATAGGTTTGGTGTCTTCAAATTCCTTAGCCTAAAAGTACAAACATGTCAAAAGCATGGTCAGAAAATTCAAATTTTGGATTTTGCTTTACATAATAAACATGTTCTAATGGTAAAAGTTACAACTAACCTCTCCATGTTTCTTCAACCATCCTTCTCTATTAAATTGAGGATCATAACTAAAGTAGTCACCATACAAGAGATCAGGAACTACAACCAAGAATCCAGCTGCTGCTATCTTGTCTGCTAGTTCTCTTTGCAATGAGAAAATGTCAAATCTAAATCAGTATATAGAATTATAAAACCAAGACTCAAAGCATATTTTACTAATAAGATTATCGCTTGCCGCTAATACTCAAGCTGAAAATTAAAGGAGAATACTACTAAATAGTCTATTTAGTCGAATAAGTTCAGCAAAGAGATACATTTCTAAATTCACAGACTCAAAAGTATATGTACATTTTACTAACTGATATTATTATATTAATCATTCCCCTACTAGATGCCTTTGAGTTGTCTTCTATTCTATGAATGAGAGATCGTGTAAATTCTCCATCTAATTCATGCCTGGTACTAAGGTATTTCTTCAAGTGCTCAAAAAGCTGTCAAAGCATTAAAAATATATTTTAGAATCAAGCCATAGTGTTACCTGAGTTATTTTTGTCAGTTTCATAAACTTAAACTTGACACATCATTACAAAAAAAAAAAACAAGAAGAAGATCCATCAATTAATTAATTAATCGTTATACTTTTTTCTTTTTTTTTCTCTTCATTAACATCAGTCCTCAAGGAGAAAATTTCAGAATTTAAATAAACAATTATATCACAAAAATGAAAGAAATTAGTCATAATAAACACTTTTAATTGAGATACTTTGGCACTTACTTGAACATTGTGTATTTATTATACACAGCATCATGCATTATATGAACATCTTCAATTTCTATAATGCTCAATTGTTCTCGCAGCACTAGCAGGTTTTGGGAGATACGGCGGAAAATCACATAGAATGAAATAAAATAATTTAGTAATAGAAGTACCTATATATTTGATCAATTACAAAAGTCAGAAATCAACATTATTAAAACTAACAAATATACAAATTTACAAGATATCATCATATCATCATAATAGAACAGAGGGAAGAAGAATAGAATAGAGGAAGGAGCTCAAACAAGATATCATCATAATCCTTAATCATCTAACATACATACAAACAAAATTAGAAGAAAATTTAGTGAATGCCTCACCTCCAATTTCTTCTAACAAGAAAGAAAATAAAAAACCTAGAATTAAAGAAAAAGACGTAGTCATTGTTAGCATAGAACATGACATATTTACTAATCATGAGTAAACAGAAAAAGATAATGCAAATTTGTACACTAACCTAGATGCTCAATGAAGCTCGATGGAGATGGAAAAATTGCAGAACACAACTCGACGTTGTAGGAAATACTTGCGCAACAGATCTCGTCAATGGAAGAGAAGCGTTGATGGAGGAGATCGCCGCCGAAAAAGATCGTCTGAGGAAACACTTGTGCAACAGATCTCGTAGTTTTATGAAGTTTCTGCAACTTGATTTTCCATTTCAAGCTTTTAGGTATTTTTGACAACAGTAGAAAATTGAGAGAGAGAAAGAAGATTAACTTTGTTGAGATTGTAGCAGGAGGCGAAAGTGCCGCCGGAGGAGAACCAGCTAGAGGAGATCGTCGCTTGAGAGAGTACACAATCTCGTCGGCGGATAATGCCGCTGAGAAGATCGTCTCCAGATTAGTCACTAGAGCAGATCGCCACCGGAGCAGCTACTGGAGCAGATCGCCACCGGAGCAGCTACTGGAGCAGATCGTCGTCGGAGCATACCACAGGTCTTTGTTTTTGGGTTTGGTGGCAACACGCGTTAGTTTCAGGAATGGGTTTTTGAGTTAGGGTTTTCTGTTGTTGGGGGAAGGATTTTATTTGGGCCTTCTTTTTCAAATGATGGATTTTGATAATGGCGGTTTAAAACCGCCAGAATCACCAAAAACGCTATTTTATGCAAATTAATTATGGCATCACCATAAAATACCATAATATCCAAACATTACGGCAGTTTTTAAAACCGCCGTAATATAAATACCATTTTAAACTCTTTTTTTTGTAGTGAATGTCGCTTCAAGTAAAGGTTTTCTTAGGCCCAAAAATGTTGTAGTGTTCCTCTCTACTTTCATTTTTTCCTTCGGAGCTTCTTGAGTTTTCATTATTTTTCTAATAGTGGATTGTTCATGTGCTAAAAGTTTATTCCTGGTTGATTTGATGCTTCTTGCTTTGTGTGCTTGATCATTATCATATTCTTTTTTCATTGTGATTTCTCCCTGGATATAGTGGAGTGTTGTGTAGATTGCTCATTGTTGTGCTGGTTTTAAACTTCAACTCTTTTATGTTTTGTGGCAATTTGCTGAGTTGGATTCTTTGGATGATCATATGCGATCATTATGAATTTTAGTTGGATATTACCAAAATTGATAAAATTGTAATTTATGATAGTCATTTTCTACTCCTTGTTTGTGTCTGTAGTGTCATATTGTTGCTGTATATATACTGGTTGGTTGTTATGTTGCTGGAACTAGTTATTTCTTACCCGATGCTCCTTAATGTTGGTATTGGAATCTCTTACATATCAGTTTTGTTTCAGATTGAGTTGTTGCGTGGGTGACTAATGCCCTTTTTTATGGTTCTTGTCTTCTCATGGATTACAATGGCTTGAAAGTTTTTGAACATTTAGATATTTGATTCATTGCCATGAATTGAATTTCTAGGTGCGAAAAAAAGAAAAATAGAGTTTGCACATATTGTTACGTGAGGTTAGTTTATTGGAAGCAGTTTAAAATTTTTTAATGATGATGATTCTGAAGATGACGACAAAGAAGAAGGATTATGGTTTATTTTGTTTTTATTTTTTTAATTAATAAAAGTATTTAAGTAATTTTAGTTATTTCAATCATTATATTTATTTTAAATCAAATAGGATATTTTACTACAAGAAACATCGTTAAAATCGACGGAAAAATCGACGGCTAAGCCGTCGATAATATTAAAAATCGACGGCAAAATGGACGGTGGTGGTTGTCGCTATTAAGTTTGTCGATTTTTCAAAATTCGAATAAAATCGACGGCTTGCCTAGCCGTCGATAATAATTTAATAAAATCGACACCATTTTCGTCTATAATATGAGTTTGATAACTTTACCTTCTTACTAAAATCGACAACGTTGCCGTCGATTTTATATAATAATATCGACGCCTTTTTTGTCGATATTTGATTCAATAAAATCGACAACATTGTCGTCGATATTATTATATAAAATCGACGCCATTTCTGTCGATATTTGATTCAATAAAATCGACACAACTGCCGTCGATTTAATTATTTAGATACCGACAAATTCTTTGTCTATATTTTGTTTTTTTTTTTTTGTCTATTTTAAATTTAAAAAGCGACAACGTTACCGTCGATTTTATTAGCTATATTTTTTTATTATTTTTTTATTTGAAAAATAGTAAACAATCAATGCAAATAAACTTTTAAAAATAGAAATAAAATTTATATAAAATATTAGATAACAAGACAAATAAATTTTTAAATATAAAAATAAATCTATTTGCTCATAACAGCGAGAAAAATGTATCTTGACAGGAATTGGAGACTAGTCTCTGCATGTCAACCATAAATTACAACAATAATTCAGATATGTTCAAACTGATCTCTCTCTCTCTCTATTTCTCTCTCTCTCTCTCTATACTTCACCACATTGAAGCATATCTTGCTAACACAGATAAAAGGTAATTTGTCTTACACCTGGAGGGGGCATATCCATTTGTTCAACAATCTTCCTTATTTGTGGCTCAAAAACCCATATCCAGCATCCTATCTGCCTCATCTAGTGCAAGATATCTGATCATCTGAAGTGAAACTCTAGCTCTCTCCAGCAAATCTACCAGTCTTCCAGGATTTGCGACGAGAATGTCCACCTCCTTCTCAAGATCTCGTAGCTGAAAAATTCATAACTTATTAGTGAGATATATATATATATATCTACGACAAAAATTGAAGCATCTATCAAAAATAGCATCAATAGTAGCATAATTAATCCTAGGTAAAAAAGAACAGAGAACCAAAAAAAGATCAACAATTGAAAAGAAACCTGATGGTTTATTGGAGCTCCGCCATAAGCAACAACCACCTTAACCCCTGTTTGATATGCAAACTTCCTAGCCTCTTCATGTATCTGAAACCAAATCACAACATTTCCCATATATTTTCACTGCAAAACTGCACCAAATTTAAATATGTCCAAAACAAAGCTCAACTCAATGGCAATAAGAGATGAGTGTTTGCTCTTCATCAATGAGCTTATACTCAATAAATGATGTTATGCTCAAAGGCCATGCTCATCAAATTTTTATGAGTAGCAGCATCTGTGGAGTTAGGCCTCAAGAAATAGGAACATCAAATTCATGTTCCTTCAACTTGTCTCCTGAGAAATCACAGATAAATCATGTTACTGCTCAGTCTATTTCCACAACAATATTGTCTAGTTCCACTATCATGGGGAAACATAATCATTATGTGATTTCATTGGCATGCCAAAGTATGAACATGAGGCTTTTGGTACCTAAACCAAAAGCAATACTCCCTAAAGTTAAGAGTACTATGGGATCTATGACTTGGCTAAGTGGCTTTCTTCTTGGATTTCTTGTATGTAATTCAAATTCTAAACCTACAAATTCTGATGAGTCTGAAGATGATGGGAATGAGAGAGATGAGTTTAATGAGTCAACTATCAAATTCTCACATGTCAAGAAAGTTTACACAGATTATTATGTTATAGGAATAAGCTGCACATTATTCTGCCCTATATACAAATGAATTAATAGACTAATAATTAAGAACATAAGCATATACACATTTAATAAAACCAAATTATTCCCAGAAGTCCATCTAAAATATTAGGAACAAAATTAAAAATGTCTAGCCATAATTTTGACACAAATCGAAAATATTATTCACAAAATTGAATAAAATTAAATGTTAAAAAATAGTTTTGAGGAAAATCACAAACACTATAGAACAAAAAATCTATTTTATCTTTTATAATATTTGAGAAACATTAAATTTTATACCAATAGTTTCTTTAGTACAGAGTTTTGAAGCAGATCATAGGCATCTTCACAATAATTATCCGTGAGAATGGTGCACTGAGATCCAACCTAGATCAATAACAATACAAGGCAGAAAATGAACGAATCAATTAAAAATAAAATTGAAACCATCCTTGCATTATACTGTAATAACAATTGTTTATTATTATTGAATCTAGTTTTTTTCTAATTGATGAAGTATTTATTGCTACCTCGCCGGTAGTGGTTAGGATATCTTCTCCAACCACGAGGACAGTCACTTGGCCAGTCACCAAAAGATTTTCCATGTCCACCTGCAAACAAGGTTCAGCTACCTTCCTTACTATATCAGCAAAGTAATCAAAATTCAATTGTCAAAACCCATCCGACTTACTGTTATGCATATGATTATATTCAAAATTAAAGCTATAGATCATTGAAACTTTTGCAAAACTACAATTCCTACTTGTCATATTCTGCTTCACTTATAGTGAAAGTAGTCTGTCAATGCATGTTTATTTTCTTGTTCAAAAGATAAAGTCAAAAGGTAACCTCATCAGCGAAAAGCAATGCAGAAGCATCAAGACCAGAGTGGTGAAACAGCCATGCAGCTTGCCTCAGCTTCAACATGGAGCTTCGCTTCACGTTCTTTGTCTGATAATTTAAGAACATAAGCATATACAAATGAAGTTTGTGATAATGTTGGCAGAGCTGGATGGCAAAAAGTGCATGAACTTGGACACGTACATAACAAGATTGCTTGCATTTGCAATATATACTAGGTTCTCCAATACCTCCACCGCTGTAATTTAATTAATTTCTCATGTATAAAGTATCTAATAATTTTATTAGAAAGACGATATATATTATGACATCAGTAAAAGTAACTAACCTAAAACGAAGGAAGCTGCAAGCATTCCACCATGAACTCCTCTTATGGCAGGTCTGTTCCTCCAATCTGTGTACCCTTCCCATACCTGCACCTGTGCTTCATCCTAAACAGTTTACAATATATATATATATATATATATATATATATATATGGTGTTAATTATTATAATAAGAACTAAGATATAAGAGTAAAGGATCCATCAGCGATGGTTTTGAAGTGTGTTACCATGGCTAATATATCTGGTGAGTTTATCTTAATTAATGTTTATGAAGCTAATAATAAGGAAAAAAGATATAAAGTGGTGGCATTGCACAATTATAATACTGCTACTTCTAGTACTAGTTCTTTGCTGAAATGGAAGCACTAGGAGTTATCCCTAATGACATAACATGCATTGCAGTTCTTCATGCTTGTAGCCATACCAGATTGGTTCAAGAAGGGAAGAGGCTGTTTTGCAGAATGGTTAATGAATTCAGTTTGGTCCCAAAGATTGAACACGATGGCTGTATGGTAGACCTTCTCGGTCGAGCAGGATCACTCGAAGAAGCTCAAGAACTAATTAAGGACATGCCTATGAGGCCAAACTCGGCCATATTGGGATCTTTTCTTGCTGCTTGCAAAGTTCACAAAAATGTGAACCTTGCTGAATGGGCTGCAAAACAGTTTCTATCATTAGAATTCGAAAAATATGGATACAATCTCCTAATGTCAAACATCTATGCTGCATCAAACAGATGGAAAAATGTTGCTGATATAAGAAGAGCTATGAAGGATGCAGGGATTCATAAAGAACCAGATTTCAGCTCCATTGAAGTGCATGGAACGATTCATGAATTTGTAACGGGAGATAGAGAACACCCAGAAACACCAAAGATTTATGAAATGATTGCTGAGATGAGAGAAAAGCTAGAACATGCTGGATACACTCCAAATATATCTGTTGTTCTGAAGAACATATATATGGAGGAAAAAGAGAGTGCAGTAAATTATCACAGTGAAAAACTTATAATGGCTTATGGTTTGATTAGCACAGGTCCTGGAATTCAGCTTTGGATTTTGAAGGATCTCCTAACTTCAACTGCAGAGAGCAAAATATTTCACATAACAGAAATGCATGATAAGATCATAACAATAAACAGAAAAAGTCTGGAGATAGAATATGTAAATTTTTCTATGAAACTTAACAACAGCAGACAAAATAGAATATGTAAATTCTTTTATGAAACTTAACAACAGCAGACAAAATAGCCTTGTGATGGTATTTTCTAAAAGAGACAGGTAAATGTTAAAAGAAATATCCTATCTATGCCAGATTACAGAACATACCTTGCTTTATTTCTGTCTCCCATGTGATAGCATCTCATAAGTCCTGTGCTCTATAACTTCCATCATCAAAGTATTATCAATTAACGCTACTAGCTCACAAACCCCAATTTTCAATTCCTAGATTGCTTCATAATTTAACATGGCAATGCAAAAACAATGAATTGATTGAAGTTAATTTCAAAATACAACCCCAGCAGAACATGCAAAGAAAAATTAACACCAATCCAAACGAACACTTAGAGATTAGAAGAAACAAAAAATTGAAAAAACTAACCACTCGTATTCTTGAGAGGATAATATACTGGCAACTTGATCGGAAGCTCACAACGAATCAAGCAACCATTCTCCCACACATTTCTCCGAATGTTCTTCTTCAACAACTGAATCAACCTCTTCAAGGCTATTCGATTTTCCACTCTCCGACACGAAAAATTTCAGCTCGCCAGAACCGGTGGCGACTGTTCCAATCACCGGTCGATTATCCCCTTCGTCTTCACCATATAGAAGCTTCCTCAGTCTGCGAGCAGCATGAACTGCCGCTTGAGCGTTGACGCCGGCTCCGTAAGCAAGCGCTCCAATTACTTCAAAGCCTTTAGGAATCAATGTCCGAAACTCCTCTGTTTACAAATTCCAAAATGCGAGACAGAGAAAAAGTTGAAGTGAATTTAAGATTTGAAATTGATAGAGAGAGAGAAGGAAAACCTGATTCTTTGTGGAGATCATCGGAGGAGAGGCGGAGGAGGAGGGAGAGATCATCCTGATGCGACGGCGGCGCGGCGAAGGAAGGTTGAAGTATGCGAGGAGTGAGTAGGGGAAAATAAGGGTTAGTGAAAATTGAAATGGTGAATTTGGGGAAATGAAGGAAACGCAGGGAGTGAGTGGGAAAAATTTTATTTTATTGATAAAAATCGACAGCATATCCGTCGATTTTAATTTGAAAAAAAAATGACGTCTTGGCCGTCGATTTTATACATTAAATCTGTGCCATTTATTTAATTTTAAGAAGCGATTAATACCGTTTAAATTTATCGACGACAAAATGTGTCGATATTTTAAATAATAAAATAGACGCTACGTTCGTCGATTTTAAAATAAAAGTATTTTCTGCCCACAAATCGACGACTTTGCTGTCGATTTTAATATTTTATTTTTAATTATTTGTTTTAATAATATCGACAGCAAGCCGTCGAAAAATATCGACGGGAGAGATAACCGTCGATTTTTATCGTCGAAAAATACACTTTTTCTTGTAGTGTTTAGATATAATTTAGTCATGTACATTTTATATATAATAGAAACTTAATCCAGTCTTTATCTCTCAGTTTCAATCTCTCTTCTAAATATAGTTTAAATATTTTGTCTTAATAGATACACAATAATTACATTATTAAAAATAAAATTTTGCACAATTTTCTATAATAAATTTCTTAGATTAGTAATTTTAATTAACATGTGTCTGTAGACTGCGTTTAGTAACAATAGACATAAAGTAACGGACAAAAACGCAAAGACATATAGACATAAAAATACACAAATTTTAGACCATATTTTGTAATAATGCACAAAATATATTTACCTACTAACTCAAAAGTCAAAATTTATCCCAAAGTAAAATTACTTCATCACTACTACTACTACCATCACTACTGATTTCTACCACCACCACTATTTTGATTACTGATTTTTTGTCCTCAACGACTCAAATAATTAAAATCACGAACTCTAATTAAAACATCAGTTAAATAATTTAAATTAAAAAAATAAATAATTTTTTTCTATGTCTTAAAAAAACAGCAAATGACAGGTAAATTGGTGCAAACTCACAAATCTGAGAACGTAAAACTAAAAAATGAAAGAGATGAGGAAAAATCGCGATAATAATGACGATGATGATGACGACACAGAAGAGGACGCAAAGAGAAGAAGATGAAGGTATGAGGTGATGCGAAGAGGATGAGGGAGAAGTGAATGAAGGAAGGAAGGAAGAGCGAAAGAAGAGAAGAAGAAAAAAAAAAGAGGACGAGTGAGCGACGGTAGAAAGAAGGGACAATAACAAAAAAAGGAGTGAAAGAAAAAAAAGAAAAAAAAAAGAAAAGAAAAGCTATGTGGATAGAAAATAAAAAAAAGTAAATTAAAATTAAAAATAAAAATAATATTTTATATATATATATATATATATATATTATGTATATTTATGTATAGTTATATCTTTTAAAAATTAATATCTCAAAATTTAATAATATGTATGTGTAACTGTGTTCATGTCCCCTATAAATATGGATATGAAACAGATGCAACCTGAAGCCTAAAGACTATGTTAGCTAATTTTTTTAAAAAACCTAATTTTTTATATTAAACGGGGCTTGATGCCCTTTTTTAAGCTCGTTAATTAAATGCTATCTTGCAAATTAAATTTGTTGTAAATATTTTCTAGTGCTATATATGGTTTAAAAAGTTCTAGTTTCTTCTACACTATATCATTAGCAAAAGATCTTATGAAGTTGTATGGCACACTTGATAATATGAGGAATCGGTGGCACTCTTTTCAACCATCTTCGTTTTCCTCCTTGTTCAGAAACTGGGACACGTACAATCATATCTCTAAATCTCTGTGGCCTCAATTAATACTATCTTAAATGACCGGCAAAGTCATAACCAACAACGTGTGCAACCATGCATTTTTACGCTTTCAAGATTATTAACTTCCATATCCTTTCTTTTGCAACTATTCAATTGTATAATATGCCTTGGATTATTAAGTTTAAAACATCAAAATCAAAGTTAGCGCACACGAATATATAGATATAACTAATGCTTGCGTATCTAATTCCAGCACTTTTTTTAATATTTTTTTTATTTTTTCTTTTAAATATAAGTGGTTTTAGTAACTAATGCTCCATAGATGACCACACTCAATATTCAAAACGATCGAATTTTACACTTACATATAGGTACTTGTTCTAATTTAACAGTCTAATTTTTAGAATAAATAATTTTATAACATACAAATATAGAATAGAGTTTACAGACAATGATTAATGGTACTAATGATAGGATCAATCATTTGAGAATTATCTCGTTGAAAAAGTAGTAAAAATATATAATATAATGTGGCATTATTGTTCGTTACTCCAAACACCTGCTTTGAAATCTAATAACATTGATGGAACCTGGCCATCCATAGCCGATTCACAAGATATACATTATTATTATTATTATTCTTACCGAAACAATAAGATTGATGATAATAATGTTTCTGAAGGTGCTACCTGGTACCATAGTTGGGTTCCAACTCGGCAAACGATATTCAAGACGATGACACGCTTAGTCCTTAAGGTTATCGATCACCAACAAAATGGGTGGTATACTAGTATATCTGCAAAAAATTCGAAGCTTAAATCAGAAGGATATTGTGAGTAGATATTATTAAGATTAATTATTATTGTGCATGTATATCTTGAATTGGGTGTCTTATTATATGTTGGCTCGTTATTAAATATTTTTTTGTTATGTAAAAAATATTATATTTTTTTTAAGAGTTATGTTAAGTAATCAATGATTTTTTTAAATAATATGAACAATTACTAATTAAATAAAAACACATTATACTTCTAAATTATTTACCTAAATCTTAATATTAAAATAAATATCTATACACTTAGTGAAATGAACATCTAATATATCTATTATTCACATTGTTTAGTATTTTTATTATCTACCTATATTTTTTTTTAATCAAATAATTTTTTTATTTTTTATTTATTATATTTTATATTAATAATTTAAATTTAAAATTTAAAATTTATATTAAAATTTAGAGTTAAAAGAAATACTTTTTTTTAAATTCATTCGTCCTTATTGCTCTATATAAGAAAAAGTGTATGATTGAATCCAATTTTTTAATTTATATAAATATATATTAGGTACCCTCAAATATAGACGATGAATTTTATTTCAGATTTCTTTTTGAGATAAGGATTATTATGGAAAAAAAATTAAATAAAAATTTATTTGATTATATTTTTGAATTTGCAGTTATGTTCTGGTCAGAACTCAGAAGCATATTAGATCAAGTCTTTTTTTGTTGGTTCGTCTCTATATTTTTTAATTTGACAAATTAAAGTTTAATCTGTTCTAAATTTAGGTTTTATTTAATAATTTATTATTAATTAATTACTACATACATAAAATAAAATTTAATATTTATTTAAATAAATTAATTAATTAATCACTCCATCAACTTAAATTAATTTTAGACCAAATCTATGTACGTAAGAATTTATTATAATTTTTTATTTATTATATTTAAACTACTACATTCGTTTCTACACTCTTCTCTTCCCCGCTATATATATGGCTCCAAAATAATACTCTCTAACCATAAAAACATATACAAGAGCTTCTCTTTTCATATTCCTTTACACACACGCACGCATAATCTCTCTCTCTCTCTCTCTCTCTCTCTCTCTCTCTCTCTCTCTCTCTCTCTCTCTCTCTCTCATACATGGCTTTCCGTAAGGTTCTTATGCTTTTGTTTTGTTTGGTTGCCATAGTTACCAACCTTGTTAGTTCAACTAGTGCCAGGCAGCTAAATGATAATAATGCAGCAAAAGATGAGAAGGGAGCAAATGAAGGAGATCATGAAGTAGTGAATAATAATCATGTTGGTAACAAGGAGACCAAGCCACCAATGATGGGGCTAGGTGATCAGAAACAAATAGATTTTCCACCAATATTTCCATTTCCATCATTTTCATTTCCACCATTTCCAATGCCTCAAATCCCATCATTTGGTGGCATTCCTGGAATTCCATTTCCTTCTCTTCCAGTTCCGGCAATGCCTTTCCCTACATTTCCTCCACTTGACATCCCTGGGATTGTCCCTACTCCACCTACTTAATTAGCTTATGTATAGTTTGATATTTCTAAATGACTCTTGAAAATTTATATAAATTATCTTTAGATAAAGTTGTTGCTAAAAATTTACATGTAGTTGCATGTTTTTATATAAATTTAATAGTTAAAAATTATTAAATAATATTTTATTAAATTATATTAATTTTTACATAAAAATAATTATATGTTAATTTTTATCAAAATTGATAATTAAAATTATTAAATAATTAAATTATTTAATAATTTTTAATTATCAATTTTATATAAAAATAATTATATATAATTTTTTATTTTATTTTATTTTAAGATGAAAAAGTTTGTAAAATGAAAAATTAATTTTTTTTATTTTACAAATTTTTTTTCACTTTATTAGAGTCAAATGTCATAAATATGCGTGTACCTTAGTGTTTTCAGTACATGTAATTAAATAAAATATAGCGTGGATGATGCATAAATATAAGGTATAGTAGAAGTTGCTAATGAGCATTTGAAAGATCTTTTAATTTTAATAATATATTTTCATGTTCTCATGTGACATTTATTCTAAATTCTTAAGGAACATATTTAAATTACTTATTAGTAAAAAGTGGGTAAACTTAAACATGATTATCTATAAGAAATAAAATGTTATGGTTTACGCCGTTGCAATGCAAGTTTGCCTTTAATTTGTGCTTGCTTTAGTTTTTAACTAGTTACTGGTTACTACCACAGATCCCTTTCACTATTAAAATTAAGTGTGCCTTAGCTTGTATATTTCATCAAATCTAATAAATTATAAATTATGATATTGTTTTAATTCTTGTTGCATTATATATTGCGGTTTTTACTCTTTTTTTTTTTTTTTTATGTTCAACTTGTAATATTTTATAGCCAAAATTATCCGTTTCAAAAGAAGGTAAATATTCGCTAAGATTTAGAAATAATACGTAAAATTTTCATTTTACCCAAATAAATAAATAAAAATTGAAAATATATGAATCTATAACTTTACTCTACAGAGTTATTAATAAATAAATGTTTCTTTATAAGATTTAATAACAGATTTTAGTTTATAATTTTCTCTTCTTTGCCTTCCAATGTCAAAAGTTTGGTTTCTTGTTTCGTTCTTGGCTCCAATAAATCGATAGCAATATTAATTCATCAATTACATTATTCTTTTGTGATCAATGCATGTGATCACAACAAGCAATTATATTAAACAAAAGGAACAAAGAAAAATAAGGTAAAGAAGATTTATTAAAAAAAAAAAAAAAGATGAAATATGGCACAAACGGGAATTTCATTTTACTAAATTTAGTTACTTATTTTGAATTCTTAAGATATTACAGAATAATAGAAATATACTAATGTCACATGATGTGGTGCACACATATATTACGAGATACATGATGAGACATTTTGGTACAAGAACCTAGATTAAATATAAAATAAATGCAAAAATAGACCGGATAGAATAAATTCTTTTCATATTATATGATGAGAAATTTTTCGTACACCTCTATGTGACTTTGTGTATATATTTGTTACCCACTTGGTTTTTTTTTTTTTTTTTTTTTGTGACTAGTTACACACTTGGTTAATTACCAAACATATTCTTCATTAAGATAAATAGAAACATAAATATTTATCACTTGTAAAAAATATCAGAATCTAAGTGTACTGTTATTAAAACATAAAAAAATAGAATTTAGTATTAAAAAAAATGAAAACATACTAAAATTAAATATCACTAAAATATTTTTATAATTTATACATAGTCATTTCCCTTTATAATATGGATATTTATCTTTTTTATATAAAATATATTTACAAATGAAGTGGGTATATATCTCAAAGCTATTATATGATATGATATAAGAAAAAAAAGAGAAAGTATGATAGGAGTGAGCATGGGTCAGATTGGTTCGGTTTTAAAGTGAAATTAGAATTGAACTAATAATTGAATTGTAATTGGTTCGATTTGGTTTGGATTTATATTTTTTTGTGCATGTACTCAAATCAAACTAAACCAATTAAGAACGAATTAATTCGGTTTGGATAATTGGGTACGAGATGAAATAGAAATTCATAAAAAAAGGAACGAAATTTTTATCTTAAAAATTTTGTAAATATAATAAACATGTAAAATCAATAGAAATAATCCAAACATGTTAAATTAAACACCAAACACCAAATACATTAAAAACTAAATTCATTAAAATTCAAATATATTAAACACTGAACACATTAAAATCTAAACATATTAAACACCAAACACATTAAAAGCTAAATACAAAAGTGCAATAGAGAGAAACTCAAAATAATTAAAAGGCATATATATATTTTAAATTTTTATTATTTTTATTTAATTAATATATAGTCGGGTCCACGGGTTGGTTTGGGTTTCGCACCCCCAGAACCGTTATCCGGACCAATTACTAGAGAGAGTCATTGATTTGGTTCGGATCGAACCTGATTACTCGATGGTTTCAAAACAAATTTAATTAGTTCGGTTTGGATTCGGACGGTTAATCGGGTACCCGCTACCCATACTCACCCCTAAAGTATGATATGATATAAGAAAAAAGAGAAAGTCTAGAAACCAACCAGGATACCCGATAACTCTACTAATTATAATATAGATTGTAATAAAAAAGTCCAATAATACAAAAAAGAGAAAGTATGAGGAGCCAATAAATTTAATGTACAATGTGTACAATAGGGGTAAAATTGCAATTAACATCAAATGATAATTAAGTTAATTAATTTTTAATAATTTTCAATTTGAAATTTAAAATAAATAAGGATTTGCAACAGTTATGTACGCCGCAAAAACGGCCTTCCTTTCTCCCATGTGATGTGACTTCCTTCTCACCTAGTTTCTTCCTATCTCGCCGGTGCCGCGCTGTCACCGACAGCAGCCGCCGTCGCCCATGGCTCCACCGTCGCTCATAACAATTAAACCCATTCACAATATGGACGGTTACTCTTATTCTCATCATATGCTCCCAATTTTCGGTGCCTCTCTTACTGCCGCAGCCTCACCTACGATGTTGCAACGCCTCTCGGCCGACTGTGCTGCCGACGTTGCCGCAGACTCCAGCCGACGCTGCCGCAGACTCCAGCCGACGCTGCCACGGGTTCCCGCATACGCCGCTAAAAGCTCAATGACGCCACTGTTTGAATTAACCGTTTGAGCATGGTAGATGTAACGCACGCGTGCTTGAAGACAATATCAAATCAAACACTTAATTGCTTACTTTTAATTCTCACTCATGTCTCTTCATCTATTCAAGCTTATTTTTTTTCTATTTTTTATTTCTTCAGTTTTATGGTTAAATCAAATCATAAGACTCATGTGTCAAATTATACATTTTTTCTTTTTTAATAAAAATTAAATTGTTGGATGATTATCGTTGCTTTTTCTGTTTATTCATCTTCTTCTTCTTCTTTTATTTTAATGGTCAATTTCGGATGGTCATTTTAGTAGGTATGCGGATGGTTATTTTAATTTTTATGTAGATGAATATTTTGATTGGATTAGGTTTAGTTATGTATAATTAAAATATATTAGATGTTCAATTCATTAGGTATGTAGATGATTATTTTTATCCTTAAGTGGATGGTTATTTTTACTAAGGGTGAGTGGCGTATGGCAAGCCAAGCAGCGACGGTGAAGTGGGATGATTATTGACGAAGGTGGGGGTGGCTGCCGGTTGAAAAAGAAGAGCGTATTAGAGTGAAATGCTTTAGTAAATTAGAATTTCAGATGGTTATTTTTTTGAAATAACTAACTGAATTTTTTAAAAATTTGAAACTTGAAATTAGAGGAATTGGAATTTGAAATTTTGTCTTTATTTTTTGTTGTCATTGGAAGCTTTTTGTTGTTGTTTCTTTTTATTCTCATTGGAAGCTTCTTCTTCTTCGGTTGATGTGGTTATGGATGTGTTATTGTCAGTACTAATTTAGAAGATTTATTGTATTGTGGTGTCGTCGAGTCTGGTGGTGGTGGCGATGGTAGAAAAGGTTGGAAGAATATGGAATGTAGAGTAAAATAGTGGTTAGGATCAATAAGGGGTGATGTTGCTTTTGGATCCATTATTGCTTTGATTGGAATAAGGGTGCATTTGATTTTCTTTTATTAATTATTTGTTTATTTTCAAGGTTAGGTTTTTCTTTTCTTGAGGTTGTTTCTTGCTTACAAAGGTGATGTATGTGTGGGAAGAAATTTAAAAGTTCATAATAGTTTGAATCACACAAAATAGAAATTAAGAAATTATTTTAATATTTTTATTTTTGTTCAATTTTCTTTCTTATTTCTTTTTGTGTTTTGTTGCTTATGATTTTGATGTGTAAAGTTTGTTATGGCTAGAGCAACAACAAGGACAGGAGTGTAGACGAAGAACAAATGTGAATACAAAGAACAAAGATGAAGATTTGGGGGTTAAGGTTTTATAAGTCAGAATTGGATCAATTGGGGAGTTTTAATCAAATTTGGGATACCAATTTGAGTTGAACTCATTTTGTGTCTACATCAGTGTGCAGCTTGCCAACTTGGCACCTAATTGTACACCTCAGCGCCGTTAAAACGTTTAGTAACTTTTAGACTAATGGAGATTCACGATTCTGAGAGTGAAGGACTTATTTGGTCATTTTAAAAAGTGAGGGACTAATCTGAAGCGAGTTGAAAATTTCAGGGACTATTTTAGGCATTACTTCATCTTTTTTTATAAGGAAACATATGTTATAAAAGTGAAAAGAGGTGCTTCATGGCTTTTAGAAAACTACCTCATTCATCTGAGACGATGGAGGGAAGGTATAATAATTGAAGAGGATGACTTCCCAAGGGTTTCGATTTGGATTTAACTCTGGGGCTCCCAGAATATTGTAAAACATTGGAACTAGGGTAAAAGATCAGAGAAAAATTGGGAGATGCGATAGAGGTTACCTTCTTCAATGTAAGAGGTAAGGAGGGACATATTGTGAAGGTAAGTGTAATAGCCCAATTTTCAGCATGTCTAGATCATACCAAAAACTAAGTACTACTAATTTGTTTTCCTAATTATTATATCTACAATTTAATAAATATGAGCCTAATCGTAGTTAACACGTTGTCAATTTACGGATAAATTTTTGTTTGAAAACTTTAAGTCATTAATTCAAAGACATACGCGGCATAATTATAAAAGACTAGCAAAAAAAGCAAGTATTAATAATAGTAACATGGTCATTTATATCAAATATGTACAGAAAACTAACCATACAGTCATACATTGTCAACCTCGTACAGATCCGGTTAGAAACATTTCTAAACACACACATTTCCTAGCTTGTCCAAAAAATTCCTAAACTGGAACCTAGGATAGCCTAATTTTCTCTATAAACCTAGTCCCCTCTAAGGTCACAAAAGTAAGGGGAAAACAATGTAGGTCTTTAAATGTGACTAAATGGGATGTCGTCAAGAAACAACAACCATATGGTCTTCTCTTCTGGTGAGTCATGGAACATATACACGCATATGAGATCAGAGTCCTCATAAGCAAAAATTTCTGGTAGATCATGTAAAGGTTCTTCTGTCTCCATTTATAGGGTGGAAAGAGGGGGTAAGAACTGGAGAGTGTTTAGTAGGGTCAGGGTAGTTAATTAGGTTCGTTTTATGCTATACTTAGCTAACTGCAACAAATCCTAAAATACAAACAACTTTAACAAACCACAAAATACAGAGAGATCACAAGTCAAGAAGCACACACACCCAATCACAAAACACATATCATAGAAAAGTATGTGCAAACAAGTATTTTTCGCAGCAACCATATCCCGCATAGCCATAGCCATAGAGGACATAACAGCGATGAAGATAGTTGCACCCTGTACCGATTTGTCATTTAAAAGTCCTCACCCAATTACTATGCCTATTTGTAGCTATTGAGGTCTTATCCGCACCAAACAATCAACATTAAGGTGATCAATATTAATATCTCAAGTTAAGTACGAACATTCCCAAAATAAGCGCTCATAGACATTCATGCAAAATGTATCTCAAGGATACCCTAATAGCATGAGACACACAACAGAGTATATAGTAAAGCATGATTCAGTCCATTCTCCATGCTCTAACAGGAACGAACTGCTTTGATACCAAATTGTGATAGCCCAATTTTCAGTATGTCTAGATCATACCAAGAAAGTATTACCAACTTTTCTTCTTAATTATTATCTACTATTTAATAAATATGAGTCTGATCGTAGTTAACACATTGTCGATTTACGGTTAAGTTTTTGTTTGAAAATGTTAAGTCGTTAATTCAAAGACATACGCGGCAGAATTATAAAAGACTAACAAATAAAGCAAGTATTTATAATAGTAACATGGTCATTTATATTTATAATAGTAACATAGTCATTAATAGTATTTTTAGTTATGTGAGATTATATCTAATAGTATGGGATTACTCACTTTTTTTTACTAGTTGAGTGCTGATCAATTTTAATAAAAATGACGACCCTCTAAATTTTCTCTAATACAATATTGATACATAGTTTATTGGTGTATAAAATATCAGTTTTAATTGTTGGTTAAGCACCTGTTTTGAATTTGATAGATGTATATATGGTACAATTATAGAGAGGAATGAAAGTAGGTACAAGTGGTATGACAGAATTCGAATAAAGAAAAAGTGTTTGAGGTTATCATAATTTATTATTTTTAGTAATTAATATTTAAAAGTATAGAATAAAGCTAAGTATGTTGTTGGATTTAAGAGTGGCAAACGAAAAAATCTGCCTGCCTCGCCAAAATCCTTCCTTTGGCTAGCTGGCTGGCCCATCCTTCTCCGCCCAATGAAGTGGTCCTAAAATTTCATCCTATCCCACCTAACAGTAAACTAGCGGGCTGGTGGGCTCAAATTAGGGATGTCAATGGGGCAGGGCGGGAGCGGAGAATGCCTCCCTGCTCCCCATCTCCGCCCCCAGATTTGCTCTCCATCCCCACCCTCGTTTCCCGTCGTGGGGGAATATTGCTCCCATCCCCATTCTCCACAGAGCTCCATTTTCCGCGGAGACCCAATTCCCCATCTCTCTGATAGTTCTAACTAATTATTAATTTCTATATGAATAGAGATGCAAGTATCCATCCTATACACAAACAGCAAGATTTTATACAAAAAGTCTAAATGACAAGATGGTGACTTCTTTCGAAATGACGCAGTGGGGGACGCAATGGCGAGCCAGAGGACAAATTAATGGATGAGGTGGGAGACGCGGGAATAGAGAGGAGAATGGACATGACGGCAGAGTTACGAAAAGGAACACCGCAAATAGAGAGCACGACGCAGTGAGGATGATGGCACAGTGAGGTGTGACAATGTGGCAAGAAGAGAGAGTGGCGAGGGGGTTGTTGCAAAGAAGTTGGATGGAGTATGGACAGCGTTAGGGATCTATGAATTGAAGAAGGGTTATGCAAATCAGGATTTGGATAATTCAACTATTAAAGGGAATTCAATAAATTTATAAATTTCGGGGATTAACGGGGATAGGGCGGGGATCCCCGCTCGGGTCGCCACGCCTGCCTCGGGGGAATTGTGTCCCCGTCCCCATCTCGCGGAAAAAATTCCCCACAGTCGGATCCCATTCGGGGCAGTCCCCGCAGGGACGCGTCTTGGGGAGTTTTGCCATCCCTAGCTCAAATCACCTTTTTTTATTTTTTTTATTTTTTACTATTAATAAGTATTAAATAATATAAATTATCAAAAAAATATTAAATAATATATATAATTTTACAATCATTTTAGTAAATTTATAATTTTTAAAAATATAAAAAATTTATAATTTCTAAATTAACAAACATTAAAGTCTTTATAATTATAAATATGTAATAAACATAATCATAAACCAAATTTTTTAAAACAAAATAATAAAATCAACATTGTCCAAAGTAAAATAAATATTGTCCAAAATATATATATAATTAAACATCTACAAGTTTAGTCACAAAAATAAACATTTACAAGTTTATAACATAATCAATCAAACATAAAATATAATTCAAAACACTAAGTTAGAACATCTTCAAAAAAATTCTAAGCCCAACGAGGAAGCCCGTCCGGCCCACCAAAACCCATGATTTAAGCGGTGCGGATTAGGCGGGCTTTTGATGTATGGCGGTCTCAATTTTTCAGTCCTGCCTATCTTTTTTGGCGAGTTATGTGGGTCGACCTGACGGGTCTAGGCCCGTTTACCATCTCTAGTTAGATTATTAGACTAAAAAAATTGAATTAATAATCAAGTGATAGTCAAAAACAATAAATTCTGATAATCTTTTAATATTTTTTCTCCGAATAAATCCTATACGAAGAAATAAGGAGTTTAGCATGATGGAATAAATCCCATACAAAGAAAGAAGGAGTTTAGCATGATTCACGAATCCACTCCCGTCCACAAGTCTCTTAGGCTCGATTTAGGGCAAAGATTTTCAAGTTAAATGCTTTTACAAAATGTCATGAAAATGACGATATATGAAAATGATGAAGATATGACGCGTACTTAGGTGCTTTCATACCAAATTTTTACTTTGGTTCATAATTATATTCGCCGTCAATCACAGTTTTTGATTCCTTGTTGGTTTGTAGACATCTCGATGAATAGGTGGGAAAATTAACCTGTAATTTTAAAATCTATTCTATTATATAAAAATCGAATTTCTATACTTAATGATGGAGCTGACGTGGCATGCTTCTGAGAGTGTTTTCTGATTTATTTCTTTTAATTTTGTAAAGCAAATCCATTATAACTAATTAATGATATCAATTAATTAATTTGATTAGAAACTTAAATCTCACAATTAATTATATTAATTAATTAATTTAGTTAATTATATTTGAAGGTTGTGGTAGGCTTAGAGAAGGGGGTTGAATCTATGCCTTCCATTTAAGTTGCAAATATGACCCTTTTAAACAAACTTTCAATTCTGATTATGTTTGTACTCAGCATCGGAAATTTATGAGACAATTTATTTTTGTCTCATGAATATCAGAAAACAGAACATTGCAGAGAAGAGAGAAGCTAACACCAGCATGTATCCTGGTTCGGTTGCCTTGTGCTATGCAACCTACGTCCAGTCTCCTCCACAACTATGGAAGAATTTTCACTATAGTTAACAGTATTACATACACCAATTCTACAGAATTGACACAATCCTTTCACACTCAAGTTCTAACCTAACTTGACGTTGGCTATGCTAATACCTAACTTTTCACTCTTAGTGCTAACCCAAATAAGAAAGGGATACCTTACAAGTACAAGATACAAGACATAGACATACCTAAAGAAATTAGAAATTAACTCTAGGCTTTTCTCTCAAGTGTATCACTCAGCCTTTTTCCAGTCATGGCTTTTACTTGAGCTCTCTCAATATGTCTTTTCTCACAAGAAATTACAGAAAGATAAACATTGAAAAGTACATTACAATCTGTAAAACATGAAGGAGATTGACTTCATCAATAGCCTCTTTGCTTTGTGATAAACCAGATTTGCATGTCTCTGATTCAGTTCTTCATTTTTGGCAGAATGCTTCTTTGAAAGAAAGCACTGTCCAAGTAGATGAACTTCTTCAAAGAGCTCTTCACAGAACAAATCCTCAATACTCTGGGTTATCTCTTCTTACCCCTGAATGAGCAGAAAGTCTTCTTTTATCTCCTTGCATATTGCTGGGTTCTTCTTCCAAAGTCAACACCTTGAGCCTTGAGCTTCACCAACCCCCAGATTCACTTTTTCTCATTAAACCTTAGAGTAGAAACTTTGTTTTTGACTTCCCCATCTTGACCGAAAGCCATAAAGCAGCAACCACAAGAGTCTTCTAATTGTCAACTTGATCTGAGCCCTTGAAAATCAACTTGGTCTCCAAGACATGTTTGAGACTGTGGATTTACAGCAGAGAGGAATATAAATCCTCTTTTCCATAAAACCCTAAATGGAGATACAGAGAGTTGAAGATGAAGAGAAGAAAGTGCGTTGCATGTATGAGGAAATGGGTTACCTTTAACCTAAGCTTGATATGGTTTGAGTTTGCTAATTAGACTTCTGTGTTTCAAGCTTGGACTTTCTCTTTCTTGCTTCTTTGATAATCACCTTAGGGAAGAAGCTTTCTCTTTCTCTTTCTCACTTTTTTTTATTTTGTGATTTGACTAAGACAGAGGAGAGAAGAACGTTGATTTGGTGACAGTAAGTGAGAGGGAGAGTGAAGACTTCAATCTTGTATAAGAAGCTTTGTGGGATCAACTTGGATTTATGGACACGGGGATGGATTGGGTTTGATTTGCTTGGCCCGTTGGTTCCTTTCTTTGTTTTCTTTTGGGGCTCGTTTGAGTTGTCAACCCATCAGCCTTGTTTCATTTTCCATTTCATTTGGGCTGCAGTATTACAACAATAAATAATTAGCTTCATATAATTATAAACAATCAACATTTAATTATTTATTTTGCCCAATTAAATAATGTTTGTCACCACTAATTAATTTAGTTAATTTCTTAACTCAACAATATTACTTATTTGATATGATTTGATGGGAGTAAATATTAACTCTATCAACTCTATCACCAGCAAAATCTGCATCACAATAACCAACTGCAGAAAAATCATCAATCTTAGGATACCAAAGACCAAAATTGGATGTGCCATGAACATATCTAATGATCCTCTTAACTGCAGAAAGATGTGACTCTTTTTATTTGGATTGGAACCTAGAACACAATCCAACACTTTGCACAATATCGGGTCTAGAGGAAATTAAGTACATAAGAGAATCAATCATTCCTCTATACCTAGTCTCGTCAACATCGTTCTCAGTTTCTCCCTTATCAAATTTTGAATTAGGGTGCATGGGAGTTTCCATAGGTTTGGCATTTTCCTACCAAATTTCTTAACTAATTCCTTGGCATACTTCTCTTGATGAATGAAAATACCATTTTCAGTTTGTTTAATTTGTAGCCCAAGGAAAAAATTAAGTTCACCCATCATACTCATGTCAAATTCACTTGTCATGAGTTTTCCAAATTCAGAACAAAGGGATTCTTTGGCTGATCCAAAAATAAGGTCATCAACATATATGTGGACTAGAATAAAAGAATCATTAGAATTCTTGATAAATAGAGTTGTGTCAGTAGTGCCTCTTTGAAAATCATTTTTCAAAAGAAAAGAGCTAAGTCTCTCATACCAAGCTCTAGAAGCTTGTCTTAAACCATAGAGAGCTTTAGATAATTTGAAAACATGATTAGAATGCTCTTTGTTTTCAAAACTAGGAGGCTACTCCATATATACTTCTCTATCTATCACACCATTCAAGAATGCACATTTCACATCCATTTGATATAATTTAAAACCACAAAATACAGCATAAGCTAAGAGAAGTCTTATGGCTTCCGTTCGGGCAACAGGGGCAAAGGATTCATCAAAGTCTATTCCTTCTTCTTGGCCATATCCTTGTGCCACTAGCCTTGCTTTGTTTCTTGCAATGCTGCCATCTTCTCCTAACTTGTTCTGAAATTTCCACTTAGTTCCGGTCACTTTTTTTTCACTTGGCCTTGGAACCAAAGTCCACACTTGGTTCTTCTCAAACTCAAGAAGCTCATCCTCCATAGCTTTAACCCAAGAAGGGTCACTAAGGGCTTCCTTGACATTTTGAGGCTCCATTTGTGAGAGAAGGACAATGTTTGTTCCTTCATTTGCCTTTCTAGTTGAAGACCGAGTTTTCACTCCATGAGAGATGTCCCCAATGACAAATTCCTCAGGATAATTCTTCAAGAATCTCCATTCACGAGGTCTGGTGGACTTGGAGGCAGATTTAGATACCTAGGGATTCTGGGTGCTGCTGGCTTCAGGGTTTCCTTCAGATTGAACAGAATTTCCATTTTCTTGATTTTGCACAGTTTCAGCGTCCTTTTGAGCTTGATTTCCTACATTACAATCTTCCAAAATACTTTGCACCAAATTAGTATCACAAAATGTAACATGTATTGACTCCTCAATAATCCTAGCATCTTGATGATAAACCCTATAGGCTTTACTAGTTGTGGAATATCCTACAGACAAACACTCATACGCCTTTGGATCAAACTTATCCAAATTTTCTTTGTTATTTAAGACAAAACATTTGCATTCAAAGATATGCAAGTAATCTAAGTTTAGTGGGTAACCTTTCCAAAGTTCATAAGGAGTTTTCTTCAAAAATTTTCTTATGATTGTTCTATTCAAAATGTGGCAAGCTATGTTAATCGCTTCAGCCCAAAGGAATTTTAGAACATTACTCTCACAAAGCATAGCTTGTGTCATCTCTTGTATGCTTCTATTTCTTCTTTCCAAAACACCATTTTGTTGTGGTGTTCTTGGACAAGAGAAGTTGTGAGATATTCCAAATTCCTCACAAAAGGATTCAAATAAATTATTTTCAAATTCAGTTCTATGATCACTTCTTATAGAAGAGATTTTTAAATCCTTTTCATTTTGAATTTTCTTGCAAAAAGGTTCAAAGGCCGAAAAGGCTTCATTTTTGTGTGCAAGAAATAAAACCCAACCAAACCTAGTATAGTCATCCACAATTACTAAACCATAATGTTTACCACCTAGGCTTTGAGTTCTTGTTGGACCAAATAAATCAATGTGTAGCAACTCAAGTGATCTTTTAGTAGAGATGTCTTCCTTTGGTTTAAAAGAAATTTTTGTTTGTTTTCCCATTTGGCAAGCATCACAAGTGATGTCTTTGTCAAACTTTATCAAAGAAAGGCCTCTTACTAATTCTTTCTTTACAAGTTTGTTTATTTGAAACATACTTGCATGACCCAATCTTTTGTGCCATAACCACTTTTCAGATTCTTTAGAGTGAAGACAAGCTACGTTTTGATCCTTTAGTTCATCAAGAGTAAGTCCGTACATATTATTAAAACACTTGGCAACAAACATCACTTCATTTATCTTTTCATTAACAACACAGCATTTAAGTCTTTTGAAAGTCACTAAATACCCTAAATCACACAGCTGACTTATACTCAAGAGATTGTGCTTCAAACCACATACCAAAAGTACATCATTAATGAAAGTAGATTGCTTATTACCTACTTTTCCAACAGCAATGATTTTACATTTACCATCATCTCCAAAGGTCACAAAACCTCCATCATACTTATTTAGTTTGATGAAGTAAGTTGACCTTCCAGTCATGTGCCTTGAACATCCACTATCCATGTACCACATGTCCTTTTTGTTCTTTGATGCTAGGAAAATCTGCATGAAGAGTTTCAAGTAGCCTTAGGTATCCAAATTAATTTGGATCCTTTGAAGTTAATCCATCTTGGTTGCCCAAGTACATTGAAATCACAAACAACATTGTAAACTTTGTTTCCTACAACTCTCTTTTCAATGAAACATTGTGTATATGAGTGACCAAATTTCTTGCAATTAACACAATGATTTTCTGATGTGTGTCGCTAAAATTGAGGTGAGTTATATTGCTTGAAATGATTAAAGGGTTGAAATTTTCTGGTTTTTGGAGGAGATGCATTTCTTTTAACAAACTAATTTTTATTAAAATTATTCCTCTTTACAAAAAGATTTTCACCAGAATTTCTTTGAACATTTGGACTTTTCGAATATGAGGTTTTGTTGTAAAATGGTGGTTTCTTGAAAACAACCTCATTTTTCGAAAGGTATCCCAAACCTGGCCTGTTTAGGCTTGGATTGGTTCTTGGTGAAGGCTCAGTTTCACTAGTGTATACTTCATCAAATTTTTCTTCAAATGTTGGAACATATCCAATGCTAGATTTGTTTGGTATGGATTTTGTATTTGATGAAGAAGCTACAAACTTTATAGAGGAAACATTGGAAACTGTATCTTCCTTGGCTATGTAACCTAAACCAGATTTTTCAAACAAAGGTCTTTGACTTGCAAGTAATTTGTCCAAGTTACCAGAACCTTGAGCAAATTTTGCTAAGTCACCATTCAGCCTTTTAATCATATCATTCAATCTTTCAATTTCAGCCATTAACTCATGAGAAGGATCCACAATGTGCTTTCCTTTTAATTTTTCAAGTTCAGATTTTAGAAATCTGTTTTCTTCAATGATGTCTAAAGCACATTCAGTTTCCTTCACTTTTTCTTTTAAAAAATCATTTTCTGCTCTTAACACATCTCTTTCAAATCTGCATTCATTGTACTTGTCAAGCAGTTTTGAGGTGTTTAAAGTGAGATCATCAATAATAGTATGTAAATCATCAATGGTCAAATCATAATAATTTACCTCATCAAGATTGTTATTTCCAGCCATGAAGCAGTCTTTATCTTCACCTTCAGGTTCTTCTTCTTCATTTGAGTCGTTCTCAAGATCCTCTCAAGCTGCCATGAGCACTATCTTCCTTTTCTTCTTTCCTTTGTCCTCCTTTTTGAGCTTTGGACAGTTTAACTTGAAATGTCCAGCCTCTTTGCAATGATGGCACGTCACCTTGCTCAAGTCGATCTTGTGCTCCTTTGAGCTTGAACCCTTGTAGTTGCCCTTGTTCTTCATCATCCTTCTAAATCTCCTAGCAAAAAACAAAAGCTCATAATCTGAAATACCATCACTAGACTCACTCTCTTTTGGTTCTATTTGTGACTTGAGGGCTATTCTCTTTTTCTTTGAGTCTGTATTTGTGTGTGTGGCTTCATAGGCAAGGAGTTTTCCTCTCAGCTCATCGTAGGTTATGGGACTTAGGTTGTTGCTCTCGGTTAGGACAGTGGCAGTGGTTTTCCATTCTTTTGTGAGGCTTCTAAGGATGTTTCTCACCAAGGTTTGTTCTGCATAGTTTGTACCCAGAGCATCAAGGTTGTTGATTATGATTGAGAATCTCTCAAACGCTTCATCAATGCTTTCTCCATCCTTCATGTTGAACATCTCGTACTCTTTTTGCAGCATATTAATCCTCGTTTCTTTGACTTGTTTAGTGCCTTCGTGTGTAACCTGAAGTTTTTCCCAGATTTCTTTGGCTGTCTTGCATCTAGACACCTTTCGGTACTCTTCAAAGCTGATAGCACAGTGAAGAAGGTTGATTGCTTTAGCATTCAGCTCCATCTTCTTCTTGTCATCTTCATTCCATTCAGCTTCTTCTTTTGGAGTCACCACTCCATCAGCACTTATTTTTGTTGGGATCTTGGGACCGCTCACAACAATCTTCCATATGTTGTAGTCAATGAATTGGATGAAGATCCGTGTCCTTTCTTTCCAGTAGGCATAGTTCTTCCCGTTGAAAAAAGGTGGCCGGTTGTTTGACTGACCTTCAGTGATGGTGTAGGCAACTGTGGTTGTGCCCAAGTTGTTCGCTATTGGATCTTTGCTCCAAGCGGTTAAGCTTGATTCTTGAGACCTTAGCTCCTGATACCAATTGAAGGTTGTGGTAGGCTTAGAGAAGAGGGGTTGAATCTATGCCTTCCTTTTAAGTTGCAGTTATGACCCCTTTTAAACAAACTTTCAATTCTGATTCTGTTTGTACTCAGTAGTGGAAATTTATGAGACAATTTATTTTTGTCTCATGAATATCAGAAAACAGAATACAGTAGAGAAGAGAAAAGCTAACACCAGCATGTATCATGGTTCGGTTGCCTTGTGCTATGCAACCTACGTCCAGTCTCCTCCACAACTATGGAAGAATTTTCACTATAGCTAATAGTATTACATACACCAATTCCACAGGATTGACACAATCCTTTCACACTCAAGTTCTAACCTAACTTGACGTTGGCTATGCTAATACCTAACTTTTCACTCTTCGTGCTAACCCAAATAAGAAAGGGATACCTTACAGGTACAAGATACAAGACATAGACATACCTAAAGAAATCAGAAATTAACTCTAGGCTTTTCTCTCAAGTGTATCACTCAGCCTTTTTCCACTCATGGCTTTTACTTGAGCTCTCTCAATATGTCTTTTCTCACAAGAAATTACAGAAAGATAAACATTGAAATGTACATTACAATCTGTAAAACATGAAGGAGATTGACTTCATCAACAGCCTCTTTGCTTTGTGATAAACCAGATTTGAATGTCTATGATTCAGTTCTTCATTTTTGGAGGAATGCTTCTTTGAAAGAAAGCACTGTCCAAGTAGATGAACTTCTTCAAAGAGCTCTTCACAGAACAAATCCTCAATACTCTGGGTTATCTCTCCTTACCCCTGAATGAGAAGAAAGTCTTCTTTTATCTCCTTGCATGTTGCTGGATTCTTCTTCCAAAGTCAACACCTTGAGCCTTGAGCTTCACCAACCCCCAAATTCACTTTTTCTCATTAAACCTTAGAGTAGAAACTTTGCTTCTGACTTCCCCATCTTGACCGAAAGCCATAAAGCAGCAACCACAAGAGTCTTCCAATTTTTAACTTGATCTGAGCCCTTGAAAACAAACTTAGTCTCCAAGACATGTTTGAGACCGTGAATATACAGCAGAGAGAAACAGAAATTCTCTTTTCCATATAACCCAAAATGGAGATACAGAGAGTTGAAGATGAAGAGAAGAAAGTGTGTTGCATGTATGAGGAAATGGGTTACCTTTAACCTAAGCTTGATATGGTTTGAGTTTGCTGATTAGACTTCTGTGTTTCAAGCTTGGACTTTCTCTTTCTTACTTCTTTGATGATCACCTTAGGGAAGAAACTTTCTCTTTCTCTTTCTCACTTTTCTGAGTTTGTTATTTGACTAAGACAGAGGAGAGAAGAACGTTGTTTTGGTGACAGCAAGTGAGAGGGAGAGTGAAGACTTCAATCTTGTATGAGAAGTTTTGTGGGATCAACTTGGATTTATGGACACGGACTTGGATTGGGTTTGATTTGCTTGGCCCGTTGGTTCCTTTCTTTGTTTTCTTTTGGGCTTCGTTTGAGTTGTCAACCCATCAGCCTTATTTTATTTTCTATTTCATTTAGGCTGCAGTATTGCAACAATAAATAATTAGCTTCATATAATTATAAACAATCAACATTTAATTATTTATTTTGCCCAATTAAATAATGTTTGTCATCACTAATTAATTTAGTTAATTTCTTAACTCAACAATATTACTTATTTGATATGATTTGATGGGAGTAAATATTAAATTATTTTAGTGAATAATATATATGATAACGAAATACATGAATTAATTTAATTAGTTTATTTTTTCACTATCATCTATTTATACGAAATCATAATGTATTTTATTACTCATTCCTTCTCTTTTCTCTCTTTCGTTCGCTCTCTTATGTTTATGGTACAATTTTTGTAATTTATTTAATTTTTATTTCTTTTATTACTACTTATACATTTCATTTTTTATATTTTTTAAAATTTTTTATCTATTTTAGTTGCTCAGTATTAGGCGCATATTTTTTCCCTTCTAGCTTTTGATTAACAAAAGAGATGTGTCTTTTTTACGGTATTTTTAAATAATCTTACTATAATTTTGTTTTGGAATATTCTCTTTTATCATGTGTATTTCATGTGTTTAAGGAGTTGACTTAAAGTTATAATATGATATATAAAATTATAGTATGATTTACAGTATGCTAAAATATTAAGACATTATTGTATAGATATTTTTAAATTTGTCCATTAAATTCAATTATATAAGATCTTAAAAATTATGCAATTATGTAATTATTTATTTTTTCATATAATTATTGTATTGGTCATTTACATTAGTGAGACTATTTTTATTATTAATATTTATAAATATACTATTATCTGTATAATTTATTGAGCCATCTTATTCGTTTAAGTTAATTCCAAAGTGTCATCGTTATTTCTATTTTTAAAGATTTTTTTCAATATTATTTAACAATTATAATAACATGATAATAGTTAAAAAAGGATAGAACAAAAAAAATTTTAATGTGAAAATAGGGCAAAAAGAATAAATTTATTTTTAATAACTTTTTCAGAATATATATGTTTCTTCTTTATAGATAATTATTATAAGGCATCAAAAACTCTAACAATTATTAAGAATAAATGATCGTTGTAAAAACAATGCCAATTTAAATGATATACAAATAAACCATGCCAAACATAACGTACAACTTAAAAGGATTATTTATGAAAGAATATAATTTATAACATTTTTTTTTACTATTTATTTCAAAAAAAATCTTAACTACTCAACAATCTTTATTTTTAAAATTCACTCACTCTCTCTCTCTCTCTCTCTATATATATATATATATATATGTGCAATTTTACTTTTTTTTTTGGATAAAATTCTACTTGTGATGCTAATTCTTCTAATGGTGTAAATACGGATAATTATATTTTTATTTTTTGATATAACCGATATATTATTAATAATGATTAGTAATTAACCTCTCATATTTTTAATCAAAGTATTTTGACGATAGTTTTTATTTATTGATGTTAATGGTTGATTGTTTCTTTAAAATAAAATACATTATAATTTTAGGTTATTTCATAATTAACAATAATGCTTAAATTTTTTTAAAAATAAATTACATTATGATTTTAGGTTATTTCACAATACAAAATTAATGTTCATAATATTAAATTACTCTAAATTTTCTATTTTCTATGGTTAGTAGTTAATCCCAAATTGAAAAGATTATGTTGAATTGTTGAATAGTCCAAATATAATTGGGGTAGTTAATTTAGTTTATTTGTTTGTTAATATATTTGATCGAAAACATGAATGATAATAAGATAAAAAAAATAATTAAAAAAATAAAATGTTAGTAATTACTTAAAATAAATAAAAAAAATAAGTTATAGTGTATTATTTTATTTAAATTATTAATAATTAAAAGAATAGAAGGTAAATAATTATTTTAAATAGATCTTGAATTCAGTTTTATGGTACTAATTTATTTAAATTATTAATAAAATTTTATAATTTTTAGATTTATGTCTATTAAATTTATGTATTTTATTTTATTTTACTTTAATAAAAAATTAAAACGTGCCTTTTTAATTATTTTTTTAGAAAGTACAGTGAAATAAGTTATATCAATTATAATTAATTATCTATAATTAAACTAATTGATTGTGTTAATTTGTAAGATGAATAACACATAATAAATGGTGTGAAATTAATTATAATAAGTTAATAATTAATAAATAAAAAAAACTTTTTTATTGTCTTTTTATAACTACACATTTATATTCGTTCACTTTTTTTTATCTCTTCCTTTCACATATATTTCGTTTAATTTATTGAACCAAATCAAGTATACTAATTATTTATATTAACTAATTCGGTATTTTTTTATGGCTCTGCTAACTGTACCCTTAGAGTATAAGCTAAAAATATTATAAAAAGAAATATTTTATAAAAATTATTAAAAAATAAATATTTTTAACTGTGTCTTTAAGAGACAAATTAGCTAAATTATTTTTTAATTTAGTATGTTTGATTCATTCAATTGTATTAATTATAACTAATTAATTATATTTATTTGATTTTATTAGAATAAATAATATTTCATCATTTAATATTTTATTTTATTCATTAAATTACATCAATCATAACTAATCAAATATTTAATTTAATTAGAATAGATATTAAATTATTTAAAATTTTGTTTAATTCATTAAACCACATAAATATTAAATGATTTAATAAATAATATATAAGACAATGAAATAAATGAATTTATTTAATTTAATTTATTATCTTATTATTATTATTATTATTATTATTATTATTATTATTATTATTATTATTATTATTATAATTATTATTATTATTATTATTATTATTATTATTAATTAATTGATACTTAAATGAAACGAGTATTAATTATTGAGAAGATAATGAGTTTCTACTTTGTATTAATTAATAGATACTTAAATAAATTATTTAAACTGATCACATATATTTTTTTAATTGCTCTCTTATTAGTACGATCCAGTAAATAAAATGGGTACTAATCATTGTAGTGAATGAATATTTATTATTTTTAAATAAATTTATTTAATTTATTTAAAAATATTTAAAGATTCTAATTCTATATGCTACAATTTTATTGTTATTAATGTATATATACCCCCTATATTATATATTCTATGATTCTTATATTTTCAGATAATATTTTTAAATTTTCTTTAGTTTAATTTATTATTTTTAGTCATAAAAATTTATTATTTTTAGTAATTATTTTAGACATCAATTCAATTTTTTAATTTAATAATTCAACAATATATTTTAATTATATATAATTAAAATGTGCTTTCTAACCCTTTTTCCTTTTTATTTTGTATTTTGGGTGTAATATTTGTAATTTCTTTATTTTTATTTTTTCTATCTTACTTTTGCTAAATATTTTTATAATTTTGTTTTATATCAATTATTTTTATGTATTTTGATTAATAGAATTATTTTTTTAAAGACATTTTAAATTTGTTATAATATTTTTTTATAAAAGTTGATTAATAGGTTCTTCAAAATTTTTTTCTTGAAATTTGTTTAATGAGATCGTATTTTAATTTTTCTCCTTTATCTGTTATATTCATTGATTATATTAATCTTTTATTACAATACATTTTTTATTTATTTCACACATTATTTGTTTACCTTCTTTTACTTCTTTTAATTATTTTTTTTATTTTATTTTTTATTTTTTATTTTATTTTTACTCCTCATATATAAATTTATTATATATAATTCATCACATGCATGTTCTTTTTGAAGTTAAATGACTTTTTTAGGATATATTTTACCATTGATGCTCTATATTATTTAGTGTGTTTGTTTTAAATTTTTTAGTTATTTGTAAATATATTTATAAAAGTATGATTTCATTTTGTCCAGTATTTATTACCACGTTTAGTAGATAAATAACAAAATTTTTATTTATTGTTATATTGATTGAGTTTGAAGATTTTATTTCTACTTTTATATATTTGTTTATATTGTATTATTTATATTTGTGTTAGTGACATCACCACAGTTCATACATTTTAATATTTGTGTAACAAATCTTATAAATTATTTTTACAAGTTATAATTTATTTTTGTTTTTATCTGAATATTCAATTTTTAATAATAATTTTTATTTATTTATAAATATATTATTTTCTATTTTTATTTTAAAAAATATAAAATTGTAAATATAATTTTTTTTAATTTTATCCTTAATATTTGGTTTTAGTTTTATTCTTGATATTTCAATATGTTTCAGTTATACTACTAAATAAATAACATTAAGTATAAATAATTAATTATACTAATTATTTGATTTGACCAAAATATATATATATATATATATATATATATATATATAATACTTTCTTTTTCTCTTTTTTTTTGTACTTTCGTTATAATATTTATAATTTCTTTATTTTGCCAAAATTTTCTATGATTTTGTTTTGTATATTTTTTTTATGTATTTTGATTAATAATTTTTAAGGGTGTTATTATTTTATGTGAATGATATAGTTTGAACTTGGTTATCTAAGAATTTATTAAGTGGCTAGAGTAGTTTCACGTCACGAACCAACAAATGCTAACAATTGGAATGATAAAAAAGACTAGCCAACCTCGGACTAAATGGAGATCAGTTAAATTTTTACAGGTGAAAATCTGGCCACGTGAAATAGATTGGGATGGGGACATAGGTACCCTCTTCAAGGGACCCGTTTAAACTCTTTTTTTTTTCTTTCTATACTCATCCTTAGCCTTGATTTTGTATCTACTCTTCCTCTAAGTCACTTTCTCTACCTCTTAAGTTCGTCATTATGTCGCTTAGTCTCGCTCTAAAATATTATATTATGTTATTATGTTGGAAGATGTTTTTATATTTTTTTAAATGTTCTTTTTTATAATGAATATATTATGAGTTGTGTTGAATTATATTGAATTGATTATTTTATTATTATAATATTATAGTTTTTTTTTTTTGTTATTTTTTCCAAAAATTTTTAAAGAATATCCATAGAAAATAGAAAATTTAGAGTAAATAGGGGACTTGCGACAAAGATGGAGAGCGAACGAGGGATATAATTTTTTTAAACGGGAGCGAAGGACGGGAAAAGGGGTCCGCCGCCGTACCCACACGAATATCTATTACTATATCTAACTAACAACGAAAATTCAATTTGAGCCGATCTAAGATAGGACACGTGAACTTTATCTGCATCGGATTTTAACACAATAAACATAATTTGAATTTAGGATCCTAACAATAGACCTAGGTTAGATCTTATTCACTTGATTTAATATTTTGAATCATTACTGTAATAAATACTATACTATTAAATATGATTATATTTAGTATATATAAAAGTTAGGTATACTTACAATAGATTTTATAATTAAACTAAAAAAATTCTAATTATCTTTTTTTTTAATTTTAAATATTATTTACTATCTTATTGAAAAAGTGAATAATAATAATCACTTACATAATTAAAATAGATCATCCCAATATATACATGACACTACATATATCAAGAATTATTATATATGATAAATTATTTCTTTATTTTTCTAAAGATAATTTATATGTAAATTAACTAATTTTTATAACATACGATCTATTGCATAATTTTTCTCCTTTTAATATGGATAAATTGATAAATTTAATATATAAAATATAATTTATATTATTTAACATATGAAATAAGTAACTTAAGCCATTATCTAAATCAATAAATATAATAGTATAAATACTTACATATTTATTAATATTAAAAAAATATACAAATAAGATAAACATAATTTTTTTGGTAGAAAAACAATAATAAAGGTTATTAATGAAGTTAATTACATAATAAAAAATTATGAATAATTTTTTAAATAATAATAAAAAATAAGATCACTATTTTCACATACTACAAAATTTATAAAAAGATTTAGACAATAAATTAATCTTGAATAAATTATACATTAGTTATATATATATATTAGGGTAAAAAACAGAAATAAGCCAAGGGAAAAAATAATTTACGTGAATAAGCCAAAACGAAAACTGCTTCATGAATCCACCAATGCACGTTTATATGTAGTTTGAACCAGCTTGGTTCGAACTTCATTTCTATATAATTCGAACCAGCTTGGTTCGAATTACACACAAACACATGCACACACTAATTCAAACCAGCTTGGTTCGAATTACACACAGTAATTCATGGTATAATTCAAATTATGCTGTTAAAAATTTAATAATTTATTAAAAAAATTTTATTAAAAAATTTATTAAAAAATTAATAATTTAAAAATTAAAAAATATATATTTTATTTCATACGTTGAAAAAAGCTAACAAAATATTTAATTACGAGACTTTTTTAAAATATTAATGAGTTATCGATTCGAATTCCATACAATACTTTTCTGTCTATTTTTAATAGCTCATGAATATTTTTTAATAAATTTTTTTAAATTATACTACAAAAAATATTTTATCCTATGCAAAACAATTTAAAAAAATGGCTTAAAAAATGTTAGGAGTACTATAAAAATTTGTAATGTTATAATAACTTAGGTAAATACATGCATGTACTCAAATTTTAATTAAAATATTCTAGATAGTCAATAATAATTTAGAAATGAAAGAAAATATTTTATTCCATACAAAATAATTAAAAAATATATTTTATTATATACAAAATAATTTTAAAAAATGGCTTAAAAGATGTTATAAGTACTATAAAAGTTTGTAATATTCTAGTGATTTAGGTAAAAATATGATAAAAATATTTTTTCTTTAATTTATAAATTATTAGTGACTATGTAGAGTATTTCTTTAATGTCCTAAGTCATTAGGACATTATAAATTTTTATAGTAGTTCTAACATTTTTTAAGCCATTTTTTAAAATTATTTTACATAGAATAAAATATTTTTTTGTGGTATAATTTAAATAAATTTATTAAAAATATTCATGAGCTATCAAGAATGGGCAGAAGAGTATTGTATAGAATTCGAATTGCTCACCATATAATTTGAATCAGAGTGATTCGAACTTCCCTATGCGTAATTCGAATCATGTAATATCTCACCATATAATTTAAATAATTTTATTAAAAAATTATCATGAATATTACAAACTTAAAGAAAAAATACTTTTATCATATTTTTACTTAAATCACTACAATATTATCTCACCATATAATTTAATTATCTCTACATAATCAATAATAATTTAGAAATTAAAGAAAAAATATTTTTATCATCTTTTTACCTAAATCACTAGAATATTACAAACTTTTATAGTACTCATAACATCTTTTAAGCCATTTTTTAAAATTATTTTGTATAGAATAAAATATATTTTTAATTATTTTGTATGGAATAAAATATTTTCTTTCATTTCTAAATTATTATTGACTATCTAGAATATTTTATTTAAAATTTGAGTACATGCATGTATTTACCTAAGTTATTATAACATTACAAATTTTTATAGTACTCCTAACATTTTTTAAGCCATTTTTTTAAAATTGTTTTGCATAGGATAAAATATTTTTTGTAGTATAATTTAAAAAAAAATTATTAAAAAAATTTATTAAAAAATATTCATGAGCTATTAAAAATTGACAGAAAAGTATTGTATGGAATTCGAATTGATAGCTCATTAATATTTTAAAGAAGTCTCGTAATTAAATATTTTGTTAGCTTTTTTTTAACGTATGAAATAAAATATATATTTTTTTAATTTTTAAATTATTAATTTTTTAATAAATTTTTTAATAATTTTTTTTATAAATTATTAATTTTTTAACAGCATAATTCGAATTATACAATGAATTACTGTGTGTGTAATTCGAACCAAGCTAGTTCGAATTAGTGTGTGCATGTGTTTGTGTATAATTCGAACCAAGCTGGTTCGAATTATGTAGAAATGGAGTTCGAACCAAGCTGGTTCGAACTACATATAAACGTGCATTGGTGGATTTATGAAGCAGTTGTTTTGGCTTATTCACGTAAATTATTTTCTCCCTTGACTTATTTCTGTTTTTTGCCCTATATATTAAGTTATAATTAATTTTTAACTCAATTTTTGGTAATTAAAATTTAAATGATTGAAATTATTAAATGCTGAATATTTTGCAGTTAAGTAATTTTGTTTTTGTTATTAAAATTTTAAAAAAGATGAGTTGTTAATTAATTCTGAATTTAAATTTAAATTTGTATAAGAAAATATTTTGAATTTTTTTTCACTAACCAGAATTAATTTTAAAATAAAAAAATATTGTATACATCATATTATAAAATAATATAGTCATTCATTTTTTCTTTAATGAAAATTATTGTCAAATAAAATAATATACAAATAGAGAAAAAATATATTCCAATCTAGGAATAATAATTCATTTTTCAATAGAATAAATTATATATTGAATAACAAAAGTTATTATAGTTTCTTTTTACACAAATTAATATACTCAACTACAGTGTTTTGGTAATATTACCAAAAGATATTAATCAATCTAATAGCTTTTGTAATGACATAAGTTTATAAGTTTAGAAGTTTGAAAATCATGTCATAAAATATAAAATTTTAACCGGTAATAACGTTGATCATATTGTTTGACTTCCTAAATGAATATGATACGAGTAAATAAAACTGTCACAATCAAATTTTAACAAAGGCAATCTCCATAAGTATTGCTATCATCAATGAGAATTGTTTTACTTTCAAGACAAATACTATTTTTTTTCACTGTATTTTCCAACTTGGCAGGTCGAGAACTAATCCTCCACGAATTGAAGCTCCATTAATTAAGGGTCTGCCACTAGCCAATGAGTTATTACATACACAAGGCAGGATTCAAAACGCTAATACTTACTTAGATAGACGAGTGAGATGACCACTCAATCAATCCAAATCAGTTAAAACAAATACTAATTATTTTAAATATTTTTAACATTAAAAATAATTACACTTTAATTTTAATTATAACTTTATAAAATAGTTATAGTAATAATTATTATATATATTTTTTTGTTTAATCTCTTTTAATAAAAAAATTATATATTTTTATTAATTATCTCGTACATCATACGGAAACATACACTAATTTTTCTATTATAACCAAAAGTAGAGTGCAAACCCTCAATCAACACGTGATTAAGAAGGGATGAGATCTTTCTACTCAACTACTACAGTCAAATTTCTTCCCCATTATTTGTAGCAAGACATAGACTAACAAATTAAACAAATCAACCGCATAAATTATTAACTCATAATTTACATTGACCTTGGAAGTCAAGTTCATACCTGAAGCATGAATGAAAAATTAGGTATCAAGTAGAAGTACCACGTATATATGTTGAAGCTCAATCACACATTAAACTAAAAAATGTATGCATTCTACTTTTTACCCACATCTATCTATATTAAAAAGTAACAACACTCTTCATCACCAACACCATCACCATCACCAGCTATATAAATTTCAGACTCTTCAATTATCTATCCCATCAATCTTCAGTCATCGCCATATTCATTACCAATAAAACATGGCTTTCAATTTCAACAATAACCTTCTGGTAATCCTCATTGGTTTTGTACTAGTTCTCTTCCACAGCAACAACATCAAATTTACCTATGCAACAAGCAGATTAGTATTATTAGATGAAAACAATAATAAGCCAGAAAAATTTTCTTCACTTCCTCAACAACCCATTTTCCCAATTGCACCACTTCAACAAAACACACCTTCATTTATGCTCCCAACATTGCCATCTTTGCCACAACAACCAATCGGTAACAATAACATCAACAATGGTTTCATGAACACACCAACTTTTTCACTTCCAACATTGCCACCTCTACCCAAATTGCCTCCTTTACCTTCTCTTCCAATTATGCCCTTTCCTACTTTACCATCTAATAATGCCATTCCTTCATTTCCTTCTTCTGTTGCACCTCCAAGACCTTCCCCTCTTGGCTTACATCATCATGGAGGAGAAGATGATACAAATTAAATTTCACCCGTGAACACTCAACAATTAACAAAATAAACTTTTTAGAGTTTACTTCATATATTGATACGTTTATATATAAACTAATATTTGTTTAGATACGTCAAACGTACTAAAATGCTAAAGAAATAGATTAAACACAAACAACTTGAAGGGAGTATTTTATGTTGCGTTCGATCTAATTAGAACTTTCTCGCCATATTTTTTGTGACAGTTAGTATATTAAGGACGGAGATATTGTTTGCATTATTCATGTTGTAACTGTATTTCCTATGTATTCTGTGATTAATAAAAACCAATTTTATTCATAGCTTTTGTTGCTTTCAGAAATATACAAAGTTCTGAAAATCGATCAAGTTATGGAATTAGTAGAATTAGTAGTTTAAAAGATTCAAAAAATTTAATCGAGATTTGATTCGAATCAAATTATATATAATAAAATAATATTTATTTATAAAATATATAATTTTTTTAATTCATTATATTTTAAATTGGTTAATCGTTGAAAAATTGTATCGATTCGACTAAATTAATTTAATAATTGATTCTTAGTTAATCGGATCTAACTAACCAATTTGATCCGATTTTCATAACCATAATAATATATATCAAATATGATATGATTTTTTTCTTCGCAATTCGAGTATATCCATTATTGTTGGTAAGTGGTAACTAATCTTTTGAAATGTTAATTTCAAAATTTTTTCTTTGGCTTTGCTAGATAACTAACTAAAGTACTAGCCAACTTTTAAAAAAAAGGATTTTAAATAATAGGATTAGCGCTACCAAATTAGGATTAGCGAAATGTAATCTTTCACTGACTATCATTACGCGTAATCGCTTCATCAACGTGAAACCCCCTCTCATCATGTCGTCGGCCCGTACCTCATTTTCAACCATTCGTCGCGCTACCGTTGTGCCCTCCGCCACTACTCCTCTGTGTATCGTGTCGGGCCGACCTGCATTGAACAAAAGAAACATCTCAAGTTTAAGAAAAGAAAACATTTCAAGTTTAACAAAAGAAACATCCCAAGTTTACTAATAAAAGCATTCTAAATTTTACAAAAAAATATGCGAAGTCAAACAAAAAAAAAACACCCTCAGTTTAATAAAAAAAACATCCGAATTTTATCAAAAGAAATATCCCACAATTACCTTCGAATGTATTCGTTGCAATCGGCGGCGAGGGAGTTCTTTGTTGACCTTTCACGACAATCGACTCACAAAAGAGGGGCCGACTTAGGGCAGATGGAGGGCGTTGGGCGCGATGTAGCGACGAACTACTAGAAAGAGACGCAGTTGTTAACGCGGTTATTGATGCGAGTAGGCGTGGTTGTTGACGTCATCTTCGACGAGGAGGAGACGCTGTCAGTTGCTTCATTGGGAGAACGGTCGTGACTGGGTCGAGGGCAGGCAGTCGAGTTACACGGGACAGCAGCGACACATGGGACTCCCTTTGGGGGGCTGTGGTCATTGTCGCTGGTGAGATGACACGCAACCTTGCTGTTGTGGCGGAAGAGTTATTGGCCCCGATTGGGAGGCGGCGGCGCAACCGCGTGAACTAGAACAGCAGCGTGAGTCAGAGTGGAAGCGAAAGGAGAATGAGTATGCGGTTGTTTTTGAATTTTATTGTGTGTGAAAGTGAAAAGTAAAACTAAGATTAAGTTGGGGTAAGGATGTAGGATGATTTTTTTTTAATCCCACTAGGGAGACAATGAGGAATCTTGACAATGTGTACAATGGACTAGTTATTTAGTCCAATAGGGATAAATAATAAAAACTACTCTACAGATTATCTAAATTAAAAAACTCTCATTCAATTATTTCACAAAGCGATTACGTCGTCAGAAGAAGAAGTGAAAAATAACTACCCGGCCCATCGTGGTTCGGTTAACACCGGAACAAACTTCACAAACAACCGAAACAGAATTGAAGCACATTGTTTTCGGGATTGCCGCATCATCGAACTTGTGGGAACAAAGAAAAGAATACATCAAGGTATGGTGGAGACCAAAAGAAATTAGAGGTGTTGTTTGGTTGGATCAGAAAGTAACAACAACAAAAAACGAAGGGTTACCGGAGGTTAGAATATCCTTTAGATTAGTGTCAAGATGAACAACATCAACGAGGAGGAGAGGAGTGGAGACAAAGAATAAAGATGAACATTTGTGGGTTAGGATTTTATAAGTGAGAATTGGATCAATTTGGGTGTTTTAATTAAATTTGGGATACCAATTTGAGTTGAACTCATTGTGTATCTACATCAGTGTGCAGTTAAATGCCAACTTGGCACTTAACTGTACATCTCAGCGCTATTAAAACGTCTGGTAACTTTTGGACTAATGAAGATTCACAATTTTGAGAATGAAAGACTTATTTGATCATTTTAAAAAATAAAAAACTAATTTAAAACGAGTTAAAAATTTCAAAACCATTTCACACCTTACCTCAAAAAAAATTGGTATGTGTTGTCCCAACTCCGAATGGTCTGTCACTCTAAAGCCATTGGGTCTGCCCCAAATAACCCTAAGTGCAGCCTCCATATTCTCGACAAAGAAGGTGGTGTCAGCCAGGAGGCTTCCAATCAAACTTTGTTCACAATTCTCCACCCCTACCCGCAGATCCTTATAATTAAATGTTACTTCTTCATCCTCGTCAGCCACACGTCTATCCCTCCTCCTTCTTCTACCACTGTCCTAATCTACCATGCAGAGGCCACGTTACTATTGAAAAAAAAAAAAAAAAAAAACTCATGTAGATTCCTAGAAGCATTATATGCTTCAAGGGAAATTCTTATTTTTATGTAAAAATTCTATTAGAGTACATTATGAAATTCTCCAGGTAATAATAGTTAATATAATTAGATTTAATTATTCTCTCGATCCTAAAGTTTTATTAAATTTTTAATTAAATTTTTATACTTTTTTTTTTTCAGTTAATTTCTTATACTATATCAGATTTTGTAACTAAGTTTTTACCGTGACAAAAATATTAGAATTAACGAAATACAACAAACAACAACAAAGTCTTGTCCCACTAGGTGGGGTTGGCAACATGAATCAAACGACACCATTGAGATCTATCATGTATCATGTCTGCAGAGAGATTGTTTACATATAGAACTCATTTGACCATCTCATTGATGGTTTTCTTAGGTTTTCCTCTGCCTTTCATCCCTTGTCCATCTTCCATCTCATCCACCTTTCTGATTGGGTGTTCTGTCGATTTTCTTCTCACATGTCCAAACCACTTGAGATGCAATTCTACCATCTTTTTCCACAATGGGTGCTACTCCAACTCTCTCCCTTATATCTTCGTTTCTTATTTTATCCAATCGCATATGATCACTCATCCATCTCAACATCTTCAAAATTAACAGAATATTCTGTTAAATTATACAAAATATTCAGTCAAGTGTTAGGCATATTCATTTTGTCTAATGAAATATTTCGTTAATTTCAACGTTTTTGTCACGATAAGGACTTATTTACAAAATCTGATATGGTATAGGAACTCAATCAAAAAAATATAGGAACCTAATTGAAAATTCAGTAAAACTATAAACACCGGCAGAATGATTAAACCATATAATTAAAAGATAAAAAAACTAAAATAATATAATGTGATGTTTCAATAATAAAGTTAATTTAAATATGTTTTATAAAAAAAAATTGGACACTATCATCTAATCAAATTTGTTGTAAGTCAATTTTTTCACTTACAATTTAAGCAATTGTTTACAAATTTAAATTTGGCCGATTAATAATAATAAACAAAGTATACATTAATTAAAATTTTAATTAATTATATTTTAATTTGTTGTTTTATTTTGGGATTCAACCCTTTAAAATGTAAAAGGAAAAAAGATACATTAAAGAAAAAATTTTAATTATAATTAAAGAGTGTTTTATATTAATTATTGTTTATATAATTAGTATTATATAATAGAATAATATATAAATAATCAATCATGTTATATAGAATTTAAAAAACAGCCACTAAAATTTATATTGAAACATATATTTAAAAATTTGAATGGTTTGTTATAATATATTTAATTATTTTGTTATAAAAAAGTTAATTATTTTAATAATTATTAAATAGATAATTTAGACATAGCTGAAGTAAAATTATTTTAAAGATTGGCAAATTTAGCTACAGCAAAGTATTTTTTTAGTCTAACAAGGAATTACGGTGACTGAAATCCTAAGATAAGATTTATGAAATTCTTAAAAAGAATTTTTATAATAAATTTTTGTACTCCTAGTAATCTTTATTTATCTTTTTTTAATGTCTTTTTTCTTTAACAGAAAAAATTATGTGTTAGCTAATTTGATAACTAGATTTCTATATTATTATATAGTAAGTGTGCACAACAAACTTTCGGTAAAAAATTAAGAGGTATAGTACTAAATTGATCCCTTACGTTTGAGCGTAATCCTGTTTTGGTCTTTAAGATTTAAAGTATCTTATTTAAATTAAAAAAAAATTCATTTAGCTTCAATATAATCCCACTATAAGGTCAAAGTTAAATAATTAACGGAATGTCTTCTATGATAACAATACAAGAACAAAATCGATAATCTAAAAAACAAATACAAGTTCTAGAGGCACAAAATTAATCATGGATGTATCAATATATTTATTTATCATTTTTCTTACAATTTAAATAAAATATTTTTTATAGAATTAAGAAAAATGATAAATAAATGTATTGATACATTCATAATTAATTTTGTGTTTTTGGAACTTGTACTTGTTTTTCAAATTATCGATTTTGTTCTTGTACTTGTGACTGTTACATAATAGCAGCATCATCTTCATTCTTCAACCTTTCGACGGATGATTAGATCCAATTTGTGATCCACCCAATGAAAAACGGGTCAACAGTCATATCTCCTTCATTTGGCCATGATTTTTCATGTTCTTGGTGACTCTGGATTTGTCTCTGAACACTTTACAAAACTCATATACTATTCAAATATATATCGACTAAAAAATTTTTAATTTTTCTAAGCAAGAATAACAAAATACGGGTTCCACCATTGAAGCTTGATGCAAGCTTTCATTGTAATAAAAGTTAAACAAATATTTTAGAATGAAATAATTTCTCCAACAAATTCATTCTACCTACATCCAAATAAACAAAGTCTCTGCTTAAACAAAACAAGGGAAGCAAAAATGCAATCAAACAAAGATGAAGAGTGAGCAACGACATGGGAATCGACGTCCAAATGGGTTAGAGTTGTTATGTTTATTTCTCTTACTAGAATAAAATTTTTCAGTTTTAGAAAATAATTAAAATAACTAAATACATAATTTCACATTAGTTGTTTTTTAATTTAATTTTTAATTTATTGGTTAAAGTATTTTTTACCCTTTACTGTAGGTTGAAAAAGAGAGCATAATTGCTGGTGCACCATAAACTAGCAAGGAGGCATAGTGCCACCAATTTGTGAATGGCACCACAGAATTCATGACAAGTTTTGTTTGAGTTTGTATGGTGACAATTAGAACATTGGTTACACAAGATACATTACAAAGAGTTATAGTAATTGGATTAGCAATACCAGAAAAAAACAAATTATAATCAAATTTACCGATAGATTTTGGTTTGTTTATTAACGAATTTTTGTTTATAGACAAATTGATCAGCGGATTATATCTGTCAGTAAAAGTCTCGTTGAAAATAATTTATTGACAAATTATTTTGTGAGTAATTTACCGTTTTTTTTTTTTTGTTATTGATAAATTTTTCTTTGATTTGTCCAAAGATTTGGCCAAAATCATCCAGATTTTTGACGGATTTTTCTTCAGTAACGAGCGATAAATTTTCCATTAGTAATTATTGTCAAATTTTCTATTGATAATTTGTTCCGAAGAAACGTTGGTATCTATCAGTAAACAACACAAAGTCCATTAGCAAGATACAACAAGATTCTTTTTCCAATCACAAAATAAACATGTTTCATGCTTAAATTAGAATATATTCATAGTATTTCAAAAAAACAAACAAGTTAATCATGTTATCAAACTAAAAGAGAAAAATACTAAAAACTAACAAGTCAATTCAAAATGTAAAAATAAGTATACTGAAAACATATCATTTTCATCATCATCATAGTCCTCATTCGAAGAGGATGAGATAGTAGAATATTATTGGAACTACTTAATGCCGCATTAACCTGAGTTTGTTCTTGAAGTTGCGAAAAGCAGTAGAGGAAAGAGGCTTGCTTGGTGAGGGCATCTGTGACTTGAGAATGTGAGGGAACATGAACCACAAAGAGCTGTTTCTTGTTGACCCTGTCTCGAACAAAATGTTTTATTCGACTATGAAGTACTAGATTAGCTGCTAAGATAACAAACCGAGGTTGTCACGAAAGATAGTTGGTGGAATTGTGGGTGGTAATTTGAGTTCAGTGAGAAAGGTAGTTAACCACACAGTTTCAGCAGCAACATCTGCCAAACATCAAAATTTTGCCTCTGTGGATGATCTAGACACTCTTTTGTTTGCGACTTGACCAAAGGATTGGATTACATCCAAAATATAAGCAGTACCCACTAGTAGATCTCCGACCTTCCAAAATCACTTGTCCAATCTGAATCTGCAAAAGCTAAGATTCAAAAATCAGAACTCTTTGTAAAATGAAGACCATGAGTAATACAGCCTGATAAGTATCTAAGAATACGTTTTAGAGCAAGCCAATGAGATTGAAGAGGATTTTGTAGAAACTGACTAACTCTACTAATTGCATATGCTATCTCTGGATGGGTGAGAACAGCATATTGAAGTCCATCAACCAAGGATCTATAGAAAGGTTGGGTTATCAAAATAATCAGTACCTTGTTAATTTCAAAGTGCTAACCATAGGAGTAGGGACAGGGTTGGAGTTTAACATTCCTGCTCTCTCAAGTAAGTCCCTAACATACTTAGATTGAGTGATGTGAATATCATGATCAGATAAGATATTAAATTCTAAGCCTAAGAAGAAATTAACACTGCCTAGATCTTTTAATGCAAAAAAAAAGACTTTATATCAGCAATGAGAGTGCAGATTGTAGAATCATTATCACATGTAATGAGAATATCATCAACATATGCTAAGATATAGATTGTAGAGTATGAATTAAACCTTATGAATAAAGAGGGATCAGATTTGGTGCTTGAAAAACCAAATTAATGTATGCAAAGTTGAACATAGCTTATTATACCAAGCTCTTGGAGCTTGCTTTAAACCATAGATAGCTTTATTTAGTTTGCATACAAGAGAAGAATCATGAGTAATAAAACTAGATGGTTGATGCATAGAAACAGTTTCATGTAAGTCACCATTTAAAAAAGTATTATTAAAATAAAATTGCCTTAATGGCCAGCCTTTGGATAAAGCAATTGACACAATGGTTCGAATGGTGGCTGGTTTAATCATTGGACTAAAAATTTGTGCATAATCAACACCGTCTTGTTGATGACAACCTTTTGCCACCAATTGAGCTTTATACTTAACAATAGAGTTATCTGGAGCTCTTTTAATGGCAGAAATCCAACAACTGCCAATAACAGTAGCATTGGGAGGAGGATGAACTAATGACCATGTTTTATGTTTCATAAGAGATGCATATTCCTCTTTCATTGCTTGAAGCCAGTGAGGAGAGGTAAGTGCCTATTTAATGTTTCTGGGAGGATTTTGAACAAGATCCAAGTATGAGGAAATGACATTAAAAGCTTTTGGTTTTGAAATTCCAGACTTAAGGCGTGTTATCATAGGATGTATGTTAGATGATGCTGATGTAGAAGTAAGGGGTGGTAAATGAGTTGCAGTCCCAGAAATTGGAATTGTGTCAAATGCAATTTGATGAGATGATGAAAAATTAGTATGATGTGATGAATGATTAATAGTGGAAATAAAGGGTAACGCAGATAAAATATGATTATTGGAAGAATGAGCATGAGCAGAATTAACTGAGTCAGTAGAAGAAATAGGAGTTACCTGAGGAATTTGAGGAATGAAAGATGTACTCACTGATGATGCTGTAGAGCAATTAGTATTTAAAGAAGGAAACATACTAGATTCATCAAAAAGTACATTTCTTGCAATATACACTTTTCCAGTAGCATTTAGGCACTTGAAGCCTTTGGGCTGTGGAGCATAGCCAAGGAAAATACACTTTTCAGATCGAAAATCTAGTTTATTAGAGTTATAAGGTCTAGTATGAGGAAAGCACGCACAACCAAAAGTTCTAGGCATAGTATAATCAGGTTTAACAGTGTTTAGCATTTCAAAAGGTGAGTTCATGTTCAATGTAGGAGTTGGTAATCTATTAATTAAAAATGTGGCAGTGAGGAAGGTATCTTCCCAAAATTGTTTAGGTAAATCAGCAGTAGCAAGTAAAGCAAGGCCAGTTTTAGTTATATGGCGATGTTTTCTTTAAACTACACCCTGCTGTTGGTGTGTATAAGGGCATGAATGCCTGTGACTAATGCTATGGAGATGCAAAAATTCTTTAATAGCAGTAGAAGTAAATTCTTTAGCATTATCTATTTGTATACGCTTGAGTTTACAACCAGTTATAGTTTCCATGAGATTCTTATATTGCATTAAGATTTGCAAGAACTGAGATTTAGAGTAAAGTAAATATAGACAAGTATACCTTGTGTCAGCATCAACTATACTAAGATAATATTTAAATCCTGATCTAGAGGGTCCCAAAATGTCAAGAAAGACTAACTCAAGGGGTGCAGAATATGTAGTAGTAGAATCTGTGAAGGGAAGAGTATGCATTTTGGCAAGACAACAAGATTCACACAATGTCTTTAGAACATTTTTAACTATGGTAACAGACGGGTGGCCTAATCTGAGATGCCACAATCGCAAATTAGCACTTAAAGCAAAAATGAAAGCACTTGGTGTAACATGTGGATTGGAGACAGCAGTTCTCAAAGAATCAAACACATATAAGCCTTGTTTAAGCAAGCCTTGAAGAAGTACCTTTTTGCTGATCGGAGACTTTACAAAACAATGAAAGGGGTGAAACTTAAAAAAGACATTATTATCAATGCAGAATTTAGAAACACTAATAAGGTTCTTAGCAATTGTTGGAACATGCAAAAGATTCTTTAAGGAAAAAGTGTTGTGAGTAATAGGGTCAGATAAGAGAGAGTTACCAGAACTGGAAATTGGAATGCCTGATACATTAGCAACATATAATTGATCAGAATTGGGATAATCGACAGTAGAAATTAAATTGGATGCATCGTGTGTAAGATGATGTGAAGCACCGGAATCAGGGTATCAAGAGGAATCTGAGATGCAAGAAGGTGTAGCAAGGTAGGTTCTTGGTAAGGGTTGGTGTAAAGATGAACGAGGAGGAGGTGGAATAGAACTCTGAATTGATGGGGTAAAAGTATTGCTAGTTGAAGGTGGACCTTGATAATTCTGATCATATAGAAAAAAGCATTGAAGAACTGTGTGTCCCATTCTATGACATAATTGGCATTGTGGTCGAGAGTTTAATTGCCAAGCATTGCGACCACCACGGCCAAACCTTCCACCTCTTCCTCTTCTGCCACCAAACCCACCTCTATTCTGAAAAGATTGCTGCTGAAAAGGGGTTTGAGCATAATTTGCTTGAGTAAAGCCAAGATTTGGATTCTTGTATTATTTGTCTAGCATTTCTTCATGTGAAATTAGAACAGCTTCAACTTCACCAATAGTAGAGATTTCGGGTTTAGCTCTTACAATGGTAATAACAGAAGAAAACTCTTCTAGAAGTCCTTCACATATGGCATCAATGTGATCTTTTGTAGAAATTGTGTGTCCAACGGCGGAAAGAGAATCTACTAATCGCTTGACTTTCTTCAAGTAATCAGTGATTGAAAGATTTCGTTTCTTGACATTCTTCGGCTGGGTCTTGTATTGACGAAGTTGGTTTTGGTGGATGAAACAAAATATTGTTGTAAGCGATCCCAAATCTGATAAGCGTACAAACAATGTACCATTTTGCTCTTAAAATCAGCATCCATTAAGCAAAGTAACCAGGTGCACAAGTTGTAGTCTTGAAGGGTCCATTCTTCATACTGGGCTGAAGTTTTTCCAGCCGCTTTATCAGCATCATTAGCAAATTCTGGAGGAGCCTTCTCAAGAAGATGTTGCTGCAGATTCTGGCTGTGGATTGTAGACAAAAGCTAATTGTTGCCAAGTGAAAAAGTTGTCTTCATTGAGTTTGTCTGGAATCGGATAGAGTAGTGATTTTTGGATTTGATTGGAAGCAATGAGGGCCATGAGTTAGAAAAGAAAAAGAAAGGCTCTGGATACCATGTGAGAATTAGGCAGAGAATCAAAAGGGTCTCAATAATGGTTTGTTAGTGAGTTATATATACAACACAGCCCTAAACTACACAATCAAGAGTGATTCAAAAATTGGTAAATTAGGTTATAAGTTATAACAGAAGAAACCAATTCTGTTTTAGCCGTACTAGTACTACTACTGTCTACACCTCATAATAGCTAGCATAAATCTCATTTCATTCCTTTTGTTTCAGCTTTGTCTTGGCCTTTTCATCCATACGTTCATTTGTCTGCTGAATAACACACTGATTAGTGAATTTACCAAAACTATAATCCATAGCATAATTAGTCAATTAGTGAATTTTACGAGCTTTCTAATTAATTCATAGCATTTCCTGGTGATTAGTGAATTTACTAAAACTATAATCCATTGGTTGAATTGTGCAAAATATTTAGTTATCAAATAGAAAGACAAGGTTATTGACAAGTGATCAACATACTCAACAGCCAAATGAATATACCTGCATTCTACATGTCCTGGTACACAATATGATGTATTTATCAAACAAAAGAACAAATAAATGGAGATCTTCATCTCTTCTACAAATAGAAATAGGTTATAATAATAATATTTATTTATTTTAAAAAGCTATTAGTCTATTAGATGTTTATGTCAGATCGTTTTCATCAAGTGGTGCTTCTTCCCCTTCAGCAGTTCTGCCCTTTAGTGCGCTCACATCGCCTGTTGGGAGTTTCCTTGCAAGCTTAATGATCTGCAGAATATACCATGTCAATAAGAAGTAACAGCATAAGTGAAAACTCTATGCTGTGTAGTATTTAATAAGGTTGATAATCAATGTTCAGCCATAATAGGCAAGCAATTGAAGACTATTGTCAGGACATGAGAAAAACAACTGCACAAGGCATGGGGCTTCCTTAGCCTGCGTTTGTTTACAAATCCAGAACACTGAGACATAGACACAAATACACATTGTATTTGGCAAATAAGACATGAACAGAGACATTATATCCGGAGACACTGAATTAGTATATTGTGTCAGGAAGGACACAAATACAGAGACACTGAACGGAGATGCAACTTATTTTTTTTCTTTTTTATTGTCACTATCAATTTTTTATAATTATATTTTTTATCATTCTATTTTTCTTTCTAAATTTTATGTGAAGAAAAAATTAAAGGTAAATTGAACTTTTATTATTTGTTCTATTTTATATTCAGTTTATTACCAAACAAAATATAAAAACACTAATTTTTGTGTCTCTGTCTTTTGTGTCTTATTCTCAGTGTTCTGTCTTATTCTATTCTCAAAACCAAATACAGCTTTACTGCACAAGGATCATAAGGTTTGTGGAATACTGAAATTTAATTCTCATGACAGGTCATTGCCAAAAATCATAGTTTAGTTGACTAAGCTTTTAGGCAAGCTGAAGCACATTAACTGAATATGTTCAAAGCATCTAAGATGAGATTCTACCAGATTGATTCTACATGATTGATGCTACCCCAACTATCCCTAATGTCTTCATTCTTAATTCTATTTAATCTAATGTGTTCACTAATCCATCGAAGCATTATCATATCCACCCTATTTAATCTCATAAAACATTGCTGGTCTAATAACTGTTCAATAAAATTTACTCATTTATGGTACTTTTATATCGTAGATAAAGATTCAGACACCTCCATTTTGACCACAATTCAATCCCATAATTCACATATCCATATATCTCCCTATCAATTTGGATAATGGAATCACGGCACTTAAATAACTTAACTTGTTGTAACCTCACATTATAAAAACATATCTTAGATACGAAAATGCAAAATGAACATCTACAGCACCCAAATAAGGGAGTTCCATGTCCTCAAGAGATCAGGAATGTTTTATGATTTGTTTTAAATATGAAAACCATATGTACCAACTTCAAACAATTTAAAAAGTTGGAAAAGTTGGCTCATGACAACTAAATCACCTACCACATGGTCAAGATGTGAAATAGTGCTCGACTGAGCAACACGTTTGATTTCTTCAACATCTCCATCTGTGTAAGCAGCAAGAAGCTTGCTAGCACAACGGTTCTGGTCGCTGCTGAGGAAAGCATCAACCCTAGAGATGCCAAAAGCATTTATACCAGAAATTCATCAATTGAAATAATTAACTCAAATGAAGCACAAGATAAATTACCGAGAAGAGTCAATCCTAAAAACAACAAAAAGTTATGCACACACGCTAAGATGGTATGGAGCAAGAAGAAAATAATGGGAAATATATGAGCAAAGCTAATGACAACACCACTACCATCAATGACAATATCATTTTCATTTTGCTATAATGATCCTATCATCCATATATAATGTTGATTTTCGCAGGCAAATCTCAGAATAAGGAGGAGGAGGCTGAAACTCACTGGGAACAGTCATTGTAGCACTTCTCTGCTTGCTTAAAGTCATGAGCATAAAGGTAGATAATAACCGCACTAAGATATGCCTGCATTTATGAGAAGGTATGTAAGAGAGAGCATTTCTCATATGAACATGAAATATACGAAAAGCTTTCCTCCACTTGCAATATGAAGAAACCAATTATGCAGCAACTATGCACCAATAGTGGAAATGTGAAGTTGTCAACAGTTTGGGAACTTGGATAAAAATAATTCTCAGTCAAGAACATTCAAATATGACTGGTTCACTATTTACAGCCTGCAACCTTCTTGAAAGCTCTTAGGTGCTTAACCCTGCTACTAAAAAAATTTCATTGGCTTCAATATACATAATAAGGATGAAGAACACTGCTGGCTAATCGAAAATCAGGTACACGAGAAATTCAACACGGAATGTTGTTCAGGAGGGCATAGAAAATAGGCATAACATCACAAATTCTGTGATAGTGTGCAATTGTGTCAGGAATAGGAAGCACACGTTTAGCCTTGGATTATATTTGTAGTAGAATGTATTTGGAAAACACAACCTTAAGATAATGCCGAACTAGGAAGAAGATAAAGCAAAAATCACAGAGGAGAGAAGAGATGGAAAACACACAAAATATCGATAATTAATATACAAAATTTCAGTGCGCTAACATTCCAAACACCAACTTGCTAATAGAATTTAAAATGTAACCTGACTTGAGCTCAGTAAATATTTCGTGAAGATTATAAGTTAATTACCAAATGTACTCTAAGAAGTAAGCCACAGGCAAAGCTGAATCCAGTTTTCCAAACAGGTAAATCCGCTAAATGCACAAGGCCAATACTCTTAACAAACCAAATATATAGCTCTCACAGTCTTTAAAATTTATCACATATTTACAAACTACCACCATATTCCCAGAAGGGAGATCAAGAAAACAATCCCCTTTTCAAACACCTAGTCACTGGAGTTTATTTTAAATACAGAATCCAAAACTAAAATACTTCAAACCTTGCATTGGCTATTGATAGCATTAGACTTCTCAGCTGCCAAGCCCAATTTCAACATGAGAGATGCGGCGTCTGTATATCTGTTTATCATAAATGGTACCCAACATACACATGTTAAGATGCAAAGAATGAAAATGTTTTTAACATTCTAGAAACAAAATCAAGGATCCAGTAGCAGCAGTTCTTGCCAAACAAGTTGGCACAGATGTAATAGGACCAAGAATTCATAAACTTAGGAGAGAAACCGACAGAGAACAAATTAAGAATTGTTGTGTCTGGTTTCTATGCCAGATCACTGTCCCACTATTGGATAAAAAAATGCTAGGTCCCTTCATATGTTTCCAGAGGCAGATGTGTCTGATGTAGCAAAATAAATTGTGGGTTTTTCTTTCTCTTTCTTTTCCCTTTTGTTTTTCCGGGGTGGAGGGACCTTAATACTTTCTTTCAACACATTTATGTGAATAATGGAATATATGTGAAGTCATAAGTGTCATTTTACTTGCACCATCCCATGCAATTTCTAAGGTGCAGACGCAAGCAACTTCGCGTAACCTGTCATCTTTTTCAAACCATGTAGTTTAAATTTATCACGAATACTTGCTTACTTGCCTATACATTGCTCAGATTATTTTATTTAATACCTATATTTCTCTTTCCTGAATCTACGATAAATCCCTTCAAGCCTCCAATTCTAAATTTTGCAGTGTTGGACACAACACCAAAACAATTACCAAGATGGTTCTTAATCATCATCTCATTCGCAGGAAATCACATGAACCTCCAATTCATCTGACTTCTAATCCCTAAGTTTCAAGGATTAAATTACATACTTTGTTCTCTGCCCTATTCATTTTGGCTATCACGACTCATCCTCGTCTATGCTACATGACACTCAACAAGCTGAACATACAGTAGGAACAGGCACAAAATTATAAAGAATGATAAAAAAAATCTGCAAAAAAGAATGCTGCAAACTCAATTGTCATATTTGCCTCATGCTATGTCAAATTTGTAAATGTAAATGAATTAGATATTATCTACTCACTTCTCTGTTGTACACTCAGTCAAAATTCGCCTCTCCATCATTGAATGAGATGTTTGATCAAAACATTTAATGGGTCCAATGCCTCATCCAGTGGTGAAAAAGTGTGTCTACTTAGTGTATGAGGCAGAATGAGTACAAAAAATATTTCTCTAAATAAAACCTACGGAAAACCATGAATAGACATCCAACTGAATGCACAAACAAAATAAGTACAGAAAATATTTCTCCAAATAAATAAATAAAACCAATGGAACAACATGAATAGACATCTAAATGGATGCACAGACAAAATATAACACCACTAAAACCTTCACCTAAGTTGAAAATACTAAAGAAAAAAGAGTGGAGAAGATAGGACATAATCTTTATTTTCTAACAGTTTTACAGAACTTACTTCTCAAGTTTTATATAAACATTGGCTGCAGCACGATACAAATCAAATGCCATTTGTTCTCTTTCATCCTCTTCAAGAACTGTACAAGCATCTGTATATAGCTGAATGGCTTCTTCAGGCATGGTATCTTCCAATGCACTACACAAAGGAAGTTATCATAATAAATTTGGGATAATAATAGAGAGCTACACTACTATATTCCTAATAAATTGTATCAGCTATGTAGATGCAATTAAATAAACTGATTAGTGTTTGTTTCATATAGCATCTATGGTACTACACCTTGACCAATTGAAGTAAAAAGGATGAGCCATCATGATGTAATCAATTGTCATTCTATGCAGATAACTTCTAATTATTCTCGAGTAAAATTCTTATTCCATTGGCAGTGATTATTAAATGAACTGAATACTAGATGCAAACACTTTTTTTATGGAAAGAAACTTTATTAGAGAGGGGGGAAAAAAAGGAAAAACAAAAAATGGTGAGCAGAGACAGCTAAAGTGGGGATAGGATTTCCTTTGTCAGATGAAGGAACAATATAATTCATAAGAGAAGAATGATACAAGAACTCCTCCTTATAAGAACAACAAAACAAACATGTATCAATGAAGAGTAGCTTTCCATATTCCAATATCTCAACATTTCTAAGAGAGAAATGCCTCTAAAAGATCATGAGTTTTCCAACAAATAAAGGCCAAATGCCTAAGCTATCTTTGCTTGTCTAAGTAAGTGCAACAGATATTCTCCAACCATATACTCCCGGGCATATATAGCACAGTGCAACAAGGCTTAGGCCAACTTCCATCTCCCAGAATCATCCAAACTAGTGAATAAGATAAGAGATCTTTTGAAACAGAAAAGGAATATTTATCATAGAATTTTTAAGTGATCAAGATTGCAACAATGTGTCCAAATCACTATCCATTTGAAAACCATCCTTAACCAGCACATCGAACAGTGGATATAAACACAATAGACAATACTGTCCCAAAGCATGCCAGGTCCAAAGAAACCTCTATAAAAGCAAGCATTGAGCTGCAAAGTCCAAATCAAAGCACCAAATATCTCCATAGAAACAACTAACTACAACAAGATTGTCGTCCTTGATTTTACTTGATAAACAAAGACAGAAGCAACTCGATCATAGTGGGTTACCATATACTAGCTTATTGCCAATATTAAACACAGAATGTATTTGGAAATCAAGAGAGAAGAAAAGAAAATCAGTTTACCGGGCTCCCTTGGCAAGGGCGTCGGATGCAGGCTGTGGTCTCCCACACTCAATGTACAATTCAGATGCCCTACGATAGAAATCGGCAACTTCTCTCCAGTTGCTTAGTTCCTTTGCTAACGCAGCAGCAGACTCCATGTGCTTAGCGGCATCCCATGGTCTAGTTCACTTGTCAAGGATAGATATAGAGCGCAACAGTCCAAAACAACAAATCTAACAGAATTTAGAAGAGCAGAGAATTATACCTAGATGAAGAAAATCATAAGCAATAACCAAAAAAAATAGGGATACGAAGAAAGCATCTCTTGTCCTTTTGAAGCTTTCTCATATGCTGTTTTGGCTTTCTCGTAGTCCTTGGCAAGTCTAAATGCATTAGCTACAGCAAAATCGGATATTAGGTTAGTTATGTGTGCTTTCTTTTTTTTTTTTTCTCTCGTAAAATTTGTTTGCACAAACAATCAAATGCTTAGAACACTGTTGAACATTTTACCAGCCTGCTCATAAAGAACTGTAGCACTTCTCCAATCCGCAGTCCACCTTGTGAAACTGAGTTTTGTTCTGAGTCAAAAGAGAAACCGAAGGAAAATTCAAATCTATAATTCATGTAAGGTAAAAGAACCTACCATGTCCTTGTATCTATCTATTGGGAATTAAAAATAACCCATTTTACTTTCAAGTTAAGACCTAATTTTGGAAATTGATTATATCCAACATCACAAGTGAAGATAAACACAACCCCAATGCTAAATTACGATACGAACATTTGTTCAATCCCATCATGAGGAAAATCCAACCAAATTACCAAAGTAACAAAATCAGAATTTGCATCAAAATCTTGATCGTTGTTACGAAGGAACGACTACTTGAATAGTGAGATCGAGTAACAAAGCGAGGAACGATGCAGCTTTATGCGGCTATGTTTATTATTATGAATGAGAGAATAAGTGAGAGAGTAAAATGAGAAGGGAAAGCAGAACGCACAGCTTATCAGCTTTGGTTATCAACTTGTTGGGATCAGAGGTGGACATGGTTTGGTTTGATTGAAGTACTTAGATTGGATGATCGAGTTGTGTCTTCTTTGAGTCTTTTCTCCTCCGATTCAAGTGCTGCGTTCAGCTTCCCAACCATCAAACGACACTCTACTCGTCTTGCTGACCAGTGACCACCGACCGTTCTTGCTGCTGCTTTTCCAACTCCCTAAGTCTCGTTAACAGATTTTGTATTCAACAAATTGGTCTCTTAAGAGTTAAGAAATGAAATTTAAAAATTATTCATGGGCTAAACCACAAAAAAATGCATCCGAAATATTTTTTCGCTGCCAAAACTGTTCCTGAATTTTGTTATTGAAAAAAATATTATGAAATTGTTTAAATATACAATAAAAATATCTAACATTAAATATATATCATCAAAAAAATTTTAAAAATTAAATTTTGATATGATTTTTTATAAACATAATTAAAAAAATAAAATATTTATATTTTTAAAATTTGGTGATTTTTCATCAAGTATATATTTTTTTTATAATTTTTTATCAACAATTAATAATACTTTAAAAAACTAAAAAAAATCTAAAGATTAAATTTTTATTTGATTTTTTTTGTATTTTCTAAATAGTTATCTAAATATTCTTATAAAATTTTGGATCAAATATATAAGCAGTTTGTCTAATATAAAAGTCATTTATCACTTATAAAAAAGAATTATTTTTTGACCTTTTTTTCGCATTTTTAAATATTTAAGAATATTTTTATTGATAACAAAATTTGGGAACTATTTTTTCAATGTCAAAATAATCCGAATTTATTTTTTGTAGTTTACCCTTAATATTTTAATTAAAAAAATACAATCATATTAGGTATACTCTAAAATCAGCCACCACCAGAATAGAATATTATATATAATATATATTAAAAATAAATTTAATTATACATGTCACAAATATATAATAACTTATTTTAGTAGCTAATTTTAGCATGTAAATAGTATTTTTGAAAGAAAAATTATTCTAAAAGAAGGTAAGGGAAAAAAATTAATATCGGTTTAGAAGTTGATATTTTTAAATATATTGTACTTTTTTAATTTTTTAAAATTTGAAAATTATTTGTAAAAAAGAAAGTCGAAGGATCTGATTTGGATATTATAAATTTTTTAATTTGTTATTTGCAAATAGTAAAATTAGAGGATCTAATTTTAATTTAAAAAATATTTTAATATTTTCAATTTTTAAAAACTAAAATCATCGCATCCAATTTTAATTATAATATTTTTTTATTTTTTGGAATTCATCCGATTTCAGTTTTAAAATATTTTAAAATTGTTTACTTTTCTAAAATAAAATTTGAAGAGTGTAATTTGTAATATTTATTTTAAATCATGTGTGCGATCATCGCCGTATACTACCACCAGAAATTTAAAAAAATCGGAGACATAGATTTTTAATTTTCTACTAGTGTATGCTCTCGTCTCCTACACGGGATAATACATAAAATTATATAAAATTTTTTATTAAAATTTAAATAAAAAATATACATAGTAATTATTATTATAAATATTTTATAACTTAAAAATATTAAAAATAATTAATATTTATTTTAATCAATTTAAATTTATTGAATGTTCATCTCATTTATTCGCTTTAAACAAGTATTTAGAGTTCGAATCTCGCTTTGTGTGTATCACAATTCATTAGTTAGCGACAGACCCTTAATAAATAGAGCATCAATATGTGGTGAATTAATTCTCGACTTGCCAAGTTAGGAAACCCATAAAAAAAATTGTATTTGTCTTTAAAATAGATTAATTTTTCATTAATAGAAATACTTATGAATTTTTGTCTTTGTTAAAATTTACTTGGGACAATTTTATTTATTACTATCGTATTCATTCTTGAAATCAAAACAATATGATTAACATTGTAACTCGTTAAAATTTCACATTTTATGAAATAATTTTTAAATTTTCAAATTCATAAACTTATGTCATTACAAAAGTTATTAGATCGATTAATATATTTTGGTAATATGGTGTATCAAAACACCATCGTTGAGTATTAGTTAGTGTGAAAAGAAACCGATAACAACTTTTGTTATTCAATATATAATTTATTCTATTGAAAAATAAATTAATATTTTCTAAACTTGTAAATACATTTTCTTCTAATTTTTTACACCATTTTATTTGACAATATTTTGTTGGAATAAATTAATTTCCATAACTCATATCATCCATATTAAATCACCAAAATATATATATCATAATGCGGAAGCGTACCTGAATTCATAAACATGAATCATACAATCGGAAGAGTTTGAATCTTGTGGTTCTTTCGATCTTCCTCAACCAAAGCCTTCTGTATTCCTAGGTGGTTGAACTGTAACTCTTTTGATGGGGAAAGAGCAACAAAGGCGGCTTTGGTATATTGGGGACCGAAACCCTGTAGGTCTATTTATATTTGAGCATGGCACCCATTAAACCCTTAAGCCCAAATAAAATAATATCTAAAGTCCAAAAGATAATATATCTAAAATCCAAAAAGATAATTATCTAAGGAACAAAAGATAATATCTGGTTTTATTCTCATTTAATTCCAAATCAAAAGTAATAATGACTTATTCAATTTAGCATTTATAACAATAAATGAGATCATCATTATATAAGTCATTTAATTTGAAATAGCATAATTTGTGATTATAATTAATATATGTATTGCCCACAAATAAGTTAGGAAATTAAATAATTTTCTAACAATCTCCCACTTGGCTATACATATATTCTTTCTTGACATAATCACATCTTATAAACTTTATGCGCGCATATGAATGCTATTTCTCTCATTACTTTAACAATCTGGTCCGTCTCATACATTAGATATGGAACTACCGCAGCTTTTATCACATTAAATACCATGACTAAACCACGCCAATCACCATCCTAATATACTTAACGACATAGATCAAATTTGGATGAGTAATATGGAAATTACATGCCAAGTGATCTCATGCATGTCTATTTCCAACTGGTCCAACTTTATTGAGATCAAACATAATATAAATATTGCAAAATGAACATTTCACATAATATGAAATAAACCATCAACTTAATTCTACAGAAAAATAACTCAATATCTGTCATAGGACATATAATATAAAATAAACTCCCACTAGACCAAGGCATCACAAATATTGACTCCCATTCGAGCAGTGTGCTTATGAAAGACTTTAGGAATCAATTCCTTGGTTAATGAGTCTGCTAGCATATACTCTGTTCCTATATGTCCTATGAAAATCTATTTTTCTTAAACTTTCTCCTTGACAACTAAGAACTTGATGTCTGTATGCTTCGATTTTGTCAAACTCTTATTGTTATTGGAGTATAGTACTGCTGACTTATTGTCACAAAATATCTTTAATGACTTTTTAATGTCATCTACTATATGAAGCTTAGTGACAAAGTTTCGCAACTATATGCCATGAAATCGGAATCAGAGTACCTAAACAAGCATGTAATCCTTTGTTCTCTTTAAACAGAGTACCTAAACAAGCATGTAATCCTTTGTTCTCTTTAAACAACGCACTACGCGTTTAACAGCTATCCAATGATCCATATCCGGATTGCTCAAGTATCTACCCAACACTCCCACTATAAATGATATATCGGGATGTATGTAGACTTGAGCATACATTAAATTTCCTAGTACTGATGCATAAAATTTATCATGCATTGTTGTCTTCTTAAGATCATTTTGGGGTATTGCTTGAGACTAAACTTGTCTTCTTTAACTACGGGTGTGTCCATTGGTTTACAACTTTCTATGACATATCTACTTAAAATCTTTTCGATATAGTTCTTTTGTGACAATCCAAGAATACATTGAGAGCAATCTCTTAGTATCTCGATTCCTAATACAAAAGAGGCATCACCAAGATCTTTCATTTCGAATTTGTTCGATAGAAATTTCTTAGTTTCATGCAACAAACCTATATCATTGCTGGCAAGTAGAATGTCATCAACATATAAGACCAAAAAAGGTATTTGCTCCCATTGAACTTGCGGTATACACATTCATCTATAATATTTACCTCAAAACCATGAGGTAATGACTTAATTAAACTTGTGATACCATTAACGGGAAGCTTGTTTGAGACCATAGATGGATTTTCTCCATTTTCTATTGGATCTCCTTAATGACACTTCTTGAGGTTGTTGAGCTTGCTGTATGGGTTGGGGTTGATGAGGATTCTCATCATTTTCTTGTACTGTAGCAGTATCTTGAGCAACAACAATATTCTCATTGTTCTCTTGTACTGTAAATGGATCTACAGTAGGATTCTCATTTTGCTCTTGTACTATAACTGTATCTTGAACAATAATAGGCACAAGGTCCAGATCATTGTCAGTTATAGAATCCTCATCAAAAGCAACATTCCTAATATTTCCTTCCCCCCAAATTCAACATCCTCAAGAAATCTCGCATTTGTCGTTTCAAAAATAGACCTTGATGCAGGATTGTAAAACTTGTACCCCCGTGAACGCTCAGCGTAACCAACAAAGTAGCAACTAATTGTCCTTGAGTCCAATTTTCTTTCATGTGGCCTATAAGGTCGCGCCTCAGCTGGACATCCCCAAATATGCAAATGCTTTATACTGGGCCTTTTCACAGTCCAAATTTTATATGGGGTTTTGTTAACTCCTTTGCTTGGCACCCTATTAAGGATGTACACTGCAGTTTTTAAGGCTTCTCCTCAGAGTGATTCAGGCAAGGAAGAATGACTAATCATACTTCTCACCATATCTTTAAGAGTTCGGTTCCTTCGCTCTACAACACCATTCATGCTAGCTTTGCCTGGCATGGTGTATTGCGGAACAATACCATACTCCTCTAGAAAAAGAGCAAAAGGCCCGGGACGTTGCTCACCTGTACCATCATATCTTCCGTAGTATTCACCACCACGATCTGATTTGACAGCTTTAATTTTCTTTCCAAGTTGAAGTTCAACTTCAACTTTGAAAGACTTGAAAACATCCAAGGCTTGGGACTTTTCATGAATTAAATATAGATACCCGTAACGAGAGTAATTATCTATAAACGTAATAAAGTACTGTTGTCCATTCCAAGAGACAGTAGGAAATGGGCCACATATATCGGTATGTATCAGTTCTAAGACATCTTTAGCTCTCTCGGCACCTAATTTCCTTTCGTTTGTTCTTTTTCCCTTTATGCACTCAATGCAGACTTCAAAGTCTGCCAAATTTAGGGGTCCAAAATTCCATCCGACACGAGCTTCTGAATTCTCTGTTTAGAGATGTGACCTAGGCGTTTGTGCCATTGATGACATGCCACCATGTCATGTTTTTCTATGCTTTTTCCTTTGTTTTCAATAGGTTTTATGCACTTTCTTAAGCCATAAGCAAGCCAATTGGGTAGATTTCCATGTTTCCTTTGATTCAATCAACCATGGATGAATTAATGCACTTTCATGAGATTTTGTGCTATAATTGTCATATATTATGAAAGAAACACAATCTTATGATTTGGGGCATAGCTTTGATTGTTTTGATTGATTGATGATAGGTGAAAAGAGTTTTGAAGAAGGTTGAAGGAAGAAGGAATGGCTAGGAGCAAGAGAGAACAAAAAGTTTGAGCCAAAGTTTGCCTCAAATTTTAGCTCAAACTTTTAGAAGAGTTGAAAACATCCCAGAGGAAAAAAGCTTGAGCCAATGTTTGCCTCAAACTTTTTGACAAACGTTGGCACCACAAAACAAACACCCTGGAGGAAAAAGCTTGCGCCACAAGAGGACAAAGTAGCGCCACAAGACATGCAAGGGAGGATCCACGTTTGAGCTAAAGTTTGACCTCAAACTTTAAGCCAAACGTGGATGACAGCAAAAAGAGCAAGCTGCTACAAAAAGCTTGAGTCAAAGTTTGGACTTTGACTCAAACTTTTTTTGGTTCATGGTCCGGTTCAAAGCTTAAATATTTTCTAAGGTCAAGAGCAATCAACAGAGGCTATTTTCAACCCAATTCCATCAAGGCCAAAAGCCCAATTGACATCACTCAAAGGGACAAGAAATAATTTGATTAAGAATTTCATTTTCTTTGTAATTTGCTTTTCAATTTCATTTTCATTTGTCATGTTTGTAAAAGCCTATAAAAAGGCATCATTTTCATTTTAGAAGGGGAGCCGAAGAGAGAGAAGGGAGGGTGACTCCACTAGAGAGCTCTCTCTCTGAATTTTCATTTTCTGTTTTGAATCTTGAATTGAGATTGGAAGGAATTTTTTTTCATTCTCTATTTGCAACTTCTCTTTACTTCTTCTGCAATCTTTCTTTTAATTCTCTGCAACTTTTCTCTTGTTGGATCAAAGAAGGATCCACTCCTGAGATCTTCATCATCCTTTTAAATTGCTGCAAATTAAGCACAGTCACTTTCTGTTTTTAATTCTTCAAGCACTTCTGTTTAAAATCTGCTGCATTTGATTTCACATTCTGATTCTTGGATTGATTGCTCTCTGATCTCCTTGTTCCCAATTTACTTTCCAGCACTTTTGTTCCTCTGCACTTTACATTTGAGTTGTTGTGATCTTGATTTATTCTTCCTGCAATTTAACTTTCCAGTTACTTGATCTACTGCTCTCTTTAATTTTTAGCACCCACTCCCCTTTAATTTCATGCAATTTTAGTACTGATGCATAAAATTTATCATGCATTGTTGTCTTCTTAAGATCATTTTGGGGTATTGCTTGAGACTAAACTTGTCTTCTTTAACTACGGGTGTGTCCATTGGTTTACAACTTTCTATGACATATCTACTTAAAATCTTTTCGATATAGTTCTTTTGTGACAATCCAAGAATACATTGAGAGCAATCTCTTAGTATCTCGATTCCTAATACAAAAGAGGCATCACCAAGATCTTTCATTTCGAATTTGTTCGATAGAAATTTTTTAGTTTCATGCAACAAACCTATATCATTGCTGGCAAGTAGAATGTCATCAACATATAAGACCAAAAAAGGTATTTACTCCCATTGAACTTGCGGTATACACATTCATCTATAATATTTACCTCAAAACCATGAGGTAATGACTTAATTAAACTTGTGATACCATTAACGGGAAGCTTGTTTGAGACCATAGATGGATTTTCTCCATTTTCTATTGGATCTCCTTAATGACACTTCTTGAGGTTGTTGAGCTTGCTGTATGGGTTGGGGTTGATGAGGATTCTCATCATTTTCTTGTACTGTAGCAGTATCTTGAGCAACAACAATATTCTCATTGTTCTCTTGTACTGTAAATGGATCTACAGTAGGATTCTCATTTTGCTCTTGTACTATAACTGTATCTTGAACAATAATAGGCACAAGGTCCAGATCATTGTCAGTTATAGAATCCTCATCAAAAGCAACATTCCTAATATTTTCTTCCCCCCAAATTCAACATCCTCAAGAAATCTCGCATTTGTCGTTTCAAAAATAGACCTTGATGCAGGATTGTAAAACTTGTACCCCCGTGAACGCTCAGCGTAACCAACAAAGTAGCAACTAATTGTCCTTGAGTCCAATTTTCTTTCATGTGGCCTATAAGGTCGCGCCTCAGCTGGACATCCCCAAATATGCAAATGCTTTATACTGGGCCTTTTCACAGTCCAAATTTTATATGGGGTTTTGTTAACTCCTTTGCTTGGCACCCTATTAAGGATGTACACTGCAGTTTTTAAGGCTTCTCCTCAGAGTGATTCAGGCAAGGAAGAATGACTAATCATACTTCTCACCATATCTTTAAGAGTTCGGTTCCTTCGCTCTGCAACACCATTCATGCTAGCTTTGCCTGGCATGGTGTATTGAGGAACAATACCACACTCCTCTAGAAAAAGAGCAAAAGGCCCGGGACGTTGCTCACCTGTACCATTATATCTTCCGTAGTATTCACCACCACGATCAGATTTGACAGCTTTAATTTTCTTTCCAAGTTGAAGTTCAACTTCAACTTTGAAAGACTTGAAAACATCCAAGGCTTGGGACTTTTCATGAATTAAATATAGATACCCGTAACGAGAGTAATTATCTATAAACGTAATAAAGTACTGTTGTCCATTCCAAGAGACAGTAGGAAATGGGCCACATATATCGGTATGTATCAGTTCTAAAACATCTTTAGCTCTCTCGGCACCTAATTTCCTTTCGTTTGTTCTTTTCCCCTTTATGCACTCAATGCAGACTTCAAAGTCTGCCAAATTTAGGGGTCCAAAATTCCATCCGACACGAGCTTCTGAATTCTCTGTTTAGAGATGTGACCTAGGCGTTTGTGCCATTGATGACATGCCACCATGTCATGTTTTTCTATGCTTTTTCCTTTGTTTTCAATAGGTTTTATGCACTTTCTTAAGCCATAAGCAAGCCAATTGGGTAGATTTCCATGTTTCCTTTGATTCAATCAACCATGGATGAATTAATGCACTTTCATGAGATTTTGTGCTATAATTGTCATATATTATGAAAGAAACACAATCTTATGATTTGGGGCATAGCTTTGATTGTTTTGATTGATTGATGATAGGTGAAAAGAGTTTTGAAGAAGGTTGAAGGAAGAAGGAATGGCTAGGAGCAAGAGAGAACAAAAAGTTTGAGCCAAAGTTTGCCTCAAATTTTAGCTCAAACTTTTAGAAGAGTTGAAAACATCCCAGAGGAAAAAAGCTTGAGCCAATGTTTGCCTCAAACTTTTTGACAAACGTTGGCACCACAAAACAAACACCCTGGAGGAAAAAGCTTGCGCCACAAGAGGACAAAGTAGCGCCACAAGACATGCAAGGGAGGATCCACGTTTGAGCTAAAGTTTGACCTCAAACTTTAAGCCAAACGTGGATGACAGCAAAAAGAGCAAGCTGCTACAAAAAGCTTGAGTCAAAGTTTGGACTTTGACTCAAACTTTTTTTGGTTCATGGTCCGGTTCAAAGCTTAAATATTTTCTAAGGTCAAGAGCAATCAACAGAGGCTATTTTCAACCCAATTCCATCAAGGCCAAAAGCCCAATTGACATCACTCAAAGGGACAAGAAATAATTTGATTAAGAATTTCATTTTCTTTGTAATTTGCTTTTCAATTTCATTTTCATTTGTCATGTTTGTAAAAGCCTATAAAAAGGCATCATTTTCATTTTAGAAGGGGAGCCGAAGAGAGAGAAGGGAGGGTGACTCCACTAGAGAGCTCTCTCTCTGAATTTTCATTTTCTGTTTTGAATCTTGAATTGAGATTGGAAGGAATTTTTTTTCATTCTCTATTTGCAACTTCTCTTTACTTCTTCTGCAATCTTTCTTTTAATTCTCTGCAACTTTTCTCTTGTTGGATCAAAGAAGGATCCACTCCTGAGATCTTCATCATCCTTTTAAATTGCTGCAAATTAAGCACAGTCACTTTCTGTTTTTAATTCTTCAAGCACTTCTGTTTAAAATCTGCTGCATTTGATTTCACATTCTGATTCTTGGATTGATTGCTCTCTGATCTCCTTGTTCCCAATTTACTTTCCAGCACTTTTGTTCCTCTGCACTTTACATTTGAGTTGTTGTGATCTTGATTTATTCTTCCTGCAATTTAACTTTCCAGTTACTTGATCTACTGCTCTCTTTAATTTTTAGCACCCACTCCCCTTTAATTTCATGCAATTTTAGTACTGATGCATAAAATTTATCATGCATTGTTGTCTTCTTAAGATCATTTTGGGGTATTGCTTGAGACTAAACTTGTCTTCTTTAACTACGGGTGTGTCCATTGGTTTACAACTTTCTATGACATATCTACTTAAAATCTTTTCGATATAGTTCTTTTGTGACAATCCAGGAATACATTGAGAGCAATCTCTTAGTATCTCGATTCCTAATACAAAAGAGGCATCACCAAGATCTTTCATTTCGAATTTGTTCGATAGAAATTTTTTA